>NW_027556098.1:177426419-177981419 GCF_003287225.1 Phascolarctos cinereus
AAACGTATATGTGGTTTGGAATTTAAAGTTGTGTTGAGAGTTTTATTTCTTGATTTGTTGCCTGATTATTTGTTGAGTTTTTGCTAGGTTTAGAATTTTAAAAAAAGTTATTTAGGAGAGGAATTGTAGGAAGATTAATCTTATGGCAGTGTGCAGAATGGTTTGCAGAAGAGATGATTGGAGAAGAGTTCTTAACTTTTTTTGTGTCCTGGACCCCATTGGTAGTCTTGTGAAGCCCATGAACCCCTTCTCAGAGTGATAGTTTTTTAAAAAATAATTGAAGGAAATGGTAAATTTCACTTGTGGAAATAATTTTCCCTATCCAAATTTGTGGGCCACCTGAAATTTATCCAGGGATGTCCATGGATCCCAAGTTAAGAATCCTTGGATTAGAGCTATTGCCATAATTCAAGCATGACCTGATGAGTTAGGAGCCTGGACCAACCCTGGTGAATTTAAAGGCATTAAACAGTATTGAAAAATCCTTTCTTCTGACACCCAGGTGACCTATGAAGGAGGGAGACTTGAGGGAGACACCTGCAGAAGTGAGGCCTTGGTGATTAATGGCCACTATTGTTGTAGTGTTTCCAGAATAGCAGCACCTCTTTTGCATCTTTCTCAGACTATTTCCTGAGATATTTTTATGCTAAATAATTGGAGGGGGGCTGCCTCATCTAAGCCAGACAATAATGGTTTTTGGTGGTGGTTAGTATATTGTATTAATACTGGGAGACAGGGGCAGCTAGTGGCACAGTGGATAGAGCACCTGCCCTGGAGTTAGGAGGACCTGAGTTCAGATCTGGTCTCAGACTAAACGCTTGACACTTAAAGCTGTGTGACCCTCGGCAAGTAACTTGACCCTGATTGCCTCACCAAAATAAATAAATAAATAAAGAATACTGGAAGGCAGTAGTTGAAAAAGTTGAAATTGAAAAAGCCCTAAACTTGCAATCAACAGTCAGTTAGTAAGCATTTATTAGGCACCTACTGTGTGCTAGGCACTGTACTAAGTGCAAATTCTAGTGCTGTTCTGTCTTGTCTGTGTGGCCTTGGACAAGTCCCATACCCTTCTTGGGTTTCAGCTTCCTCATTTGTAAAATTAAAAGGGATCAGACTAGATGATCCCCAGTGTTCCTTCTAAAGGGGAAATGGTTCCGTGTCTCCAGGGGCTCACATTCTAATGGGAGTTGACAACACACGTAGAGGGTTTCAGCTCCCTCAAGTTAGATGGAAAGACTTCATGGTCCTTAGGGGGCAATGGCAGTGGCAAAGCAGATGGTAATAGATTTTTAATGTTTTTTTCTTCCCCGCAGAAAACTGTTTTTTTCTGTTTCTGATTCTTGAGCCATTCAGCGGTGCCAAGGACTTTGGTGTTAAGAGCTTTGTTTTCTGTCTTTTATGTAGCTGTGGTTGTTGAGGAATTAGGGCTGTAGCACCTGCAGAATCAGTTGCAAGGTTTCATTTCCACAAGGGTTGGTTCCCAGAATGATGACTTCAAGGAGCTAGATGCAAAACTAAGAATTGGTCGTCTGGGGTCACTGACTTGCCTAAGGCTCTTGGGCTTACCTGTCCATTTGTGGCATCTGATTAGAAGTTGGTGTTGATGGTAGCCAGGAATATGGGCCATTTCTCCATAGGGCTTGTTTTCCGCAATGACATGGGCCAAGCTCAAAGCAGGGCAGATGGGTGGGGGATCTCTTCTGTTCCCAGAGCTCTTAGTTTCATAGACCTAGGCTTTCTCCATCTGGCCTTGAGGGAAGGTGGTGGTGGAGATGGTGGCATTGGTTTTACCCACCTGGCGCATGCTGCCTCCCATTGCTTCCCTAAGGAATCTTGGTACTTCAGTTAGGTTGGCTTGCCTAGTGGATCCTGTTGAGGGAAGTTGATCAGGAAGGTTTTCTTGCATTCAGTTTGTATGTTTTATTTCTGTGACCAGACTCATGGTAGAACTGGATCCTGCTGATTCTGACTTCTTAGTCCTCTGCTGAGCTTCCTGGTCAACCCTAGAACAGGCCCTTATTCTCCCTCCCCACAAAGGGCCTCTATAGGCAGGCAGTTGCTAGTCTGCCAAGCTATTGTTCAAACTCAGTCACCCTTGTACAGCTAAAATGAGGTGCGTCCTGTTCCCACAGGAGCCACTCCTCTAGATGCTACAGAGAAAAGTCTGCTGGCCTCAGAGGCGCTCCTTTTGCTATGGAAGTAGTCCAGCCTGCTTGTGCAAGGAGAAAAAGCCATTCTCACAGGGCGGGTGAAACTCCTGGGCAGGTGATGTTAAAGTTTGACCTGGGGCTCTTTTGAATGGTGCTGGTACTGGAATTCTTTTCCAGCCTGTCCCTTCCCTGCCCACTCCTAATTCAGCTTATCAGGTGTACAGGTAAATCATAACCTCATAGAATCAATGGATCACAGATTTAGAGCTAGAAGGGACTTCAGAGCCATTTGATCTAAAGCCCTTATTTACAGATGAAGAAACTAAGGCACAAAGGGGTTTCAGTACCTAAGGTCACTTGGTAGTAAATTTGCAGACCTAGGTCCTTTGACTCCAAATCCGTTGATCTTCCTACTATATGACTCTGATTTCCCAGTCTCTTGGCTGCTGTTGGCCTTTGAAAAGAATGAACCATTACCCACTATCCAAGTCACCTTCACTTTTGCTCTGAGAACAGTAATCAAATCAACATTACTTTACTCACCATCCCTGAGTCTTCCCAGACCAGAACTACCCACTCTGGTCATTACTCCCCTAAATATGTCGTTTTCCTTGATTAGAATGTAAGTTCCTTGAGGGCAAGGACTCTTTCGTTTTTTGTATTTGTATCTCCATCATTTAGTACACTGCCTGTCAATTGAAAGCTTAACAAATCATTTTTCTTTCATTCATTCATTCATTCATTCATTCATTCATTCATGGATGACAAAAAGTCTTCACCTCTTGGAGATGGTGGTCAACAATGAAAGATAAAAATTAGAAGAACATTCTGATGGAAGTCACAAAGATCATTAAAGTTTTGGTTAAATAGGACTAATATGTGGGATATACTAACCTGTCCTCTCTGTTGCCTAACTCAGTCATTTCTAGCCTGCCTTTCTTTTCCTTCCTTCCTTCCTTTCTTTCTCCCTCTTGAAAAAATTGGAATATTTTGTTTTTAACTTTACTTTTATTCGCTTTTTAAAAAATTGCTGTTATTTCCCAATGATTCTGCCCTCCCCCATAGAAAGAACACTGTCTTAGAACAAAGAAGCACAGTTAAACAAGACAAATGGGCACGTTGGCCATATCCAACAGTGTATGCGTCATTCTGCTCCTGTAGCCCACCACTTCTTTGCCAAGAGGTGGGAGACGTAATTGACAAGACATACTTGTCAGAAGGTGGGACATGCTTCACCATTTTTTCTTTGGAATTAAAGCTGTTCATTGTATCAGTCAGAGTTCTGAAATCTTTCAACATTGCTTTCCCTTATGATGTTGTCAATGTATGAATCATTCTCTTGATTCTGTATGTTTGCATCTCTTCACTGACATGCTTAGATGGTAAGAAGGCCCTCTTCTCCATGGATATGCAGGCCCCTCGTTCCTCCCTGGTTTTCATCTTCTCCTTAGTACTCTCACATTGTATAGCTACGGGGGTGGCTGGTTATTGCTAACTTTTTGTCATTGTGTGCCTCTGTCTTCTCTGTTTTCTGCTCTAGTACATCTTTGTGGATGCCTATGCCCAGTACCTCTGGATTACTTTTGACTTCTGCAGCACTGTTCAGGGTTTCTCCATCCCATTTCGGGCAGCTGACCTCCTTCTGCATACCAAGGCCCCCAACCTTCTCCTGGGCTTTGATAGATCTCACCCTAATAAGCAGGTAAGTGAACCTCCTTCCACTCACCCACTTGCTGCCTTGGGAGGGCCCTTAGTAGGCACAGGTAAAGGCTTCTTTACTTGCCTTCTTGTTGTTCTCTGTCTGTGTCCTTTCACTAATTCTTTTCCCTTTTCTAGGCTTGGCATTTGTAAGCACAATTTCATTTACTGTTGTTAAGCAAAAATACATCCCTTGGCAATTTCCTTCCTCCTTCTGGCCAAGGATCACTATCCTAGCACTTGGCAGCCTCTTGCTTTTTAACCTAGTGCTCTTCTAGACAGATATTTTGTTGTTGAGTGGGAGGAGGGGGTGTAAACTGAGGCCCTGGAATCCATTATGACAGAGAAAGCAGGAGCCTGGACTCTACAAGCTGCTTTTACATTTCTGGCCTTCTGTGGTATGTTTACCCAGAATTTATATTAGAATAACATCAACTGTTTACTCCTTTGGGAAAGCAAGGGGATCAATTTCAGGCCTGGAATTAAGTAGGTCAGGGATGTAGGCCTGGCATAAACCTGCCTGGGCCCTGGGTTGGCTTGGTAATGATTGTGCCAACTAAATGTGGGTCATTTTCTTTTTACTTGTAGCCTATTTAACAAAAAAATGCCTCCTACTTATTTTGGTAAGGTTTTAGGTCTCTCATAGGAAAGGCTTGGCATGGGTAGGAGGGAGAAGAAAAGGAGTGGACCAAGTATGGGGCTACATCAGTTTCCCAGAGTGGTTCAGGTATCTTTATTGTTGTTTCTGATCTTGTCTTCCAACGTCCTGTTGCCAGGGACACATAAAACAACCTTCGGAAAGGGCCTCCAGGTTGGGGCTTTTCAAGTTTAGGTGATTGGTTTATCCATAATCTCTCTGGCTAGGTCCAACAGGTCTATTTGTCATGTTTATGTTCCCCATGTATACTGATGATTCTATTGGAAGCTCTGTAGTTCTGTCCTTGACTAATGTTCACTCTTCTCCCTCACGCCCACCTTAGTCACCTAAAGTCGCTAAAGGTGTTCAGGGACGTTATTTCTGAGGGAGGAAAACCTAGGAGTAACTCCCTGACCATATTCTATCAGCTGAGATACAATCCTAGAGGAAATGTCCATTTCTGGAAAGCCAGAAGAGCATCATTCTTTGAGAAAAGGAAATGGACCCAATCATTTTTTCCTCCCAAAAACACGCATTTGAGATTTTGGTCACTGCAGAGAAGATAGGGTAGCAGATTTATCTGTTGTTCCCTGTCCTTAAATGCTTTTTGTGCACTCCTGTTGGCTCTAGTGATATGTGCCTGTTGTTATAGACTCTGGCGTTGTGTTCCCTAAGACTGGGTTTCACAGGAGGAGTTTGATGGTGATTTAGTTGTCTTTGGTCCAGAGTGCTTAGCCCTCTTTCATCACTTTCATGTTATTGATTTGCAGCTCTGGAAATCCGATGATTTTGGCCAGACCTGGGTCATGATTCAAGAACATGTGAAGTCATTTGCTTGGTAAGTTGTACCATCTTAAGAGGTGGGATTAACGTTTAAATATCTTCTCTCCAATTTGATCCCCACTTTTAATGTAAACATGTTTGGCCCAGTTTGGGATTGAGAGTCATGGGAAAAAACCCCCCATCAAACCAAGTTCTACAGAATCTGAGTCAGAACTCCAAGTGGAATAGACTTAGCTTAATCTGAATGAGGACTGATTATGGGAGGGGATCAGATCTTTGGGATTTCTCAATCCATTAGGAAATCAGGAGGATATTGGATGCTTTCTGAAGACCATTTTTTAGAAGTGGTCTTTCAGAAATACCACATTTTGCTGTGTAAAAAACATTAAGCTTTGTCTCTTCTGATGTTTTCTATAAATATTTTAAGTTAGAATGTTAGAACAACCTTTGACATATTTGCCCAGAAGAGACTATAGAAATATAAGACATGATTTCTATTAGAGATGCATCTAAAACAGACTCTTAGGCAAGCAAGGTCTCTAAATATCTGAGAACAATTTTACCCTCTCCTTCCCCTACCTCCAGCCTCTCTCTTTTTCTCTCTCTCTCTCTCTCTCTCTGATACTGAGGAGCCTTATACTAATTTGCATAACCACCAACGGAAATACTCTAATCAGTACTTCTAATTGTGGAGGAGAGCAGATTGTACCAACACCCACGCACACATGTACAGGCGCACGCACGCATGCACACACACACACACACACACACACACACACACACACACACACACAATATCAGATAATGAAGAACCATTTTCATCCAGGTCTTATCTAAAATGCCAGTTTTCTTCCATTGCTCTAGTTAGGAATTTATTGAGGACTTGTTTGGATTACAGAACAGAAGTAGAAATGTCCCCAGTTGTAATGTCATTTTCTTTGTAAATTATGCCACCCTTGAAATGGAAACTCTAAAATGAGGCTTTAGGAGGGGTATTTTGAGGGAGTTTCACTGGGCTCTTCATTACTCAAAAGGCTGCTAATAAGCACCTATATGTTTTATGGAGCCATACAAAGAGAAAGATAAGCCCTTGTTCTTGGGGAATTTTTCTCACTGTTGTGTTTTCTTTCCAAGCCTTTTGGCTGCTTGTGCTTGGAGAAGATTGAGTCATTGGAATCATTAGATTGTATCGCCCCTTATTTTTGAAAGGTTACTAAGAAGAGGTGTCTTCCATAGACATTTCTTCATTTTACTCCCTTTTCCTGCCAGCCTTCATATTGCCCAGCTGTCGGTATGTGTTAGGAATTGAGTTAATGATTAGGATAAGTCCTGTGGTCAGTCATTTCTTTGTATTTGATGTGGGGTGGCAGGAATCCACATGCCATCTTTTGTGCCAACCCCAAACTACACACAGTGTACTCTTGTTGAACAAGAAAAACAAATCACTGGACAAAGAATCAGAAGACTGAGGCGCCCTAGTTGTAGCTCTTGTCAGTAACTAACACTGGGATTTGCATTTCTCTGGGCTTTGGCTTCTTCATCTGTCAAATGAGGGTGTTGGCCAAAATGATGGGAGAAGAATCAGACTTGTTCTGCTTGGGCCAGAGGGCTGGAATCAGGAGCCAGGAGTGGACTTTGTGGAGAGGAGGTTGTAGGCCTCACATGAAGGAATGCATTTGAACAGCTGGAGTTTCCCCAAAGCTCAGTAGGCTGTGGGAGCGAAGAGCGGTCTGCTAGCAAAGGCTGGATGACCACTTGTCATGCATGCAGTCCAGGGGAAATCTGTGGAGGTTTGGGTTGGAATGGATGCACTCTGAGGTGTCTTCTGCTCCTGAGATTCTGTGATTCTGTTATCTCTAAAATTAAATAATGTTAAAATTGAAAAGTATTCTTACCTCAGAAATCTACAAAGTGAGGTCATTTTTATACTTAGCCCTTAGGACAGTATCTCCCTTGTAGTAGGTGCTTAATAAAGGCTGATTTCCTTCCTTCTATTTGGGCAGGTATTTTCTGAGTACCTACTGTGCTAGTACAGCACTGTGCTGGGCATTCTGGGGGAGATGATGATTAGTATAATAATATATATATATATAATAATAACTAGTATTTATATATCACTTTAAGGTTTATAAGGCTCTTTTATAAATATCTCATTTTATCCTTACAGCAGTCTGAGAGATAGGTACTATTATTATTCCATTTTACAGATGGAAAACTTGAGGAATAAAGGTAAAATGATTTGCCCAGGGTCACATAGCTAGTAACTGTCTGATGCAGGATCTGAACTAGGTCTTCCCAACTCCAGGGCCAGGGCTCAATCTACTATGCCACCTATGATCCTATGACTTGCTGAGAAAGTCAGTGAGATGCCTAAAATGAAGGCGTCCTGTGTGTGTGAGTATAACAGTAATCGTTTTTTCCTTTCCACAGGGGAATTGATCCATATGACAAACCCAATACCATCTACATTGAACGGCATGAACCCACAGGCTTCTCCACTGTCTTTCAAAGTACAGACTTCTTCCAGTCCAGGGAAAACCAGGAAGTGATCTTGGAGGAAGTCAGAGACTTTCAGCTCCGTGACAAGTACCTATTTGCCACAAAGGTGGTGGTAAGTGGGAAGGGGGCGACTGAAGCTTAAAGCCAATTACAAAAAATGAGCTTAGTTGAAGCAGGAAGGACTTTACCGAGACATGGTGATGGTTGTCTTGCCTGTAGAGGTTGTTGGATCCTGAGACTCATTTCCAAAGGATTATTTGGAGTCTTTGTTCATGGAAAGATTTAGGAAAAAAGATGGCTCCAGCAGGCTTGAATGTTGTCTTGCTGGGGCTGGAGAAACCTCTCAAAGTGTCTTTCAGAGCATGGCATTTCATTGAATTTCCTTCTGACCTTATGACAGCTTTACAAACATAAATTCTCATGAGCAGCTAAGAAAAAAGTGATGTAGAGCATTGGGGGAAAAAAAAAGACTAGGCTTGGAGGCAGCAGAGATCTAGGTTTGAATCCTGGTTCTGACAGCAGCTATATGACACTGGGATTTTCTCCTCATCTCTAAAATGAGGATAGTGGGGAATAGAGAAGGGAATAAACATTTACATAGCACCTATATAGCACTCCGTGCCAGGCACTGTGCCAAGTACTTTTTATAGCTATTATCTCATTTGGCTCTCACAACAACCCTGAGAGGTAGGTGCTGTTATTATCCCCATGTTACAGCTGAGGAAACTGAAGCAAAAAAAAAATGACTTGTCCAGAGTCACATAGCTAGTAAGTGTCTGAGGCTGTGATTTGAACTCAGGTCTTCCTGGCTCTAGGACCAGTGCTCTATCCACTTCATCACCAGCTTCCTGTACAATAAAACCTGCTTTATAGGATTGTTGTGAAGAAAATGCTTTGAGAATTTAATAGAGCCCATAAAGGTGAGTTTTTATCTGTTGGTTTGACTGTTATTTCCTTGATGTTCATCAAGTAGATTTCTTCAAAGCTCCAGAAATATGCTAATTGGCTTAGTTGAGTGAATATATAGACATTAGTGTAGACACTATTCAGTGGGAGTTAGTGCCTTAAGTAAAACATCCCAGGATTTAAGCTTCTAGCTTCTGTGCCAGTAAGTGGAGGGACTCTTACCTCTCCTTGCCCTTTGTTTGATCCCCTGTAGCCAGAAGTCACAGTAGAAGACTTGCTTATTCAATACCTGTGACTGGTTATTAACCATAATATAGTTTATATCAGTTTTATTTCTTATCAGATCATTAAATCATGTGCCAGTCCCCATGCCAGGCACTGAACCTAGAAGTACCAAGAATGAAACAATATTCACACTATTGCTATTCTAATGGAGGAGGCAATCCATACATATAAAAATATGTGCTGCATAAATACAAAGTTGTCTTTACAAAGTGGTTAGATCCAAGGTAGTTTGGGAGGGAGGGCAGTAGGAGTTGGGGATATGAGAACAAGCTTCATGCAGAAGATGGTGTTTGATTTTCATCTTAAAGGAAGGAAGAGACTATTACAAGGTAGAGGTGAGGAGAGCATGAAATCCAGGTATAGGGGATAGTCGCTGAAAAGGTACACTGCTGGCAGATGGAGTGTCATGAGTGAAGAGCAGAGAGAAGACCAGTTTGGCTGGCTTGCAATGTGGAAGGGGAAGTAATGCTCTCTGAGTCTGGAAAGGTAGGTTGGGGTGAGGTGATGAAGGACTTTAAAATCTAAACAGAGGGGTTTACGTTTTATCCTAAATATGAAGTCACTGGAGGGGAGTCACATGGTTGGATCTGTCCTGAAGGAACATTACTTTGGCAGCAGTGTGTGGGACAGGCTGGAGTGGTGAAAGACTTGAGGCTGGAGACAGATTAGAAGACTGTAGTAATCATGTAGGTGAGAGGTGACACGGACCTGACCTTGGGTGGTAGCTGTGTGAGTAGAGAGAAAGAACTGGCTATTATTGTTATCCTGCTGACTGATTAGATATTAGATTAGAGGGGGAGAGTGAAGAATCCAGGATAATGATGAGCTTATGAACGGAGGAGACTGGAGGAAGGATGGAGGAAGGATCTTCAAAAGAAACAAGGAAATTTAAAAGAAGGGAAGTTTCAAAGGAAAAGAGAATGAATTTAGTTGTAGTCATGTAGAGCTTGAGATATCTCTAGGATATCCAGTTTGAAATGTCCAGTAGAGAATTGGTGATACCATGATGGCAGCTTAGGTGAGAGATTTGTATATAGCACATACCTCTCTCTCTCTCTCTCTCTCTCTCTCTCTCTCTCTGTCTCACATACACACACACACACACACACAAATATGGACACATAGATACACATATTGATATATGCATATATGTGCACCTACATGTATGTATAGATACAAGTATATTATATAAGTGCATATTTATGAGTATATACACATAGGTGTATATGTGTACATGCACATATGCATACTTATATCTGTGAGTCATCTGTATAGAAATGAGAATTAGACCTAAACCCACAAGGGCTGATGAAGATACCAAGAAAATATATAGAGGGAAAAGAAATCTATCTCTCTATCTATCTTTATATCGGTCATCTACATCTTTATATATCATTTATATCTGTATATAGAGAGAATTTATTAAGCATTTACTACAGCCAAGCACTGTGCTAATTGTTGGAGATGCAAATACAAGCAAACAAAATAGCCCCTGCCCTCAGGGAGCTTATATTCTAATGGGACTCAGGAGCTTACATTTAATGGGAAGACAAGACATATAAGGAAGTTGGAAAGTGGTGGGGAAGAAGAGAGAGTGGAGGAGGGGGTACCCCTTTGAAGAGTAGAGTACAGGACCAAACCTTGGGGGATACACACAGTTATGGAGTATCATACAGATGACAAGGCAGCAAAGGAGACTAAGGAATAGTCAGATAGGCAGGAGGAGATCCGAGAGAGAGCAGCATAATGAAAACCCAGAAAGGAGAGAGCATCCAGTAGGAGAGGGTGGTTGGTAGTATCAAACGCAGCAGATAGGTAGAGGACGTGGACTGAGAAAGGACCATCAGATTTACTCTCATTGGTAACTTTGGAGAGAACAGTTTCAGTTAAGTGATGAGGTCAGAAGCCAAACTGCAGAGAGTTACGGAATGAGTGAAATTGAGTGTGACTGGGGAAAAGGAGGAAGAAGAAGAGGAACCAAGCCTAGACGGTTTTTTCCAGGAGTTTGAGAAAGGGAAGAAAGATAGAGGATGGTAGTTTGTGAAGATTATAGGATCTCTTTTTTAAGAAAAGGAGAGACATGTTTGAAGGAAGCAGGGAGGGAACCAATAAGGGGGTAGAGAGGGAGAGAGACAGAGAGGAGAGAAAGGGGGAGGGAGAGAGAGAGAAGAGGGAGGGAGAGAGTGAGAGAGAGACAGAGAGACATGGAGACTGACTCTGAATGCGGTTTGCTGAAGGAGATGAGATCTAGTATACATACAGAGGATTTGACCTTGGCAAGAAGGGCCACCTACCTCTTGGTCATAGACTGGATAACAAGAGAGAGGGAATTGATGTCCGGGATTTTGACGTGAGGTGGATGAGAGATTGAGGTCTCTCAGGTCAGATGGCCTGTTGTAGGAGTCGGAAGACAAACAAACAGGACCCTCCAGAGCTGCATGGCTTGTCTTCCTGGGGCCTTGGCAGCTTCTCTCTTTGCTCTCTGTTTGGGGCCTTTCCTCCCATTGACTGCAATTAGGGACAGAGTATGTTAGTAACCTCTAAATGGTTAATCTGCTTCCTGACACAGTTAACAGGGTAGCAGTTGAAGTCAGTCATAGTTTACATAGCTAGGCTTTTATTTATTTATATGACTGGTAGCAAGCGAGAAAGAACCAAGCAACCTTGTGGTTTTGGAAGCCCAGATAAGGGAGAAGGCTTTTTCATTTTTTCCCCCCAAGACAAGGAGGAAACCGTAGTGGTGAAGTAGATATGGGGGTTGGCCAGAAGAAAGAGGGGCTCCTGTTTTCTGCTTTTCACAGGATTTTTGAAAAGTGTCTGCTCTTGGAAACTTGTGTAGTAGCCAGACCATTTGCATTGGCCTCAGCCGTGTTTTCCTAACCTCCCTCTCCCCCTCCCTCTGCCTCCTGCCATGGACATGCCCTCTGTCTCCTGTTCTGTCACCAGTCTCAGAAGAAATGGATGCACCTACAGCAGAGAGACTCACAAAGATCCCTATTAGGGTCAGGGAAGTACCATTTTATTGATGAGAATGGCAGGTGGTGAGCAGGCATACTGAGATTTGCCACATGCATTTATATGTTGTGAAACAAAATAGAGGGAGAGATGAGCCTGTGGTTTTATGGGGATTGGGAACTCCCAGGTGAGGAAGCCTCTTCCCACTAATGCAGATTATTAGTACCTTCTTTGCGATTTGTAATCTTGGAGAGTTGTTTAGAGCAGTGAAAGGTGCAGTGATTTCCCTAAGGAAATCCTTCTCCAGCCAATATGTATCAGGGGCAGGATTTGAACCCAGGTTTTTGAGGCTGGCTCTCTAGCCTTGCTACTTCTTTTTGGGGCACAAAGAACCAGGAAATGCTGAGTGGTAAACCTTTTAATGCTCATAGTTCATCTTGGTTTTCTTTAAGACAACAAATTTTTCATGACTTTTCATTTCTAAGGAATGTTGAGTGAGGTTCCTTGTCTCCCCAAATTTGCCCCACCTTTCCAAAGGACAGCTTGTTTGGATTTTTTTCCCTTAACTGTATATTTTTCCCCTGATCCCAAATCTGATCCTATTTAAAGCTTGTGGCAAAGAGCCTTGGACTTGGAATCAGGAGATTTAGGCTCATATCTAAGCTTTGATACTCACAGCTGTTTGAATATGATCAAGTCATTTTTCAACCTTTCTGACCTTCAGTTTCCTCATCTGTAAAATGGGAATAATAATCGTTGCACTATCTACTGCACATCCACTTATTATGAAGAAAGCACTTTGTATAAATGTGAGGGATTATTATTTCTCTCTCTATTTTTCAAGTCACACAATTGATTGCAAAGCCATTTAGAAATAGTTTTGGGTTACTTATGCCACTTTCTTCCTTCCATCAGCATGAATAATCATGATTTGTCGCAAGACTTCTTCGTGTGGTACGAGTAATAATCCTTTTTTCAGCTGCTTCTGTACCTAAGCTGAGTTTCTAGAGATAACCCATGCAGCATCTCTAGGCAGCTCTGTTGGCTTATTAGTCCTTTGGTGTTAGATGATGTACTCATATACCTTTTGATTTTTAGACCAGATTAATTTCAGTCCCATGTGCTCTGCTGCAGAGTTCACTCCCCTCTGTGGAAGCTGTACAAAAATGGCAGTCCCCTCTTGGCATCTTTGAATGTTTATTTTCCTAGCTCCTCATATCCCCCTTTCCACCAGTCCTGAGCTCTTATTTTAGTGTGGGGAAAAAACGAACTCCAAAACAAAGTAAAATCCCAAGCCTTGTATCCAGCACTAGATCTGTGATTTCATTAGTATAGGGAATTCCCAGATGAGGAAACTCCTTCATATTCTCTGCAACATCTAGTCCTAGAGAGTTACCTAGAACACAGAGAGGTTAAGGGGCTTGCCTAGGGTCACAAAGCCGGTTTGCATCAAAGGCAAGAGTTGAACCCAGGTCTTCCTGGATCAGAGACCAGTTCTGTCTTCTGCTCTATCAGTCTAAAGACTGGTTTTCCTAAAGGGATGTGTTTAGTGGAGGTTAGGGAGAAAAGAAACCCACTGAAGTTAAGCCTTCAGTTTCTCTCCCTCCCTTGCTCTTTCTTCACTGTCTACAAATATGCCCATCTCCCCTCCTCTGGGTTTTTTTTCCAGTGCTTTCAAGAGTCTGAGATTGCATCAATGTGAGTGTTCCCTCCCTAGGTACAGATTGTAACCCGTTTGCAAATTAGTAGGCAGTATTGGAGGGCTGATCCAACTTCAGAATTCATTATTTTGATCCTATCCTTTGGATGAACCTCTTCACATTCATCTGGGCTGTTCCTTGGATGACAGACTTAGAGTCCGTCACCAGACCTGTTCTCTAAGCCATCTTGGTACTATAGGGCATGCTAGGCATAGCTGGTGAGGACCAAGGTTCCTTTAAAAATATTTTAAAATCCCAAACCTGCTACCCTCTATTATACAATTCCCATCGCTCAATTTCATTTCACTTCTAGACTTATGGAATTGATTAGTCTTGAAATCTCTATGCACTGTCTTCACTTCCTTATCATTCATTCCAAAACCCTCTGTAATCTAGCTTCCATTTCCACCACTAGAAACCTTCTGATTGCCAAGTCAAATGGCTCTTTCTTAGTTTTCTTCTTCCTTGATTCTTCTATGGCATTTAGTACTGTTGACCACTCCCTCCTCTTGGATACTTTCTTTTCCATTGACTTCTATGACACGTTCTCCTGGTTGTCTCTGCCTTGCTGAGTACTCCTGGTTCACACAGTGTCAGAGCTGTGACCTCAGTGACCATCCAGTCCAATGTATACCTGAAAAAATTTCATCTGCGATGTGCCTCAAACTAATGGCCATCCAGCCTTTATTTTAAAGACCTTTAAAAATGGAGAACTCTCTACTTCCCAAGGCAGCTCATTCATTCCACTTTTAGAATTCTACATCTGCTCTGTTCATAGCTCGAATTATTGAGACGTTTTTTGTTTACATGAAACTAATTTTGCTTTTATGTTATTTCCACCCATCATTCCTCATTTTGCTCTCTTGGGCCAAACTGAACTAATCTAACCCCTCTCCTAGGTGATAGTCCTTTAAACATTTGAAGACAGCAATCACCTGATCTTTCTAGGGCATAAACTTGAGGTCTTTTACCAAGGTGGATGCCCTCCAGTTTTTTTTTCCTTACATATTATCAAGTGAATCGACATTCTGTCTCAATCAACAAGTATTTCTTAAGCAACTACTTGCGCCAAGCACTGGGGATAGAAGTACAAAGAATAAGGTGATCCCTGCTTGTAGTGAGCTTACATTCTAATGGGGGAAGAAGACATCAAGTATACATAAAAATATATAAAGCCCAAATGTGAATTTTATATATACACATTACTTAAATAGAGGTAACCTGGTGGGAAAGGCACTGGCAGCTGAGGTGATCTGTAAAGACTTCCTTCAGGCAGAAGGAGGTGCTTGATCTGCATTTTAAAGGAAGAGAGGGATTCTGTGGGGTGGAGGTGATGAGGGAGTGCTTTCTAGGCCTTAGGAACAGCCAGTTCAGAGCTTGGAGATATAAGATGGAAGTCTTGTCTGAGACTCTGAGAGAAGGCCAGCTTGGCTGGATCACCTCGTGCTGGAGGGAGATGCTGGAAAGACAGATTGAGGTCAAATTGTGTAGGGCTTTAAAAGTGAAACAGAGGAATTTATATTTTATTCTGGAGCCAATAGGAAGCCACTAGAGTTGGTGGAATAGGGAGTCACATGGTTGGATCTGCACTAAAGGAAAATTACTTTGGCAGCACTGTGTGGGATGGATTTGAATGGGGAGAGTTTTGAGGCAAGGAGACCAATCATCGGGCTGTTGCAATGATCTAGGTGAGAGGTGATGAGGGACTGAACTAAGGTGGTACCTGTGTGAGTAGGGGTCAGATTGTAAGAGTTGTTATGAAGGGAAAACCCACAAGATTTGGCAGCTGATTGGATTAGATATGTAGGATCCAGGATGATGCTGAGATTCTGGAACTAGGAGACCTTAAAGCACTATATAAATGCTAATTCCTCTTTTTCTTCTTCCTTCTCTTATTCTTCATCTTCCCCTTCTTCTTTGTTATTATCATCACTAAATCTTCTTTTCTGAATCATCTTCCTCATTTTTTCCCCTTAATGTAGACACTTGAAAGACTGTTTTTGACCTGCTTCTCTTTGCATACTACCATTTTCCCAGTTATCCATTCTCATAACCTTTGGGTAATTTCTGATTGTTTGCTTTCTTTTGAGTTCCACATCCAATGATTTTGAGAAATGAATTCTTTCTAAGCTCTCTTCATGATAGAAGGTAGTAGGAGGAATACCCTCAGTTGGACCCTCAGTGCTGCATGACAGTCCTTCTCCTCTCTTCTTTTTGTGGCTTTTTGTCTCATCCCCCACAGTGACTCTTTGAAATCTTGCCCTCTCTTTTTCAAACTCTCAGTTGAACCTGACCCATCACACTTAACAGTAAACGGCTTAACCTCCTACTTCACTTGAGAAGATTGAGACCAGAGGAATTTTATATATTATCTTAGAGCAATAATGGAGTCACTAGAGTTTATGGATTAGGGGAGTGACAGAGTCAGCCCTATACGTAAGGAAATACCACTTTAGCAGCTATGTGGAGGATGGATTGGAATGGAATGAAGAAAGACTTGAGGCAGGGAGGATAATTAGGAAGTGGTTGTATCAGCTGTTGGAGTAATCCAGATTAGAGGTGATAAGAAGGTGAACTAAGGTGATGGCTGTATGAACCAGTCGTTAGAGCAGGAAGGAGGCAAGTGATGTTGTAGAGGCAGAAATGACAGGGTTTGACCACTGATTGGATATTTGGGGTGAGGGAGAGTGAGGAGTAGAGAATGACAGTGAGGTTGTAAACCAGGAAGATTGGGAAGATGATGGTGTCCTTAATAGAAATGTGGAAGTTTGGAAGGGGGTGAGTTCTATTTTGGTCACACTGCAGTTGAGATGTCTGTGGGACAGTGTCTGTGGAATAGTTTGAAATCTCCAGTAAGAAAGTCAGCAGACATCTCTGTTTGTCAATGTAATAATATCTCGTTTTATCCTCACAATAACCCCGGGAGGTCGGTGCTATTATTTTAACTGTTTTACACATGGGGAAATTAAGGCAGACAGAAGTTAAGTGACGTGACTGGGAACACACATTGAGTGTCTGAGGTAGAATCTGAGCTCAGATCTTTGACTTCAGGATTTGACAGTGCTAAGTGTACATTCATTTCCATCACTGTGTGAGATGTACATGTGTGAATGACTGCTTTCTGGAGTAAGATAAAATTTTTAATTTGTCTAATCTGCAATCCTTTCTCATGTGTTATTAATGTTAGTTATTGAAAAGAGACACTACAATTCCATTTGATGATAAATTACTAAGATACTCAGATGTACCTGAGAGCTCAGCAATATAGGTACCCCTTTAGTGATGCAGGTCACTACCTATCTATGCCTGCTCATTTTATGTGACTCTGGTCTGTATCTTCCTCTCAGTCTGCTCAGGGTCTACCTTGTGGTTTTCTGGCATCCTGATCGTACAAATGGCAAACACAGGCTGTTCATCAAATCAAAGATGGCCAAAGAAAAATTGTATCCCCCTCGTGTGCTTTCATGTATGAAATCATGGGCACCACCGTCCTCCCTTTATTGTAAACCTGCTACCTAAGGAAATAAAGAATTAGAATGGTTTTCCCTCTCACTGTTTGCGAGAGTGGCTCTGAGCTGATGTAATTCATTGAAGTTCTCTCTCTCCCTGGCAGCATCTCTTGGGCAGTCAGCAGCAGTCTTCCGTCCAGCTCTGGGTCTCTTTTGGCCGAAAGCCCATGCGAGCCGCCCAGTTTGTCACCAGGCATCCCATTAATGTGAGTGGAATTGGCTTGCCCAGGGAGAGGGAGGGTCTGCCCACTCAGCCGCTCCTGTCATGCTTGCTGTGGTTAGAGGAGAGGTTGGCCATGCCCAGGGATGTCTCTTGTGGTTGGAGATGTCAGGGGGAGGCTCTGGGCACTGCTGTTCGGGGTGTTTGTTATTTCTCTGGGGTAATTTGCCTGTTTTCATTGTTTGAGCTGGATTTGACCTGGCATCTTTATTGCCTCAAGTAGGAGAAGGTTGGGCCGGGCATGTAGTGCTGCGGAGTCAATCAGCCATTGTCAAGGGATAAGAAGTCAGGCCAAATACACACACATCTTTGAAAAGCCTGCCTCACGCCCAGCTTTAGGTTTTCAGCCATGATCCTGGTCCTTGAGGGAACTGCTGGTACAGTCGAGGACACAAAAACAGATATACAAATGGTCAGCTGGTGATCCAAGAGAGCTTCTGATTGAGGGACCAAATGCATGATGCAAACTATAAGTCCTGCTAAGCTGAGGAAAGGGCTCTTGGAGGCAGTAGCCTTGGATGTGGGCCTTGAAATATAGGTGGGGGGCTAACAGAAGAGTGGGAAGATGCAGGGGGTGTATTCCAGGCCAGGGGAGTTTGGCTCTAGCACCTTTTAATCTAGCAGGGTTCGTCTGTATCCGACTCCTTAGGAGTTAGGATTTAGGAGTAAATTACGTGGTTTACAGATTATCTAAGACTCCTCCCTGACCTGCTTCCTTATTGTGTGGAGACTACTAGTACCTGCCCTCCCCACCAAAAAAAAGGGAGTGACCTGAAATTCAGATTAGTAATATATTTTTGTTCCTTGACAGCTATTTTGGTAAGATTGTATGTGGGGAAAAAGAGAGAAAGCAAGAGAAAAGGAGGTTTTGGGGAGATAGCCTGTGGACTCACCCACCTGGAGGCTGGTGCAAGCCATGTTGCAAGCATGGCTGGCCTTGGTTTCTCATCCCCTTTCCTGCCTAGTCCCAGCAGGACCAGGGGATAGAAACAATGGAACAAGCTTCTTTGCCAGAGCTGGGGAGATCTGTGTGCTTGCCTCTGGCCACTGCCACCTACATAGCTCTTGGAAGATCCTTTCTGGTCCAGTTTTGGGGCAAGCAGACTTTTCCTCACCTGTTTCTCCACTCTGTTCCCAAAGGAATATTACATTGCGGATGCCTCAGAAGACCAGGTGTTTGTGTGTGTCAGTCACAGCAACAACCGCACCAACTTGTACATCTCTGAGGCAGAGGGGCTGAAGTTCTCCTTGTCCTTGGAGAATGTCCTGTACTACAGTCCTGGAGGAGCAGGCAGTGACACCTTGGTGAGGTAAGATGACAGCCACACCTTCTTTCCCTCCCTACTCCTAACCTCTCTCTCTCTCTCTCTCTCTCTCTCTCTCTCTGTCTGTCTCTCTCTCTCTCTCTCTCTGTCTCCACCCCAGACTCCTGGGCCAAGAAATCTATTTGAGGTTTAGGGTTATGTCAACATAGGCAGACATATTAACATGGTAGTGGATTCTTTGAAGTCACTTAGTTGTTTTGTTTTGTTTTTTGGGGTCTGTATAGCTAGAGGTGGGGTGGCAGACACGGCAAATCAGTATTGTTGGTATGACTTGCTTACAGGTAGCTTGGATTAAATTAAAGCCTCTTTATTTCTTCTCCACATTAAAAATTTTGGGAGGGAGGGAATCAGGTGGAGTCCAGATTTGTGGTTTTACTGGCTTGGGGTTGCTCCCTGTGTAGACAACAGCCAAACAGCATTGCAGAGCAGCAGCTTGTTTTCAGTTTTATAGTCTGAGGGAATCTCTGAATCCCTAGTTTCCCCTAGTTTCCTTCAAGATTCAGGTCAAGTACCATTTTCTGTGATAGTTTTTCCACTTCAGACCCTCCCCCTCAGACATCCTGGCACGCCCCTCCCAATTATCTAGTATCTGCTTTGTATCATTAATAGAAACATAACCTCATTAAAATCAGGGAGTGTTTTACTTCTGTCTGGCACACAGTGCTGCATTGGTAATTAATAAATGCTTATCGATTGGTTGGTCGATCAGTTGAGAAAGTTGCCTGAAATAGTGAGTTAAATGACTTGCCCTTGGTCACATAGCTGAGGGTGTATTAGAAGTAGAACTTTAACTCAGTCATCCTGCTTCTAAACACAACTCCATCCATTGTCTTTTATTTAATTAGAGTAACTAATAAATATTAGTAAGCCTTCCTTGGCCCTCCTCTCAATAATAACCTCTTTTGGACCTCCTGTAGTATATTGTTTTAAATTTTCATTCTCTCTCTTTTGCTCTCTCTCTCCTTCCTTCCTTCCTTCCTTCCTCCATTCCTTCCTTCCTCTCTCTCTTTCATTTTATTTTTCTAATGCACTTATTATTATGTATTCTAATTACTCGTGCTTTCCATGAGACTAAACTCCAAGAAGGCTATGTATGACCAGTGTTTTATCTAAATCTACTTCTTTTTCGGTGGCTAGAACAATTCTTTGTATACTACAGGCATTACAAAAGTGTTGACTGAATTGAATTTTATTCAGTATGCCTTTTCTGTGCGGGAGAAGCTTGGACTACCTGGTTTATACTTATTATTATATATTATTATTATCATAAGCTTATTATCCTCATGCAGACCACCAATAGACTGCTCTGGCTGGCCATAGTCTTTATCCTTTTTTGCCATGAGGTTTATGGCTTCTTTGCCAGTCTTCCTGAAAATAACCTGAGTAACTGGAAGGCTCATAGTGTTTTCAATGAAAACAGGAAGTTTGTAGGAGGAGAGGGTTTGGGCTTTCCTCACCTCTGAAGTGATGGGGACCTCTTCCTCTCCTTCTCTCCATCTCCTTTCTCTGCCTTCCCCTTTCTACCCTTCCCTTCTTGTCCTATTAGGGAGTATAAGCTGGATAATGATCTAAGGAAGGATGCTAAGAAGAAGTAGTCAGACCTGAAGGAGGAGAACCAGCAGACAGCAAAGTCATGGAAATAAGAGAATAGCTAGGAAATAGGGGTGGTTGGACAGTGTCACAGGCTGCCAAGGATTCAGAGATGAGTTCTGTATAAAAATGTGGAGTTTAGTAATCAAATGATCATTGGTGATCTTGGAACAAACAACTTCAGTTGAGTGGTAGCATTACAAGTCAGATCTTGAGATGAGACATGAATATAGGGCTTTGGCTGTGAGAGGGAGGAGCTATGTAGGAAATTTCTTGAGGGAAAGCAGGTGGTACAGAAAAGAGGACTGGATTTGGAATTAGAGGCTTGGGCACCAAACTGACATCTGTCTTTTAATGTTTGTGTGGCCTTAGGCAGGTCACTTAACATTTGGATCTTAGTTTTCCTGTCTGTAAAATAAGTGTGTTTGAATCTTAGTTTTCCTGTCTGTAAAATGAGTGTGTGATTAGATCTAATGAGACCTTAAATTAAGGTCTTTTCTAACTAGTCTCTGTAATCCTGTAAGGGTCAGGTGATGATCTTTTAAGGACTTGGGGAGGGGCAGGTGGGAGGAGTGAGCCTTGGGCATCTGTCACCTCTCTGAGTTTCAGTTTCCTCATTTGTAAAATGGTGCTAATAATGCCTGTAGTATTTATGTTAGAGGTTTGCTTTGGGAGCTCCAATGAGAGGACATATTTAAAGTACCTTGCAAACTCTAATGCACCAGACATCACTCGTGACATAGATAGAAGATAGGGTTGGGCTTGGAGCCAGGAAGGTGTGGGTTCAAATCCTTCCTCTGTCTGACCCTTGCTAGCTATAGGACCCTGGGTAAACTATGTAGCTGCTTCAGGCACCACTCTAGGACTTATCTGTGGACTCACAGAAGGGCTTCTGTCAGTGGAAGTAGTCGTCTGAGAGTTTTCATGCTGACGGAATCAAAGAGCCTTGGTGTATGCACATATTAATGTCAGTTATTATTCCTTCTTCTCCTCCTCTTCCTCCTCCTTGAAGCAGCAGGAAAAGACAAAAGATAAGAAAAAGAGAATGTTGAGGAAACTGAGGCCCAGCGAAGTTGGGTGCCTTGTTCAAGATCACACAGCTAATCAGTAGCAGAACTAAATCAGAACCTTGAGCTCCTGTTTCTCAGTCCAGTGCTTTTCCACTCCTGCCTTGCTGCTGTTACAAAGCAGCCTGTCCCATTAGTCCTTCTGACTTTCTCACAATCTGTTTTCTCTTAAGGCTTGGTCTATTCTGATTGGCCCATTTGAGTGGCCCTGTATTGTCTGATTTAAAAAATTCTAGTTAGAAGGTGAACTGGCAAGTCATAGAGATATCTTCTGTTAGAGTAGAAAGGGCACTGGTTTTGGAAGTCAGAGGAATTAGGTTAGAGGTTTCCTTCTGGTTCTGGGCTCCAGCCTCTCTTTCTAGGCTGATGACGTTACTCCTTGCTCAACCGTTCTGTCGTTCGGTGACACTCCTGGTCTACAAAATTCCATCTTCTGACTCACCGTCTTCCATACCTGGAATCCTCTCCCCTCCTTGCTTTTCCCTCTTGAGATCCGTAGCTTCCTTCAGGGGCTTAGCCATAAGAGGCCTTTCTGATTGTTCCAATTGTTAGTATTCCCACCTCCTCAAATTACTGTGTATTTATGTTGCATTTACCTGTTTGAAGTGGATGCCAAAGGATCCTGAGCTCAGTGGGAGGACAGAGTTTCATAGCTTGTCATTGGGAACATCACTGCTTTAACTTATTCTTTAAAAATCTGAGTAAAGGACTTTTCAGTAATGCAACAAAGGTAGACACCTGCTGAACGCTGTGCTTGTGGTTAGCAGCATTTGGAGATTGAGGTGTTGGAAGAACAGCTGTCCTGAGGAATCATGAGGCCCCCATGATGATGCGTGGATGAATTGTTAAGAAGATGGAAGGCTGGCTGTGCTTGGCTGTTGACAGCTAGCCGGGGCTGGATCCTGCAGTCAGTGCATCTGAGGGCAGCCTGCAGGGCAGTGAGCTGCATAACAACTACCTTTGTTGAGAGGCAGGCTGGGAAGCCGTAAGGAGAGTGGTGCAGACAAGGGCAGACCAGGGATGAAATGGAAAAATAACCTCTCACACTGCTTGTAGGATGAAGTTAGGGATTTTGCAGAAGGAAGGGGAGGAGGCAAAGAGAAGAGAGATGGAAAGATGGTTTGGGAGAAAAGTGGAAAGTTATGAGGTGTGGGAAGAAGACATGTTTGTGTTTGGAAAGGAAAAATAGACAGCTTAGGGAATCTGACCTGGGGAAAAGAGCAGGGCTTGTTTTCATTAGGGGAGCTCAGACCTCCCTAACATTTGAAACAAGCTATTAAACTTGAGGTAAATCGATTGATAATAATAGAATTAAAAAAACAACAGGTTGAGAAAATTGATGTAAATATGGAACAGCAAGATATTAAACCCTAAGTAGACTCCAAAGAAGGTAAATGGACAAAAAAATAACTGAGCTACATTGCACATCCCTCCCCCCTGCCATTTAAGGTAGAAAACTTTATTTCATATAATATTTAGGCTGCAGCTTCTGCATTTTATCTGGAACTACAGTATTTAGTCTATGCACGTTAACACAAGTCTATGACTCCTGATCTCCATTTCCTACCTCCTTCCTTCGAGAGAGAAAGCCTTTTTATTAAAACAAATGTAGAATTTCCCTGTGCCTGGAGGATAGCACAGCAGCTATCAGTTGCTAAAGAAATTTTTGTGGTCAAATTTTTGTTTTTATTATTTTAACTAGATCTGTGACTTCATTGGGCTAGAGAACTTTGAATGAGGAATCCTTGTTACCAGTACATACCAGCACAATCTCTAGGGCATAATCATAGCTAACATTTATGTAGCACTTCTGTGTACCAGGCACTATGCTAAATGTTTATAGTTATTATCTCATTTGTTCCTTAGAACTACCTGGAGAGGTGGGTGCTGTTATGATCCTTGTTTTATAGATGAGGTAACTGAGGCAGACAGGTAAAGTGACCTGCCCACGGTCACACAGATAGTAAATGTCTGAGGCTGCATTTGAACTTAAGTCTTGACTCAAAGGCCAACTTCCTTTTCATGATACCAGATGGCTTCTCATGTTTGAACAGTTGAAGGTGGATTGGGGGCATAAAAAGCAAAACATTTTTAATCTTAAACTTTTAGTAAAGTAGTCTGAACCCCCTAGATTAAAAATATAAAACTAAACTTGTGCTAGTCTCACAGAAACATGATGGTTATCATCTGTGCTGTAATTTGGGGTGAAACTGCTTTTCAAATGTAAAATGCCACAGTGAAACTCATAATATCCTGGCTTAGCTAGCCACCAGGGGAAACTGGGTCCCTGAGATCCACTTTTCACAAATAGGTATCTGATTGCATTTAGCTTTGTATTGTGCAGCACCATGCCGCCTTAAGCCTGGGAAAACCACAGTCCTTCTGGTAAAATGGAGAACTAGTAGGTCTTAGCTTCTGCCCTGATTCTATGCCCGTCAGACCCTTGGGTACTACCATCTCATCTAGCCCAAGAGCATAACCTGAGACGTAATCCAAGAGAGCCTGGGTATTGCCATCTCTCCCCTGCTTTTGTACCTTAATGACTCTCAGACCTCTTTATCCATCCTGTAATGGAGCTCTCTTATATGTATGGCCTCCTCAAGCTATAGTGTGGCCTCCTTGAGAGGAGGGGCTATTTGTATCCCCAGGGCTTTAACACAGCACTTGGGACCTAATGAGTGCTTAATGAATGGTTTTTAAAAATTCATTTATTCATTCATTGTAGAGCAAACTTACCCTGTGCTGATCCCACAAGAAAGGGAAAACGAATTATTCCCCTCCAATCTTCGGCATAAATACTTGGAGAGATTTCCTTGGAGCTACAGGTTAGAGAATCAGATTGAATGTCTCATCAATGGCATTCAGACTTCAAGCCCTTCCTGTGCATCAGTGATGATCTCGGGTGTCTGGAAACCTAGCTTATTATCCTCGGCATAGACATTAGAGAACTTTGCTAGTGAGCAAATGATGGTGTTTCTTAGCTCTGATTTTGCATAACAATGATGATGATGATATTATAACAACTCATGTTTCTGTAGCTCTTTGGTTAAAACTGTATGAGTTGTATTATTATCTCTGTTTTCCTGATGAGGAAACTGAGACTCAAAGGAGTTAAGTGACTTGTCCAAGGCCATACAGCTAACAGATATCTATGCCAGAATGAGTTCTATTGAACAGGCATTCATTAAATGCACTCTACTACATGTCAGGCACTGTCCTAGGTGCTGACCCTGTAAGGGCAGAAATAAAACAGTCAGTCTTTGCCCTCAAGGAGCTTATGTCATTTTGGGATGGGCACAGCCTGTGGGTAGATAATTAGACATAAAATAGGTACAAAACATCTTCTTCTGGTAGCATATTGGCAACAGGGGGGCATCAGAATAAGGTTCCTGTAAGAGATAGCAAACTGCAAATCCAGATCTCTCGTGAATCCAGAGCCAGTACCCTTTCCACTGTCCCCTATGCTTCTGGTCTATTGTCTTCGAGGTTTTTACAGAGCAGCTGATTGGGCCAGCATCCTTCAGCTTCCAATAAAATAAAATGACTCTGTTTTTCTTAATGCTAATCAAGCGCATTTCCCATTTTCTAGCTCTACTCACTTTCTCTGGTTATAGGTACTTTGCAAATGAACCCTTTGCTGATTTTCACCGAGTGGAAGGAGTCCAAGGGGTTTACATTGCCACCCTGATTAATGGGTCTTTGAGTGAAGAGAACATGAGGTCAGTCATCACCTTTGACAAAGGAGGAACTTGGGAATTCCTTCAGGCTCCAGCCTTCACTGAATATGGAGAAAAGATCGACTGTGAGGTATCAGCCGCTTAATCTTGTTTTCCATGTTCACAAGGAGAAAAGTGACTATAACTGTAGTGGTCTGTCTCTTCTCACCTTTAAAGGGGAAAATGCAAATGAGAAAAAAATAAGGTGATATAATAAAGGAACCCCATTGGTATTATACACTATCAGCTTTTATCAGTACATAATACTATAGTAATTATAATTTCTTACATAATTTCTTTGACAATTCTATAGTCACAGCCATGTGTTAGAGTTCTACAGTTTGTCCTGCTTGTGATTCCTATCTGTCTTATTTTCTCAAAAAGTTACCCATTAAGTTTTTTTTAAGCTTTATTGATGCTTTAGGTTTCTTTTTTTATATCATTTTCATTTCCCATTATTCTGCTCCTCCCTCATGCTCTCTTGTAATAAAAAAGTAAAAGAAACAGATACATTGACTATGTCTGACAGCGCATGCCTCATTCTATACTCATAGTCCACCACCTCTCTACTAAAGTCATATTTCATCACCAATCCTTTAGCATCACCATTGGTCATTGCATTAATCTGAATTCTGATGTCTTTTCACATTATTTTTTTTTCTTTACATTATTTTGACATTTTATGTTTTTTATCTTGCTTCTGCTTACTTTACTCTCATTTCAAATGAATCTTGCCAAGTTTCTTTGAATTTCTCTTATTTCTCTTACAGTCCAATAATATTTCACTACAGACATCCAGTACTACAGTTTGATATCCCTTTTCCCAAAGGGCATCTACTTTGTTTACATTCTTTTGCTATCACAAAATATTTTATTTTGGTATATATCACCACCTAAGTTTTAGTAGGAAGATTTCTCCTTGGTGACCTTCTTTCACCACTTCTTTATCTACAGACTTTTTGCCTCCCACCCTTCCCCCTTTCCACGTAATGCAGATCTTTGCATTGTGGCCTTGGGGAGTCTGTGTCTCATTCCCTTTGCCCCAGCTGTACATAATGATTTGGGGCAGTGGGATGAGCCAGGCAAGAAAGAACAAGGAGAAAAATAATTCAGTTCATGTTTTAAGGAAGCACATGCATTTGCATTTGAAAATGTCAGTCTGTTCAGAGAGATATAATTTATATGCATCTGCTCATGTTCACACAGCCTCCTAACTTCATATACCTGAATATGTGGCCCTTTGGATATTACTAGCAAAGACTCTGCCTGCAGAATCTATGTCTTGTTCTTTCCACTTTACCTGGCACCAGGTCCCAATCCATCATTCTGGTGTCTTATAGAACAGAGAGACCTATGATAACTTCAGACAGACCCTTCTGGGTTTTAAAGGTTGGAAGGGATTAAGCCCTGCTTGGGAAGAACACTACTGCTATCCTTAAAGTTCAGCTAAGGTGAAAGTACCTCACTTCTGCCGCTAAATTGTCTTGCTTTTCTTCTGACAATTCCGACAAATGTATTTACTCAAGAACTGTAAGGCTGGCCGTTAATCAGCTTTTAGTTTCTGTTTGTGGTGTCAACTTGTGAAAGCCAGAATGTGTAGGAGCAGTTAAAATCTGATTGCCCTAGGATACAGGAAAGCCATAAATGAATAGATTTTCTTGCAGGTAAAGTAAAAAATGAGCTTGGAAACAAGGGATTGAGCAAATAAATATTTGAGATCCAGTTCAAGTTGCTCCAGTTTTTATTCCCCAGTGACGAAGCTGGCAAGTTAAATAGTCATCAGGGAGGCCTTTTTGAAACAAGAATTTGTAGATCAGGAAATTCTTGCTGTGGTTATTACCTGCATTGTAAATGCGTACTCAGTTTTTATAGCTGGAAATTCTAGGCTCTCCCTGGAATCTGTTACCTAAGCAGTGATCTTTAGGACTGGGTTTGTGTGTGTGTGTTTTGCCCTTTTGCCTTTTCTGGCAATAAAGCATAAGGGCATAAACCCAAGTGATAGGGAAGTTTTTTTTTTGTTTTGTTTTTTAGGCAGTTGGGCTTAAGTGACTTGCCCAGGGTCACACAGCTAATAAATGACAAGTGTTTGGTCTGAGGTCGGTTTTGAACTCAGGTCCTCCTGACTTCAGGGCCGGTGCTCTATCCACTGTGCCACCTAGCTGACCCCAATAAGGAAGTTTCGAAGAATTTGAAAGTCTCATATTAAAAAGTTTGTTCCTTATGCAACATGCTTTAATTTTTAATCCTTTGCAAAAAAGGATCCACTTTGTATGTGACTGCATCTCCTGTGTTGGTCTGTGGGGTAATCTATCAGCCAGGGCCTTTCTGGTTTGTAGTTCTTGGTTTTCATTCTGTCACTGTCAGAATAACTTAAATCACATTTAAAAACTTGTCTCCACTGACTTGGAAAATAAGGACTATGGGATCATTTCATTTTCCTTTAGTTCCAAGCCACTTGAGAGGTTATCTGAAGCAGAAATGAAGAGAATTGTGTTCTTCTTTATGTTTGAGTTGAGGTGATTCCTAATTGCTGTTCTTTGAGCTTCTTTTTGAGGAGGCAGTCCTCCCAGCCACTCCTGTCTCCACACCCACCACCGCAGGGGAGGAGCTGGCCCACTCTCCTCTTCACCTTAAGGACCCTGGAAGAGTTGAGTCGGATCTCCTTTAAGTGAATTCCTTTCCTTCCCTGTCTGGCCATGGTGCCTTTACACAGCAGGCTCAGTCTTCTGTAGGAAATCTAAGCCCTTTATCAGACTCTAACAAGTGTCTGGAACTTCTGTCTCCAAGCTTTCTCGTGGCTGTTCCCTGCACTTGGCCCAGCGCCTTAGTCAGCTGCTGAACTTCCAGCTCCGGAGAATGCCCATCCTCTCCAAGGAGTCAGCTCCCGGACTCATCGTTGCCACTGGTATGTCCATGTTTACCTTGGAATGTAAACTGCCTTATCATTTACAGATGGGTGCAGGTCGTTTTTTCTGATGTGTTCTTCATAAAAGTGATGGTGTTGAAAAGTACAGTGAGTTGCTTGTTGGAGGAGGTGATTGCTGCCCACGCATGTTTCTAGAATTAAAAAACATTCTTCTCCTTCCCCCTGTAGGTTCAGTTGGGAAGAACATGGCGAGCAAGACCAATGTGTACATCTCTAGCAGCGCTGGAGCCAGATGGAGAGAGGTCAGGATCTCCTCCTTCTCCCAGCCTTTGATTTTTCTTTGGTCTGGGAGGATGGGCTTCCATGCATTTGGATTCCCAAAACATTCAGGACAATCCAGTGTGAAAAAGGTCAAAGATGGAGTGAAGTGCCTTGGAGACAGTTGGCATAGTGCCTGGGGAGAGCACTGGTCTTGGAGTCAGGAAGACCTGGTATTACTAATAGCTGACATTTATATAGTGCTTTAAGGTTTGCAAAGCTCTTTACGTACATTATTTCATTTTATCTCCACAAACGATTCTGAGAGGTAGGTGCTGTTATTTCCCTTTCTTATAGATGAGGAAACTGAGGCTCAGAAAATAGAGTAATTTGTCCCAAGTCACATGGTTACTGAGTATGTGAGGCAAGATTTGAACCCAGGTCTTCTGACTCCAAGTCTACTACTCTCCCTACTCACTGTGCTAATTGGCTTATACAATGCTTAGAAGTCTGTCATGTGCATATGTGGATATGGCTATGTATTTTTTAGAGAGCTTGTTGTTAAACATTTACCAGCACACCACTGATATAGTCATAGGATCAGAGACTATAGAATTGAAAAGGACCTTTTTGTTTTTGTTTTTCAGTTGTGGCTGACTCTTTTTAGCCTCATTTAGGGTTTTCTTGGCAAAGATACTGGAGTGGTTTGCCATTCTTTCTCCAGCTCATTTTACAGATGAAGAAACTGAGGCAAACAGGGGGAAGTGACTTGCCTAGAGTCACAGAGCTAATAAGTATCTGAGGCCAAATTTGAACTCAGGAAGATTAGTCTTCTTGACTCCAGTCCTCTGTCCACTGCTGCCCTTGGAAGGGGCCTTAGATAACATCTGTTGTTATAGTTCTTAACCTTTATTTTATGTGCACAAACAGGTCCCTCTAATGTTTGATATTACATCGTAACTACATTAGCGCTTTTCAAAACAAAAGGACTTTTATGTACTTCCTGTGAATCACTTTGCATTGTGGTCTTTGTTTTTTTTACCCCAGTAGAATATGATAGAATATAAGCTGCTTGAGGACAGGGGCTGTGTTACCTTTGTGCTCCCAGAGCCTGGCATTGCATAAACGTGTGTTGAGTGAAGGAATCCTTCATTTGATTGTGAGGCTCTGTAAGGCCAGTATTGCCACCAGCACCTAACGGTGATCTTTGGTAGCTAGTACTGAATAAGTATTAGAAATTGAAGCTTAAACATCTGCAAGCATGTAAAAATTATTTTGCCAGCCTACCCAGTTTTTATTGTGACTTAAGGATGCCATGGAGAGAACACATCTGATTTCCTTAAGCCTTTTGTGCTGCTTTAGTGCACAAGAACCAACTTTTCATACATTACCTCATTTGGTTCTCACTTTAGTATCAGTTGTGAGACATGAGAGATGCTGGCACAGATGGCGTGCCCGCATCAAAGAAGACACTGTGCTCTGTGAGCAAAGCAGAACTGCCACAGCACCAAGGAAACATGAGATGTGCAAATCTGGAGACGGCTCCATCCCAAATGTTCATAGGGGCTGTTTGTGCCCAACCTAGGGTAGAGCCTTCCATGCTCTTATTGGTCTGATCAGCCTGTACCTTGACCCCAACATCATGATGTCATTGGTCCTCTTTGAGTGTGAAGGATAAGCAGTGAATGAGTGAAGGATTCTCACTGTCATTCTCTGATGTGGGCCCTGAAGGTATTATCAGAGAGGTTAAGTTAACTTGTCCTTTGTCACTCAGCTATTTTAAAAAAAAAATTTATTTTTTTTTATTAATTTATTTTTAGTTTTCGTCAATTACTTCCATATGCTTTTGAGTTTTAAACTTTTCTCCCCCTCTCCCTCCCCAGAAGGTGTGCAATCTGATGTAGGCTCTAGGTAAACATTCCTAGTAAACATTTTCACATTAGTCATGTTGTAAGGAAGAATTAGAATCAATAGGAGGAACCATAAGAAAGAGGAAACAAAACAAAACAGAAGGAAAATATGCTTTGATTTGCATTCAGACCCTGTAATTCTTTCTCTGGATGCGGATAGCATTTTCCATCATGAGACTTTTGGAGGTGTCTTAGATCCTTGAATTGCTGAGAAGAACTAAGTCTGTCAAAGTTAGTCATCACACAGCGTGGCTGTTACTGTGTACAACGTTCTCCTAGTTCTGCTCATTTCACTCAGCATCAGACCATACAAGTCTTTCCAGGTTTTTCTGAAGTCTGCCTGCTCAACATTTCTTATAGCACAATAGTATTCCATTACATTCATATGCCACAATTTGTTCAGCCGTTCCCCAATTGATGGGCATCCCCTCTATTTCTAAATTCTTCCAGAGGCATGATTTGAACCTAGGTCTTCGTGACTCAAAAGTACAACCCTCTGTCTACTAGACCAAGTACAGCTCAGCATGTCAAGTAGTCATGTATTTATTAAGCATTTTTCATATGCTCTGGGTAGGATTATATGGGACACGGAAGAAATAAAAGGTCTGGTTTCTGACCTTAAGCAGCTGATGATCTAGCTGGGGAGATAAAATCTAACACATAGGATTGGGTTATAGGATTCCAGATTTAGATCTGAAATGGACCTTAAAAGTTATGTAATCCAGCTCTCTCCTTTTGCAGATAAAGAAACTGAGGACCTGTGAAATTAAGTGATTTGATGAAGGTCATACAGGTAGAAAGTGAAAAAGGCAAAGTTTTCTCACGTCCTAGATTTTTCCCACTGCACTAAAATAATAGTTTAAATTTTATAATGACCATTAATATTTTAATCCATAATATATAGCATTAAGTGACAGTTTTATAGCTCTTAAAACACTTAATAATAGCCAATATTTGTAAAGTGCCTACTGTGTCCCAGGCACTGTGCTAAGCACTTTCTGTTTTGTTTTTTTTTTAGTGAGGCAATTGGGGTTAAGTGTCTTGCCCAGAGTCACACAGCTAGGAAGTATTATGTGTCTGAGGCCGGATTTAAACTCAGGTCCTCCTGAATCCAGGGCCGGTACTCTATCCACTGCGCCACCTAGCTGCCCCAGCTAAGCACTTTCTAAATATTATCTCAGCTGATTCTCCCAGCAACCCTAGGAGGTGTGGTTTTTCAGTTATTTCAGTCGCGGCTAACTCTTTGTGACCCCAGTTTGGGGTTTTCTTGTCAAAGATACTGGAGGCTTTGCCATTTTCTTCTCTAGCTCATTTAACAGATGAGAAACTGAGGCAAACAGGGTTTAAGTGACTTGTGTCTGAGGCTGGATTTGAACTCTTGAGTCTTCCTGCTTCCAAGCCCACTGCTCTATCCACTGTACCATATAGCTGACTGAGGAGGTAGGTGCTATGGTTATGCCTGTTATACATACAGTTGAAGAAACTGAAGTGAATAGAGGTTAAGTGATTTGCCCAAGATCACACAGCTAGTAAGTATTTGGGGATGGATTTGAACTCAGGTCTTCCTGATTCCAAGCTTGGTTCTCTGTGCACTGCCCCACTAGCTGACTGACTTAGCATACTTTTCCCCCCTTACAACAACCTTTTGACTGGTACCATATTACAAGTCAGGGAACAAGGAGGTTAGGGACTGGCGTGGGGTCACTGAGCCAGCACTTTTCTCAACAGCAACACTGTGAAGTAGATAGTCATCTGATCCAGAACCAAGAGAACACAGAGATCATCTAATCCAGGCTTCTCATTGAACATACTGGGAAAGTCAGGTGTGCGGTCACGTGGCTAGGAAGTAGAGCTTGGAGTTGAGAGCTCAGTGCTCTTTTCACTGAAGCACACTGCCTCTCTCAAGACATGTTTACCTTCCTGAGCCTCAGTTTCCTCACCAGCTCTAAATCTGTGATTCTGTGGTCATTCAGTGAAAAATTAGGTGGTCTAGACACTGCATGCACCTGTAAAGAATTCAGAGGAGGACGATCAGCCAGGGCTGGAGCAATAAAAGGCACACGCACACTTGCAGTACAGCAGAACTAGGAACCTTTGACAGATCTGTGAGTCAGTCTTGCCGGGACCCCCGGGGATGATCCAGCAGCTGCTTTCTCTTTCCCTGGTGTTATGTGTTCCTTTTGAAATTGGGTGTTCTCTCCTCTGGCCAGGCTTGTGGTTTGCTTGTATGTTCTGATGTTGGTGTAATCTGGTATTTGGACATCTGCAAGCAATTTCCTCTTGTGAAGAAAGAGATATCTTTCCCCTCCCAGCAGAGTGGTGTGGTCTGGTGAATTCTGGGGCAGCTACAAGTGGCTCCCTCCATGCTGTTTTGATTTGCACCCCTACGTCGAGATTGTACGAGGGGACTTTATTCACAGACACAGAGAGCCCAGAGCTGAGGGGTAGGGGTGGGGGTGGGGAGCAAAAGCATGAGATTGCATTTGTTTGAAAGGAAGCCTGAGAGAGTGCAGCCTTTTCTTCCTAGGTGGTGTAAAACAATGGAGGGGCAAGGAGGTGGACAGAGATTTTTTAAGAGAGGCAGTGTGACGTGTAAACACAGTCAGCAAGCATTTATTAAGCGCCTGCTATATGTCAGGCTGTATGCTACAAACAGGCAGTCTCTGCCTCACTTAAATGAAAGAATGGATGAAAAAGACTTTATGAAGTACTTATTGTATGCAAAGCACTATGCTAAGTACAGGGATACGGTAGAAAAGCAAGGCAGTCCCTGCTCTCAAGGAGCTCACATTCTAATTGGAAAGTTTCAGCTGCAAGTCGGATGGGAAGGTCCCATGATCCTTAGGGTGCAGAGGCAAAACAGGTGCTAATGCCTCTCCTTTAATGTCATTTCCATTGATAAAATCTCATCAGTTTCTGACGTCGAACGATTTGGCAGTGCCAAGGACTTTGTTGGCATAAATTTTCTTCAGTAGCTGTGGCTGCAGCACCTGCAGGAGCAGGGGCCTCGCTGCATCTTTCCAGGGGTTGCTTCCCAGGATGATGGCTGTGGGCATTGCCATCCCCAGGACTCTTATGTTCAGGATCCTGCTCCATTGGTTAGTAGGGATGGCTGGCTGGCCCTCTTTCCACAAGAACTGTTTTGCTGCCTGATGGCTATAAGAATTTGATTGGAAGCAGGACTGGTGGTCTGAGATGGCTGCCACTCTTAGGCTTCCCTCCCTCTGCTTTTTGTCTCAGAAAAGTGAAAATCTCATACTTTAGCTCCCTCTTCCTCAGCCCTGTGCTGGGTCCATAAATAAAGGCCCTTTGTGCAGTGGCTCCCTGTCTGCCTGTTGGTGGCATTTGGTGAACATTTGTTGCTGGTAGTGATGAGGAGGCCTGGGCCCCTTCTCTACTATGATTTCTCCCCTCAATATTGACCACAGGGACTGAGTTGGAAGTGGGTCTGGTGGTTTGGGGGACATTTCTTTTCCCAAGGCTCAGAATTAGTTGGTTGACAGTTGGTGGTAATGCCTAGCCCTTCTTCACAGGACTTTTTCCCCTGGGTGATGTCTGTGATGACTGGGCTATAATAACCTTCTCTGGGTCTTAGTTGACTCACCTGTGAAATGGGAATAAAATACCTTATCTGCCTGAAAGTAGAATGGTGAATACAAAGAAAATGGTAGGGAAGGTGTGTGTATGCTAGAGCTGGGCCAGATAATCCCTTCCAGCTCTGTGGACCATGATCCTAGGAAATTCATTTTTATGATTTAGTTAGAAAGAGAAAACTGGAAAATATAATACTGCATCTTACATGTTATAGAAGGAAAGGAAGTGGTGGTAGTAGTAGTAACAGTAATAGCTAGCACTTGTATAGTGTTTTAAAGTTTACAAAGATCCTCAGGACAATCATGGGAGGTGGGTACTATTATTATCCCCATTTTATAGATGAGGAAACTGAAGTGAGCAGAAGTAAAGTGACTCACCCAGGGTTCCACAGCTAGTTAGTGTGGGAGGTTGGATTTGAACTCAGGTCTTCTTGACTCCAGACCCAGCTCTCTATCCACTGTACCACCTAGTTGCCTAGTTTTAACACAGAGATACTTGCTTCATGAGGTAAGGCCCTCAAAAGAAGAACTCCAGGAGGGATGAAAGGGTCACCTTCATCAAGAAGCGTTTATTAATCATTATAACTTCTCAGTAGTTACAAAGCATTGTCACATAGAACAATTCATAATGTGAATGTTATTATTTAGATTTTTTTCAGATGAGGAAATGGAAGGTCAGAGTGGTTTATTGACACATAATCAGATGATAAGTGGTAGAACCAGGACTTCTGGTGCTTGTCTTCTTGCATTGTGTCATGGTGTCTGTCTATATATGGTGAAACAGAGAAGAAAACAGCGCATTTCCTGGTCCTGAGAGAAACTTTGACATCTAAGAGAGTCAGCCCTGACACAGATCACATATTGGCAAACAGACCTGGACTCTGAAGTAAATAAGTGGATAACATATTAGTGTTGTGTTTGTGGCCCGAGTGGGAGGAATGAGAATTGTGTGTTGAGATGAGTAGGAATAGAAGGCTTCAAGGAAGAGATGGATTTTCCAGACCTGCATTATTAAAAGAAATATTGAGAACAGATTGTCAGTAACTAACTGCAGTGGTGAAAGAGTGTATTAATATAGGAATGATACCTTTAGTCCCATTTGATTACCTTTAACCTTGTAGTCTGTCACTCAGTCAACAAGAATTTGTTAAAGACTTACTCTGCGCTAGGCACAGGGGATGGGTTACAACTACAAAGGGTGAGCTAATGGGGAGATAAAAAGTATATAAAAAAATATGTAGAGCATAAATAGAAAGTTAATGAATATATATGTATACATACATACAAACATATATATGCAGACACACATGTACACACACAACATAATTAAATACTGTGTAGTTTTGGGGGAGAGTAATAGCACTTATTCTGATCTGGAAAGTTTTCATGCTACAGGTTGTTTTCAAGTTGCAACTTAAAGGAAGAGAAGGACTCTGGGAGATGGAGGTAAGGAAGGGATGCATTGAATGGTCACTGTGAAGGCACAGAAACAGGAGGCGGATGGAGAAGAACAGAGAGAAGACCAGTTTGGCTGGGGAGTAATGTCCAGTGATTCTAGAAATGTAGGTAGGGGCCAGGTTGTGTAGGGCTTTAAAAGCAAAACAGAAGAGTATATATTTTATCCTACAGTTGATAGGAAAACACTAGGGTTGGTTGAGTAGGGGAGTCACATGACCACATCTTTTCTTAATGCAGCCTACTTTGACAATAGTGTGTAGGGTAGGCTGCAGTGGAGATGGGCTTGAGGCAGGGAGACCAGCTAGGAGGTTTTTGAAATAACCAGCCAGAGGTGATGAGTATCTGAACTAAAGTGATAGCTCTGTGAGTAAGGGAAGGAATCAGATGTAAGAGAAGATGTGAAGGGAGAATTGGCAAGATCTGCCAGTTTATTGGATGTGTGGAGTGAGGGAGGGGGAGTCCATGCTGAGGTGATGAACCTCAGACCCTGGAAGGATCATGGGTTTGTTTGCTTTTTTTTTTTTTAAAGAAATAAGGAAGTTTGGAAATGGGGAGAATTTTAGGGAAAAGATGATGACCTCATTTTTTAACATGTTCAGTATAAGATGTCTCTGGGACATTCATTTTGAAAACTCCAATAGACCCAATAGGAGATATAGGCTGGATATATAGACCTGGGAGTCGTCAGCATAGAGATGATAGTTAAACCATGAGAGGTGATGAGGTGGTGGTGGTTGTTGTTTGTCCTTCCTTCCCAAAGAGGACTATGATATCAGGAAGATGATGCCATGACTTGCAAGTAAACTGGATTTAAATGAGGCAGGGCTGTGCAGGGTCACCAGCCTCATTTTCTCTTCTGGAGCCATCTGGGTCCAGTATACCTGATATAGATCAGGAAGACTGGAGATGGATTCCAATGACATTACCTAAAGAGGGGCTACAGAGGGAGTAGAGAAGAGGGCCTAGAGCAGAACCTTGTGGAACAAACACCTACAGCTAGGAATCATGATGTGGATGTAATAGAAAGAGGGCCAGACACAGAATTAGGAGAGCAGGCCTGATTCTGCTGCTTTCTAGTTGTGTGATACTTTAAGGACTTCAGTGTCTTCATCTACCAAATGCGGATAAAAGTACTTGCACTCGTCACAGGTTAAATGTGGGGGAAAGCACTTTATTATTCTTTGGCTGTTCCATTGACTTTGGTGCACAAAATTTCAGATGGTTATATGTATGTGTGAGGTAAACAGGAAGAGAGAATAGCATAGAAGTGTGATACTCAGATGGATATTCCTTCATCCATTTTTCACTAAGTGTTCTAGTTGTCCCTACTCTGGGGACTTTGTAGCAGAAAATCCAGGGGTCCCAGTGTTCCCTTCATCCTTTCTTCCTCACTCTCTAAGGCACTCTTCTTACTTTATAAATTCCTTACCTCTTTTTCCTTCTCCCCTCTTTCCCTTCTGATCCCCAGGGCTGTGGTTTTTGCCTTAATTCAATATTAACCAGCACCTGCTTTTTACTAGGTACTGAGATCTAAAGACAGAAATGAAATAGCCCCTGTTCTCAAAGATCTCATGTTTTACTGAGGGATACAGAGTATACCCATCCGGTGTAACGCTTGTCCATGTCCTTGCATAAATGATGACTTAAGTGCAAAGGTGGGAAATAGTGAGACTGGGGAGAAGCCAAAAAGTTATAGATTATCTAGAAGCCTATATGCCTCTATATCATGAACACTTTCTTGAAGAAAAGATTCAGTAAGTGCTGAACATGGTGAGCACCAAACAATATTTTAAAGAATGAAATTAATTATATTTTAATGGACAAGAAAAGGATTGTTATTGATATTAGTTATCCCCAAATCAGCAATTTGTATGTAGTCAGACTGTTGACTCTTCAGAGCTAATAATAGTATTAGTGAAAAATAGTAATAATGCTAATTAGAAAAAATATGATGTATAATTAAAACAGTTTAACCCTGAACTGTTTAAACAAATAATTGTAAATCAGATATGGAAAATAAGCAACAAATAACATTGAAAGTGGCTATAATAATTTTATTCTCAAGTTTAACCAATGTAAATTAATTACCACCAGAAGAAGACTGAAATATCTCAGAAAGTGCCTTAGTTGGCAGATATCTGACTTCTTTGTCAAATCGAGATAGATGGCTGCTGAAGACAATTCTTGGGTTAGAATATAAACTAGTTTGCAAAATCTTATGAAGAAAGATGATGGGTGATTATGAGAAATATCTCATAAAGAAGAGTGAAGCAGTGGAGGGAAAAACCAGTTTAAAGAAAACTTGGCAGGATATCCAACAAAGTCATTCTGAGGACAATTATGGATGAAAATGCAAGGAGAATTGCAAATGGAAGAAAGATACAAAAGATTAGCAAAAGTCCTAACAAACTTTTCTTCATCAAAGACAGTGGAACCATCACCCTTGACTCCAACATCACAGTGCCAGATGGGGTTATAGAGGAAGTAAAAATAACACTAATGAGAACAAATAAAAGAAAAAAAGGCATATTAGGCCAGGTATTTACAGAGGAAATCTGTGCTGGCAGTGGCTCAAGTGCAAGGACATTGAGGTGTTTGAAGAAGGGGAAAATACCAGAGGAATGAACAAGTACTGGGCTTTATTAATATCAATAAAAAGAAACCGAGAGAGCATTGGTAACTACTGAGTAGATGTATGTGCTTACTCTTCCACCTATACAGAATCTTTATGAGAGTCATCTGTACCTGCGTTTAAAGAATCTTCATTAAGGGTATTAGTAGGGAACAGGGAGGCTTTCACAAGCGATGTTCAAAATGAACCACTTTTTACTATTTCACAATTAACTGAAAGACGTAGAGAACATAAGATCTCTGTGCTTATTATTTGTTGACTGTCCCCCTTCCTGCTCCCCCCCTCAAAGTCATTGATTTGGTAGAACAAAATTCTGCCTTACAAGTGCTTTTATTATATATCCTTTCCCCATACATCAAAATCAGTGAAGATTCCTTGAATTATATAACATAAACAACCCTGTCCAGGGGGCTCTCTGATTAGAAACATCAGGTGAGGTATAAAACAGGGAAAGGTATGCTTGCTAACGATGCTCACCACTGTAATGAAGGTGATGCAGTGGAGGGTCCAGATTGAAAAGGAATTCTCTGGATGGTGAAGTCCTCCATATGTTATAAATAATATTATGTTTATTGCATTGAGACTTAGAACATTGCAGAGCCTATTGGAAGAATTCTATACTCACTCAAAAGAGCTTGGCATGACATCTGTACAAGAAAAACTAAATGTGCAAAATCAAGTCAACAAGCATTTCTTAAGTACCTACTATGTGCCATGCATTGTCATAAGTGCTGAGGGTGCAAATAAAGGCAACAGACAAACCCAGTTCCTGCTTTCAAGGAATTCATAGTCTAATGGGGGAGACACCATAGTTATGTATGAACAAGAGATGTATACAGGAGAAATTGAAGATAATCTCCAATGAAAGGCATTAAGATTTAGCAGAACTGAGAAAGTCTTCTTGCAGAAGATGAGACTTGAAGGAAGCCGAGGAATTGAGGATGCAGAGATGAGGAAAATGAAAGCTCCAGACATGGGGCATAGTTGGTGAAAATGCCTGGAGCTGGGCAGTGAGATGTCTTAAGAGATGAAGAGTAGGGAAGCCAGCTCCACTGAATCACATAGTGTATAGAGGGGACTAAGGTAGAAGAAAACTACAAAAGGGCTAGATAATGCGTCTTACAAGTCAAATCAAGGATTTTATTGTATCTGAACCTCCGGTTAGTAGGGAGCCACTAGAGTATGTTGAATGGGGGAATGACAGGGTCAGACTTGTGCTTTAGGAAGATCTTTTAGACAGCTGAGTGGAAGATGGAGTTAAGAATGAAACCCTGGTTGCAAGCCTGTGTGACTGAGAGTATGGTGGTTCCCTTGACATTAATAGGGAAATTAGGAAGAAGGGAGAGTTTTAGGAAAAATAATGAGTTCACCTTGGACATGTTGAGTTTAAGACATCTAGTTTGAGATATCCAGTAGGCAGTTGGAGGTGCAAAACTGAAGATCAGGAGAGAGATTAGGGCTGGGACAAATAAATCTGAGAATCATCTACAGAGAGATGATAATTGAATACATGGGAGCTGATGAGATCACTAAGTGAGATAGTATAGTGGGAGAAAAGAAGAGGGTCCAGGACAGAGTCTTGGGGGTCACTCATGGTTAATGGCTATGAACTTGGATGATGATTCAGCAAAGGAGCATTCAGACAGGTAGGAGAACCATGAGTGAAAACCTAGAGAAAAGAAATTATAAAGATGAAGAAGGTAATTGACAGTATCACAAATAGAAGAGAGATTGAGAAGGATGAGGATGGAGAAAAGGCCATTAGATTGGGGAGTTAAAGAGATTATTGATAACTTTGGGGAGAGCTGTGAAGAATGAGGTCAGAAGCCAGATTGCAGTGAGAAGAAAGGCAGCAGAGACAGTGATTGTGAAAAGCCTTCTCAAAGAGGTTGACTACAAAAAGGAGGAGGACAGAGGATGATAGTTAATGGGGACAGTTAGATCAGGGGAAGATTTTTTGAGGTTGAGGGAAACATGGTAGGTTTGTAGGCAGTAGAGAATCAGCCAGTAGACAGAGATTAAAAATAGTTGTGTCATTATTTTTCAAATGAGGAAATTGAGGCCCAAAGAACTTTGGTGACCTGCCCATTACCATGTAGCTTGGTAGCACTTCCACTTGATGTTTTTCAGGCCCCCTTTCAGATTAATTATTGCTTAAAACCTTGTGTTTGTGTAGAGGAAGGAGATCTGAGCTAAGAGAGAAGATCTGGGTTCTAGATTTGCTTCTTATTAGCTGTGGCTTTGGCCAGGTCACAAATGGTCTAGTCCTCAGTTTTTTGATCTGTAAAAAATGGGGCTAACAATATCTTCCCTGTGTAGTTCACGTGATTGCTGGGAGAATCAAATGACACCCATGTGGTAGTGCATATGTTCATTTGTTCAACATAATTGCTCATTATGTATACTGTATCTTATAAACTGAAGTTGTTTTTTTTGTGTCTTGAATCTAATGGTTATTTGAAAAACTCAATATTCTTAGCCTTCTAATGACAGAATAAAGTGACCGATTGACTCTTTCTTCTCAGGCTCTTTCTGGACCTCATTATTACACGTGGGGTGATCATGGAGGCATTCTTATGGCCATTGCTCAGGGAATGGAAACCAATCAGCTGAAGTAAGTTACTTTTTTCTGTTTTTTTTTTTCCTTTTGTGTCATCAAATCATTTTCTAGAAATTAAATCAGTGAGCATCAACAGAGAAGAGAACACTCCCCACCCCCCATCCAAGGCTGTAGTCTGACATCTAATACTGTGTGATGGGTCACTTAAGCTTATTTTTCATCCCTTCTCTTATCTGTGAAATGGGTGTTGTTTTGAGGATTAAATGAGATAATGGATATGATTTTTTTTCTTTTTTGATGGAGATGGTGGTACTTCTGGTGGTACTGAAATTCAGTAGGATGCTCCCAGTGTGGAAACTCCATCCACCTATGTAGATCAGTAACTTGTCTGTGCTTTCTGGTCTTAAAGAGTTTGCCTGTTGAACTGCAATTAAGTGACTCGCCCAGGGTCACATGGCTAGTATATGTCAGAGGCAGGACTTGAACCCAGGTATTCCTGACTCCACGGGTCATGGGTGTGATACTCTTTTGAAAATAAAAATAGCATATTGACAATTAATATTAATAAATTTTTGTTATTAAATATAATAACCTGTCTCTTCTTGCTCATACATGCACACATAGACATTAAACTATGTGATGTTTGAATGAATGAAAAAAGTGTTGTGTCCAGGTATTGAAGTAAGGACAAACATTTCTTTTCTTCTCGTAGAATTTCTGATCTAAAAGGAAATTTAGAAATCATTTAGCCCAGTTCCATTCATATCACCAATGAAGAAACTGAGGTCCAGAGAGGGGAAAATGACTTGTTTAAGGTCACACAGCTACTTGCTAGAAGAACCAAGATTACTGTCCAGGTCTCCTATCCAGTGCCTCTTTTCCTAGGATCATGCAGAGAGCTAAAAATGTGTCTAGATCCTCATAACCTCCAACTTCTGCATTGTATCCTGATCTTTGTTTGGCTTTTGCCTGAGTTCCAGATCCCTGAAATATAAGACAGGTGCTGGTGCTCAGTCAGACCAGACTAACCTCCATGTTTCTGTCTCCCATTGAATGGATGATTAGAAGAAACAGCAAGGTCGTCTGGTTTAAGAAAATAAAATGGCCTTTCTCTTCCTTTGTTCCTTCTAGAAGAATGGACAACAGCAAAGAGGGAAGTGGTAGATTTATTTTTTATTAATTTATTTTAATTTATGAATAATCACTTCCATAAGCTTTTGAGTTTTAAATTTTTCTTCCCCTCTCTCCCCACCCTCCCCTACACTTCAATCTGATATAGGCTATACATATACGTTCCTATTAAACATATTTCCACTTTAGTGATGTTGTAAGGAAGAATTAGAACTGATAGAAGGAACCACAAGAAAGAGAAAACAAAACAAAACAGAAGGAAAAAAAAGCAAATAGTATGCTTCGATCTGCATTCAGACTCCATAGTTCTTTCTCTGGATGTGGATAGCATTTTCCATCATGAGACCTTTGAAGATGTCTTAGATCCTTGCATTGCTGAGAAGGGCTAAGTCTATCAGTATTAGTCATCACACAATGTAGCTGTTACTGTGTACAGCGTTCTCCTGGGTAGATTTATTTTTAAAAGGAATCTGAGATTGTAGCATTTATTTGGCTTTCTCCCCTGTGGTTGATGCTGAGGCTGAGGACTGAAGCAGGGATAGATCCCAAAATATGGTGGCAGAGATAGGCGAAGGACTGCGACTCTCCTTCTGACCTTGATTTCTTCTCCCTTTGGTGCTAGGTAAGAATGTTTTTTAAAGCTTTCTGCCTCTGTATCATGAAAAGAATCGACTAGGACAAGAGACAATATGGTATTGTGAAAAGAACCCTGGTCTGGGAGGCAGCAGAGCCAGTTTCTATTCTCAACTCTGCCCCAAAGTCACTTTGACCTTGGGCAAGTAACTTCCCCTCTCTGGGTTTCATCATGGTGACGAGGAAGGGGTTAGACTAAATGATCATAGGATCAGAGATTTAAAGCTGAAGGGGACGTGAAGGCAGCTAGATGGTGCAGAGTACTGGGCTTGGAGTCAGGAAGACCTGAATTCACATCTGGCTTCAGACATTTAACTAGTTGTGTGATTCTGGGAAAGTCACTTGGCTTTTGTCTGTCTCAGTTACATCAGCTCTCACGTGGGGATAATAATAGCATCTGCCTCCCAGAGTTGTGAGGATCAAATAAGAACATAGTTGTAAAGCTCTTAGCACAGTGCCTGGCACATAACAGGCATTCCTTCCCTTCTTCCTTCCTCCTCCCCTCATTTTGCAACATTTAGCACTTGGTACATAGTAGGTGCTTAATAAATGCTTGACTTACAGATAAGGAAATTGAGGTTTTGGCTTTACCTAAGGTCAAAAAGGTAGGATGAGTGAAAGAGTGAGATTGTAAATGTAGGTCCTCTGAATCTACATTGGCATTATCCATTTTTTTAAAGAAGTTCTATGATGTGATGATTTCAATACCCTTCAAAAAATTCATTTTAATTTATCAAACATTTACAAACCACCCACTGTTTGCACAGCATATGTATAGTTATACCTGAAGAGCTTATCTGTGATTTAACTCTTTGTACTGTTAAGTGTGGCGCTATCCTGATTTTTAGATTTGTTAAGAAATTACTGCTTTGTAGTCAACTCTCAGTTTTTCTACATGAAGTTTATAACAACAGTAGTAATGATAGTAACAACTTCTCCTGTTCCTAGTGACTTAAGGTTTGCAGAATACTTTATTCCCAATAACCCTGTGAAATAGGTAGCTCAAGAGTTATTACTCCATTTTACAGATAATGAAACCACAACTCTGAGAAGTTAAATGACTGCTTCCTGGTCATAAAGGTAGTGTTTAAGGTGGAATTTGAATATTATTCTTCTTATTTGCACACATAGTACACATAGTATTATATCATACCACCTTGCCTCTGAATTTTCTTATTTCAGCATTTTGATCCCAAGGTTATTTCCTTCTCTGGGCTACCTTCACTATCCAATTATCTAAGGGTGTGTGTCTGTGTATATGCATGCTGTAAGGATGTAGAATCATTTAAAAATTTCCTGAAGTAAGACACCATTAGAGAGATAATTCGTTTTCAAAAACAAATAAAACCCAAACCAATAACCCAAACCATAATGTCCCCCATATGCAAATGTAAATGGCTTTTGGATTATCTGTTGTTTGGGATTATTTAAACCAAGTCTCCCCTCTTATTATTATGAATTGCTGATGTTTAAAAAAAGGAAGGCTTAAGGGATATGTATGTGAGTGTGTATGTATGTATGTGTGTACATATATATGTGCATATATCTGTATCTATATATATAAATATATGTGAATATGCATCTGTACATATATGCACATATAATTACACATATATGTATATATAAAATAGCTGTCATCAGGTACTTGAAGGGCTGTCATATGGGAAAAGGGATTTGAGCTGCTCTGCTTGGCCTCAGAAGACAGAACAAGGAGCAATGAGTGGAAAGTATAGATGGGTAGATTGAGGCTTGATGGTCGAAAGGAAAAACATTGCAACAATGAGAACTATTGAGAACTGGAATAGGCCACCTCAGGGTGTAGAAGGCCCCCCCCTTTTCTGGAGGCCTTTAAACAAAGGCTCAGTGATCACTTTTCAGGAATGTTGTTGAGGGAAGGGGGGGGTGTCCTTTTTTCAGGTCTGTGTTGGACTAGATGACCTCTGAGGTCTCTTGCAATTCTAAAATTCTGTGTCTCCAAATTTTTGCCATAACCTAGAGCTACACTGAAATCCCTGAAGATGCCCCAGCCCCTCTCTCCAAAGCTAGACCGGGCCCTGATAGTTGTGTTTTTTGGGGTGACTTTAGGGTTTCAGTCAAAAGTGGAACCTCCTGTGGTCTCCCTAAGTCTTTGAGCTGAGGGGCAGAATGCTGCAGGCATGGTTGTCCCATGTGCAGTAAGGGAGATGTTTGGGCTATGAGCTTAACTTTTGACCCATGCTAACCTAGCCAGTGGTCCGCTTTCATGTGCTGGGACCTTCACAGGAGGTGCTGGGGATATACCCCTATGAAAGCCCTTCTCATCTCTTGGGAAGATTGATTTTTTTTTTTGGCAAGTCAGAAGTGTCATCATTAAGCATATCTTTATGGTGAAGGCAGACTCTATGAGAAGAAGTGGAAATTGTTCTCATATCTCATGATCAGGCTGGCAAATCAAATTTTGACCTGTGAATCATCCGTTGTGATCATTTCTTTTTTTATGCTGAGTGCCAAGGCATTCTTCCTGTCTCCTGTCCCCAAGAACCGTGCTTGTGGACAGAGCACAGGATGCTTATTAAGCTTGAGCCATATCTCCAGCCAGCTATTTAAAATGAAAGAGGAAATGAATCATCAATATAGGATTCTTTACTTTTTGCTCAAAGACATAAAAAGTACCATTTGTTCTATTACCTGTTCCCAATTTCAGTGAATGAGAATAAGAAAAGGTTACAGACTCAATGAGACATTGGGACAATTGAGCAGATTCAAAAAACAAATCAAAATAACTTCAACTTATTACTTAACTGTATGTACTACGTAAGAAATTCAGAACATCTCAAATGTTCATTTTAATCAGTAGGTCTGTCTTTATGTTTACATCTGGTCTTTGACCAGAGATGCTACTGTTGGGATACTGAAGACCCCAGTTATCATACAGTGGAATATCATATAATGGAAGTGAGGGCAGGGCTACTACTATAAGACAGGAAATAAACCTGATGACTCAACCCACTTCTTTCCCACCATGAGTTAGCGTTCTGATGGAAGCTAAGTGCTAGGTTTATAAAAATAGGAGTTCTAGCCTCTGGCCCTGAGAGTTGGCTAGTTCAGGGACAAATCCTTTAGGAAAACATGCTTCCAACAGTTTGGGGAACAGATATTCTTCCAGCAGAGAGGGTTGAAAAATTTAACAAAGGAAAATGGTTCATAAAGGAGAAGATAACCTTAAAAAATGAAATTCTGATAATGTAATTTTTCTAACTGTCCCCAGTGAAGAAGGGAACAAACAGCTGGGGGAGTTTTCAAGCAGACTGGGTAGATGATTATTTCTCAGCTGTACAAAGGGGTTTCTTGTTCAGGTGTTGTTTGGACTAAGGGGTCTCTGAAATTCCTTCTTATTCTGAGCGTCCGTGATGTCTTTGGGGTTTGTTCTCCTCCATTGTTCCTTGGGAAGTCAAGTCAGGAAATACCAAGAGTAGCAGGCTACTTGATGAGCTGATGGAGGTCTTGGGGACAAAAACACCCCCAAAACACCAAAAGACTTGAGTGATGATGAATTGGTATCATAAAGTCCGCAAGCTTTGGTGACCCCTTCTGAGCCTTTTCCTATTCTTTCAATTCTGCTTATGTCAAAAGTTATGAGATTCTTGCAGAATTAGGTGAAGCTCACCTGTCTGAGGCTTCAGTCCCCTTCCAGCCTGACTTGTTTTACGTTTCCTAGGGTCTCTGAATTGGAAGGGACTGAAGAAATCATTGAGTTCAATTTGAGACTATTCTCTTTGATAGAGAATTGAATAGTTCTCTTCCTGTGGCTCCTCTCAACATTATGCATTCTGCTCCAGGCTGTAGCTTCATTGTACCTTCATTGTCTTCCTGCTCTGAAAATTGTTTTAAAAGTTACTCTTGCTGTGCTTTTGAAAGTACTTTCATAGACCTCACTTTATTCTGGGTCTGTTCATGTTTGGTGAAGTGCCCATCCTTCCATTCTGTGTGTACGTGCCCTTAAGTGGTGAGCTTGTTAGGGCCATTCCCATCACAGTTTTGTAGTTTTCTTTGTCATATAAATAGAATTATAAGAGACTTTACAAGTTACCTTGTCCAGCCCATACTTGTTCAGTAAGTACTTCTGCAGGGTCACTGACTGGTGTCACAGACAAACAGCAGCCTCTAAGGACATCACAAAATCCAGCCCCTCTTTCAGAGATGCTCAACTTTGATTGTATTATGGATCCCTTTGACACCTTGGTTAAGCCTATGGACCCCTTCCCTCAGAATTAATGTTGTTAAAGGCATAGAATGAAATATATAAGATTAGAAAGGAAATCAGTTACATTGAAATACTGTTATAAGTATTTAAGGGTTCATAAAGGCGATTATAAATATGGTTATAAGAACAAGTTCACAGACCCTTGGTAAGAACCTCTTCTTTATTTGAAGACTTGTGGTTGAACAGCTGTTGTTGGACAGTTCTAATTGTCAGGAACCCCAAATGACCTCTCTGCAACTTCCACCCACTGATCCTAACAAAACAAGTCCTACTACTTAACAGCCTTTCAGATACTTGAAGATAGCTATCATGTTCCCCCTCTACCCTTCTCCAAACCCAGATTTTTTCAACCAACCTTCTCATGTCAGAGTTTTGAAACTCATCATCTTGGCCACCTTTCTCTCAACATTCTCCAGTCTGTGCATATCCAACCCCAAAATGTAGAGCCCAGAGTTAAGTACAGTATTACAGATGTGGTTTGACAAGGGCAGAGTAAAATGAGACTATTATTCCCTTTGTCAGGGGTGTTATGCTTTTTTAATGCAACCTTAGTTTATATTAACTTTGTTGGCTACCATGTTTTTCTTCTGACTCATTGAACTTACAGTCCTCTAAAACCCGAGGTCCTTTTCACAGAAATGGTTGCAAAGCCATGTCTCATACTGTCCCATACTTGGGAGGTTGATTTTTCTTGAATTCACGTGTAAGACTTGAACCTCAATAAGAATTAATTTAATACCCATCATTCTGCCTTCTTGAGATCTATTTTTTTGTCTGATGGTGTTGTTCAGCATAAAATGTCTGTCCCCCTTTCCCTTCATTGGGGATAGTTAGAAAAATTTTATTATCAGAATTTCATTTTTAAGGTTATCTTCTCCTCTGTGAACCATTTTCCTTTGTTAAATTTTCCAATCCTCTCTGTTGGAAGAATATCTGTTCCCTAAACTGTTGAAAGCATGTTTTCCTAAAGGATTTGTCAGTGACCTAGCCAATTCTTAGTGGCAGAAGCTAGAACCTCTTCTGTTTTTATATCCCCAGCACCTAGCATGATGCCTTATACATAGTAGGTGCTTCTTAGATATTTGCTAGATTAGACTGATGCAGTAGAAAGCACACTGACTCTGGAGTTAGAGGAGTTGGATTCAAATGACACTTCTGATTATTACCAGCTTAGTATGACCTTGGACAAGTCATTTAAACTTGGGCCTCAGTTGCTTTATCTGTAAAATGAGAGGGTTGGGCTAGGTGGCTCCTTGCAGCTCTATATCTGTGATCCCTAAGTTTAGGCTTTGTATTTGACTGGGTCTGTTTTCTCAGGCATTGTCAGAAGTTCGTCTGCTACTCAGTCCAAGGGTATTCCGACGTGGCCACATTCTCCTAAGGTTCTGTTAGCTTCCATTCCATTAATCTGTTACATTGTTGATTTGAATCGATAACAGCTATAGTTTCCATTTATATTAAGGTTTGTGAAGGTCCTTTTATTACTTACTTTACCATCTGTAGTTGATGCAAACCTCCTCCCCTCCTTTATTTTTCTTTCTAGAAATTCTGGAAAATAGTTTTCTTTTAAATGAGCAATTTTGTTTGTAGCAACAGGCCTGTGCTTGACCGTGCATTTGCTCGTTAGCCTCATTAATGCATTATTGGTTGGGTTCTTCTAGTTTCTCCTGGGAAATGAAATGATTCGTCTCTTGAGGTTAGCTAGAGTTGGAGGAACTTATAAATAGAAATAATTAGGCAATGTGCAAAAGACTGGATTTCCAGTATTATTATTACAGAGCAGACAAACGCTGCTCATCATTTCTGCCAAGCAAGACAGCTCCATTAGATTTGTATGTATGGGAGTGGATGTTAAGCCATTACAAAAACCACAGGTAAGGAAGGGGATTGAAAAGGTCAGCTCATCCCTTCTTCTATTTTGAACCATCCCAGAAGATGAAGATTTCTCCTTTTGTTAAAACCTTGAAGGAAGGCATTTCTTCAGCTTCCCTCTGCCATTGCCTAATGATCCTCACCATTATTAGGTTCTTTAGGATAAAGCTAAATCCTTTCCATTGTGGGGTGTTATATGTGGATAAAAATCAGAGTACAATAGACATTACGGTTTCGTGTGCATCTGAAATGATTTCAACATATATAGATTTTTAAAATTACACATAAATATACATGTTACATATAGATATAATTTATAATATATAACTTATAAATGTATAAAATGTAATTTATAATATGTAATTTATGAATATATCAGATATATAACATATATTTCTTATGGTCCTATTTATTATGCCAGACCCAGTGTTCAGTGCTTGAGGGACACAAAATTATTCTCAGTCAATCAGTAAGCATTTATTAAGCATCTGCTATGTGCCAGCACATTGTGCTAGGTTCTAGAGATGCAAAGATGAAAACCAAACTATTCCTGTACTTAAGGAACCTACATGCTCTTGCAGGAGACAATATGTGCATGTATAAATATAGAAAAATAAACAAATACAAGGGAGTTTCCATGAGGGAGACATCAGTATCTGGGTCTTACTCACATGAATTGTTATGAAGTGATGCTTCTCACTGTCCTATACTTGTGAGCTTATTTTTCTTGAACCTAAATAAAAGACTTAAGCTTTAATAAGGATTAATGTAATATCTGTTATTCCTGTATGTGGAGGTGGGTGTTTTTGGTTACTGCTTGTGATTATCCAACATAAGATCCTGCTCTCTTTTCCTCCATTGGGGTCACTGTATCATCAGATTTCATTTTATATACTGCCTCATCCTTTGTGGTCCTTTTCCTGGGAGTCAGGAAAAGCCTCATATGGCAGGTGGTGTTGGAGCCCAGCTTTGAAGGAAATTAGGAATTCCAGGAAGTAGAGGTGAGCAATGGAATGTGTCCTAAGCATGGGGTGCAGTGGGGTTGGGGAGGGCAGGACACAATCTGTGCAAAGTCATGGAGTTGAGATATGAAATGTTGTGTAAGAGTTAAGTCAGAAGGCCAGTTGGCTGGACCATGGAGTGTGTGAGGGAGAGTAATAAATGCATAATAAGCCAGCAAAGGCAGGTTGGAACTAGATTGTTAAAGCTTTAATGCCAAACAAAGGAATTTGTTTTTGGAGCTCACATTCTAGTGGTGGGTGAATAACATCTGTACAGCAATCAATAGGATATAAGGTAAAATGTTATAACGGTAAAAGATGAGTTCAGTTGATTTGCTGTAAGAAATCTGAGAAGGGAAAGATCATTTTCACCTGGGATATATCAGAGAAGATGTTATTCTGAAGAACTAAGCCTAAAATCTCAAATACATATGAGAAATGAAGACAGGATGTATTTTGTATGTAATTTGAGATAAAAAAAAAAGATTGTAGAGTGGTTCCTAATCCTAGGTTCCTCATAAGCTCAGTGGAGAACTCACCCTGCAGGTAATTTTTCACAAGGACAAAATTTAATGTTGTTGTAAAAAGTAAACAAAACATGGTCTGTCTTCCTGGGCTTGGTTCCCTGCCCTGAGGCTATTTAGTATAGGGAATTTTAACCTTATGAATTTCCTTGTTTTTGTTTGGGTAGGTACAGTACCAATGAAGGGGAGACCTGGAAAACATTCAGCTTCTCAGAGAAGCCTGTGTTTGTGTACGGGCTTCTCACTGAACCTGGAGAAAAGAGCACCGTATTCACCATTTTTGGGTCATACAAAGAGAATGGGCACAGCTGGCTGATCCTGCAGGTTAACACAACGGATGTGCTAGGTGAGTGAATCTTCAGGGGAGTCATCATCTGCTGCCACCATCTTGGTAATCATTACTGTGTGGGTCTTCAGCACTGATTGAATACCTGCTGTGCACAGAACCCTCTTAAACCAGGCACTCTAAAGGGATGCAGAAGGAAACTATCCTTACCCTCTAGGGGCTTACTGTCTGCTTGGAGAAGGTGATCACAGGTGTAAATAACAAAACAAAAATATCCGAACTCTGCAGAAAAAACAAATGCAGATTAAGGCCTCCATGGAGAGGCATAAAGGAATTCTAGGGGTGAATGAAGTGTTCAGCTATGTTAGTCTCTTACCTCTGTCTCTTACCTCCTTCTTAGGGTAGTATAAAATGCTTTCCAGATAGTGAATGTAAGTCTAATGGTATTATGAAGCCCCTGTGCCATTGAAATCCCATGCTACACTGAAGGGCAGTGTTCCTCAATCAGATTTTCTTCCATGAGTCCAGCTTCTATACATGTCTTTAAGATTTGCCAAGTACCTTATATAGATTATTTCATTTGATCCTCATGACAGCTGTAAGAGGTAGGTGCTATTGTTATCCCCATTTTATAGATGAGGAAACTGAGACTCAGAATATTTATGTAATTTACCTGGAGCCACAGAATTGATAGCAGAGGTAGGATACAATTCTAGGTCTTTCTGACTCCAAATCCAGTACACTTTTCTGCCAGACCCTGGGTCTGTTTCCTCATCTGTAAACACTAATATGTGCTCATGTTTACGTGACTCTCTGAGATTTACAAAGCACTTTCTTGGTAGCAACTGGGGGGGTAGGTAGTGTGAGTAACAGCATCCCTGTTTTATAGATGAGGGGATTGGGAAACCAGGTGACTTCTCAGGGTTACACAGCTAGTGAGTGTCAGGGTCAGGATTCAGCCTCAGGGCTCTTTCCATTACACATTATAAAATGAAGGGCTTAGATGCTGTATTATCTCTAAGGCTCCTTTTATCCCTTGTGTGGTATGGTTATACCGGAGAATGCCAAGGCCAGGGTTCTTCACCTTTGGCAGCCTGATAAAGCCTGTGGACCCCTCAGAAAGTTACTGTTAAATACATGACATAAAATATGTAGGATTACAAAGGAAATAAATTTTTTTGAAATACAGTTACAAAATATTTTTAAAATTTTTACATGTTCTGGGGCAGCTAGGTGGCACAGTGGATACAGCAGCACTGGCCCTGAAGTCAGGAGGACCTGAATTCAAATCCAGCCTCAGACCAAACACTTAACACTTATTAGCTGTGTGATCTTGGGCAAGTCACTTAACCCCAATTGCCTTAAATTTTTTTTTTTTACATTTTCCCCTGAAATCTCTCCACAGATCTCTTGGGGGGAATCCATAGATCCAGGTTTAAGGACCTATATTCTAAGGGAATTTCTTAGATACTTAAGAAATTCTTAGATTCAAAATGTCCCCTTGGACTTAAGATTGGCTGGTGGGTTTATAGCCATTACAACAGCTAAATGAATTTATTTTGATTCAGCAAACATTTATTAAATGCCTACACATGCACAAGGTACCGAGAATACAAAGATAGAAGATTGTCCCTGACTTCATGGCATTGGTATTTCATGGGTGTATGCGTGTGTGTGTGTGTGTGTGTGTGTGTGTGTGTGTGTGTGTGTGTGTGGGAGAATAGGGGATTTACATCATGTACACAAAAAGGTATTAGTTTAGGGAAAACTGAAGAAAGAGAGAGTACTAACAGCTGGAGGGATCAGGGAAGGCCTCACAAAGGCAGCGGCCCCAGTTCTAAGTCTTGAAGGACAAAGAATCATCTAAGCAGGAGTGTGCTAGTAAATGTTTAACTACTGGCCCTTGGGCAGGGGAGGAGTGGAAATGTACACACAATATACTTTTATGTTTAATCTGCATTATTTAATTTTTTTAAGCCTAGTTAATCCACAAAGTGATAAATAAAGCCCTGATTTGTGGCATTTGTCAACTCCTGAGTGTTGGCTCACACTGAAAATTGAAGTTGTTTCTTTAGAGCCAGTATGAGATGGTTCCAGCCCTCCCTGAATTCTGAGAGGCTGAGATGAAGAGGTACTGCATTCCAGATATGGGGGATAGCCCCTGTGAGTGGATGAAGGCAGGAAATGGAGTGTTGAGCTTGGGAATCAGATCATAAACTGGTTTGTCTGGAACATGGAAGATATGAAGGGGAGTAATATTGAATATGTGGCCGCCATATTGTGGAGGGCTTTGAATGCTGCAACAAGGAATTTGGGCAGTGTGCCAGCACTAAAGGTTTTTTGATTGGTGTAGTATTTTTTAGCAATATGGAAAGTGTATTGGGGAGAGGTGAGAGTAGGGACAAGGTGACCATTGAGGAGGTCATTGTGCTAGTCTACATGAATGACGGTGAAGGTCGGTACAGGGTAACAGGTTTGTGAGTGAAGAGGAGAGATTGGATGCAAAAGTTATTGTAGAAGTACAATTGGCAATACTTGGCAACTTACTGGAAATAGGGATGGGGAGGGAGGAAGAGGAGGAGTCAAAGATAACTGAGTTTTTGAATCTAGGTAACTGGAAGGTGGGGCAAGGCTGGAGGGAAGATGATGAATGAGTTAGGAAGTTGAAGCATCTCATGTTGGCAACTTTATGCTTCAGAGTTTTGTTCTTTTTCATTCTTGTCCCCCTCAGGGGTTCCATGCACTGAGAATGACTATAAGCTGTGGTCACCATCTGATGAACGGGGAAACGAATGTTTACTGGGGCACAAGACTGTCTTCAAACGGAGGACTCCACATGCAACATGTTTTAATGGAGAAGACTTCGACAGGCCAGTGGTGGTGTCCAACTGTTCCTGCACAAGGGAGGACTATGAATGGTAAGTGCCAGGAGTCCGTCAGATGGGGGCCAAGGAGAGCCTCTGCACACAACAGATCTACAGGAGCAGCGAGCTGTGGGATGGGCTGCCCTGGTGTGAGCCATTTGGGGTCTTCTCTTTTCCCTAGGAACGCTCTTGGTATGATGAGAAAAAGAACTTCAGTCTTGGCGTCAGGAGACCTTCAGTTTAAATCTTAGCTCTGATGCTTTCCAGCTGTGTGACCATTTTACAGTTGAGGAAACCAAAACTCAAGCCAGGTGAAATTATTTACCCATTCAGGATGTGTCTGAGCTAATATTCTAGGCCAGGTGTCCCAGTCTCCAGATCAGGGATCTTCTCATTGCATTAATCCACCTTCCTCTTGAGTCTAGATGCTCAACAAATTGGAAATTTGTTTCCAAACAATAAATGCATTTCAGCTTCTTAGTTCATTTTTAAGAATGACAGACTCTTGAGAGGTGTTCAGATACTCCGTAGGCATAAAAAAATTGGGGAGCATTGTTAGCTATTGGGACAATAGCTATAATATAGTACCTTTATTTTACATGTGAATGATCAGATTGCTGCCTGGGGCACTGGGGCATCCCCACCACTCACACACACATGCACGTGCACATGCACATGCACGCGTTGCTCCTAACAGAGCTACCCAGGGTTCAGATTGCTCTCATGGATCTGCATCCATAAAGAACAATAGCTCGTGAGCTCTCACCATTGTATTTACTCTTTTTTTAGTCACCCAGTAAACACAGTTAATTCAAAGCACAGTTATTTATTGAAAGAGCTTAGTAAGACAAGTCAGAAGAGACCATTCCCAAACTTGAACTACATCTCCTACAAACGTGCATGATATCGGTGGGGTGAGGGGGTTTGTATAGAAATCATGCATTAGGGGCACATGTGGAGTGAATAACTAATGTTTAAGTAGCACCTACTACGTGCTAGGTGCTATGCTAAGCCCTTCACAAACATTATCTCATTTTGATCCTCACAACAACCCTGGGAGGTAGGTGTGATTATTATCTCCATTTTACAGTTGAGGAAACTGAGATGGTGGTTAAGTGACTTACCTAAGGTCACCCAGCTAGTAAGTGTCTGAGGCCAGATTTGAACTCAGATCTTCCTGACTGCAGGCCCAGCACTCTACCCACTGTACTGCCTAGGTGCCAACTCTTAACTTCTAGTGCTGCTAGTCCACTGACATTTCCTAGTGATGCCATTGTACTGTCCTCATTGGGCCTGCCCCTTCCTGGGTACGTTGTCTCTACTGGGTGTGATGTTACCTTTTCCCTGCTGGTCTTGTGATGGTTGCTCAACGTGATAGTTTCTGGTGGTGGTGTGGTTATCTGCCACCAGCTTCTGGGCTCCATCTCTCAAGGACCGACCACTTCCTGACCATCTAGTTCTAGTTATGCTACCCTGGCTAGTGGCTAGTGGCCAGATTATTTTCCTGTGAAAGGAGGCAGAGAACTCCGTAGTCATGGCCACCACACCCATCTGAGAAAAGCCAGGCAGAGCAGTCCTTTTCCAGGGAAAGGTTAAGTCTTTTCTACCACTAAGCTTAGAGGTCTGAGCTCCCTTTTTTGGGTAGCTGTTCCACTTAAGGTTAGACATGCCCAACATTTTCTTTGGCTTAACGTACAAGCAGAATGGAGGCAGAACCAGAGTTAAGTCCAGGTGGCCACATCTTTGTCTTCCACCTGTATTCCTGCCTTTTTTTAGGCATATCTGACAGCCGCAAAACCCCTTTGCTTTGGGTTCTATCTTTTGGGCAGCAGAGAAACCTAGTTTTCTCCTTGTATATCGAATATACACATACAGGGAAACTCTGTTGAGGTAGGTAGATTTATTAATGGTAGATAAATGAAAATTTTCTGTGAGTTGTACATTTATGGGGAAATCCCCTTTGACTCACAAAATTTTAGAACTAAAAGGGACTTTAAAGATAATCTAGTCCAATACCCACTTCCATTTACAGATGAAGAAAATGAGTTTGAGTGTGCTCTGCTATCAAAGACAGACCCATGTTTGGGGATCACCCGGCCTGCCCCCTAGACTGTTAGAGCTGGAAATAATCTTAGCAGCCATTTAGTCCATTAATGGGCTAAGCTCATCCGTTTTGTGTGTGGCAGTGCTGGGGACCAGAGGCCTGTGGAGGTTCATTCATTCAGTCAGTGTATTTTTTAGTACATACCATGTGTCCTCTCAAGTGACCTTTGAACTGCATCTCTATATGAAGCAAGGGATGGGTTTCCTAATCCCTTTCTCCCCCAAGTCTTAACTCTGTCTTTTTTTCCAGTGATTTTGGCTTCAAGATGAGTGAAGATCTATCATTAGAAGTTTGTGTTCCTGATCCTGAATTTGCCAGTAAATCCTTCTCCCCTCCTGTGCCTTGTCCTGTTGGCTCTACTTACAGGAAGACAAGAGGGTATGTACTGTGAGAGTTCTTACGGCATCACATGGCAGGAGGAGCCTGGTGTTCGGTTATCACAGACAGACTTGTATTCGGGGGTTCCCTGACCCACCCCCAGAACATTAGAGTTGGAAGTGATTTCAGCAGCCACGTAGTTCAACCCATACCTGAACAATCAGCATGGCAGCTACCATTGGGTAGTTCTAATTGTTAGGAAGTTTTTTTTTTCTCCCAGATATCAAGCCTGTAGTTGTTTCTTTTCAGCTTCTACTCATTGGTCCTGGTTCTGCCTCCTCAATTCTTCACATATTTAGAAGATAGCTAGGTGGTGCAGTGGCTAAAGCCTTGGTCCTGGAGTCAGGAAAGTCTGAGTTCATGTCAGATCAAATCATAGCCTTAGATGCTAGCTGTGTGACCCTGGGCAAGTCACTTAACTTCTGTCTGCTGCAGTTTCTTTATCTGTACAATGGGAATAGTGGTAACACCTATCTCCCAGGGTTATGATGATGACAAAAAGAGTTAATATTTGTAAAATGAGTTGCAAACTTTAAAGCACTATATAAATGCTAACTATTACAACATTATTATCTTCTCTTCCCCCTCTCCCCCAAGTTTTCTCTTCTTAGCTAGATATTCCTGGTTTCTACACTGTTGCCCTCTGCTGGATACTCTCTCAAATACTGCTGTTCATCTTAAAGAATGGTGCCAAAGTCTGGAAATGGTACTTTAGATGTGGCCTGGCCAGGGCATAGTCCAGCAGTACTGTTGCCTCCGTATTCCCGGAGGCTCTGCTTCTCTTAAGGAGGCTCAAGAACCCATTGTGGCTTTCTTGGTTTTGCAGTTATCATACTTGTGAGTTGACTCCTGAATCTTGTTTAGTCAAACTACTGTCTAGGCTTGTCTCCCCCATCTTCTGGGGCAGTCAGATCTTGGAGTCCAGCTACGAGATTCCACATTGACCGCTAGTGGATTCATGCCAGTGCTCCAGCCTGTCCAGGTCTTTTTGGCTCCTGATTCTCCTTCCAGCCTTGTGCCATCCGAAAACTCCACAGACATGCTGTTTATGCCTTTATTTGGGTCATGGATAAAGACAGGCTGGGGCCCAGCCTCGATCCTTGGGACACTCCATTGGGTTCTTTGTTGCCAACTGACACGAAGGCATTAGTGAGTCCCACTCTTGGAGTCCGGTCACTTGACTAGTTCCAAATCCGTCCATCATGCTGTCGGCATGTCCACGTCACCGCTTTCCTACCAGAATCGCATGAGAGCCTTTCTCAGATGTTTTGTTAAAATCTAGGTAAAGTAGAGAGGTAGCATTCTAGCTTAGTAAATGCTGTCCAGAAAGGAAATAAGGTTCATCTGATCTGACCTGTTCTTGAGGAAGTCAGACCAGCTTCTTATAGTTAGAGCTTTCCGTCTTAGGTAGCCGCTAACCAGTTCTTTAATACTCTGGTCTAGAATTCTTCTGAGAATCAGTCAAACTCCCTGTTTTGTACTTTGCAGACTCCATTCTTTTTCTCTCACATTGGAACATTTGCCCTCCCACATTGCAGTAATGCCTCTCCTATTCTCCACCATCCTCCAGATATCCCACTGGCTCAGTAATCACAACTGCCAGTTCTTTTCAGTGCCTGAGGATATAGCCCATTATCCTACTATGATATTATTATCTCCTCTTTTCTTCATCTTTCCTCCCACCCACCAAGTTTTTTCTTATTGGTTAGATATTCCTAATTTCTTTGATTGATTGTCACGTGGCACTTATGACTGTTTGTTATTTTACTTGTCCTCTGCTGGACGTTGTCTAGAATGTTATTGTGCTTCCTAAACAGCAGTGCCAGGATCTGAATCAGTACTTTAGATGTGGTCTGGCCAGAGTACAGTGTGGCGAGAGTCTATGATGAAGGCCATAGTAAAGCATACCCTCGTCAGGTCATAGTATATGTCACCCAGATGACTTGAATTCCTCCTGGGTAGCTGGATATTCTCTTATTCTCTCCCAGTTTATCTTGGGTGGCAATTTCTTTGCGAGTCATTTCTATCCTTTCCTTTGCTAAGGACATTCTTAGCAGATAAGACTGAAGCAAAGTAAGATCTCAGGAGCCCTGTCTCTCTCTGTTGTCAGTTGTCATTCCATTCACCCCTAAAACTGCTCCTGCCCCTTTTCTGACCTCTTCCTTTTTCCTGCCCCTCTGAACAAAAGGTCTCCCTTTGTGGTCCTTGGCCTTCCTCCCCACCTCTGCCCGTTCTGAGTTCTAGTATTCCTGACGTTATTCCAGGACTATGCTGGGCTTTTCGGGTCAACCTCCATTGCCTCTCCTTGCTTCCATTTTCCATCGTATCTCTTGAAAACCCTAGGCTGATTGTTAGTGAGTTCCATATGCATCTGTGTAGATCCCTTTAGATAAATCTCTATTCATTTTCATTGTAATTATTTCCTTTTACATCCCCCGAGTTTCAGTCTTGATGGCTTCCTATCTCTCTTAGGATGACTTATTTCCCTTATAAAATATTAGTCTACATTTGGAATCTTGCTTATACTTTGTAACCTTTTGAAATTTATAGTCTCTAAACCTAGGGTGCAAATTAGAATATATCTAGTTTTGCCTCTACTCTGTCACAAGCTCTAGGGTCCCATCAGAAGCATGTGGTTCACTGGGTAGACCTGGAGTCAGGAAGACATGAGTTCAAATCCAGCCATAGACTCTTATTGGCTGTGTGAAATTGAGCAAGTCACTTGACCTCAGTCTCAGTTTCCTCATCTGTAAAATGAACTTAATAGCAGCTGCTTCCCAGAGTTGTAAGGATCTAATGAGATAGTTGTAAAGCTCTTAGCACAATGCCTGGCACATGGTGTTATATTATTATTATGTTTATTATTATTATTAGCTAAGATAGTGCTTAGCACAATGCCTGGCACATAGTAAGGACTTAATAAATGCTTATTCTCCACTGTTCCCTCTGTCATTTCCACCCCAGTACCCAGATTGTCCCTGGTAGCAAGAATGAAATCCAGAATAAAATTCCCTGCTTGTTGGTTCCTTCAGTTCTTGAAGGCAAAATCATCATTAAGGAAGTTAAGAGTCAGTGTTGGTTCCCAGCTTCCATTCCCTTTTTCTAGGCTGTAGGAGATTCCTCCTATTTGCCTTCAGACCAGTGTCCTCTCTGCTTTATGAGTTGTCTTCCAATGAACAGTAACAGCATTGTTATCTCTAATTAAGATACCATCACTAATAATCCCTTCCATTTTTAGAGCTCTTTTATTTTTGAAGTGTGTTCTTATCTTTTATGTTATTTGCTCTTATGATGACCCTGTAGATTGTGGGAGATAAACAGGATTCTTCTTGCAGAACAGAGAAAATCTGAGTCCTAGACGGAAGAAGCAACCAGCCCAAGAATGCATGGGTGGCCATGGAACCTGAAAAGCCCCTTTTCTGAATTCATCCTCTGTTTGGGTCTTTTTCTCTTTGCTCCTCTTTGAAAGAAGCCAAATTAGTGTTCTTTCGCATTACCCTTCCCATTAATTCTCTGCTCAGGGACCAGTAAAAGGGGGCCCCTTACAGTCATCTGGCTGGATATCTAATTGTTTTGGGTGATGCCTTCCTTAGAAATGTAAAGTTAAAGAGATGGTATCCCTTTGGGGAGCCTTGCAGAATGTGTGTTTCTTTGTCTATATCAGGGGTCCTTAACCTTTCTTCTGTCATGGACCTCTTTGGAAGTCTGGTAAAGTCTATAGACTCCTCTGAATTAATGTTCTTTAAATAATTGAAGGAAAGGCTAACTTTTAGATAGAGGTTAGTGAAAATAAAAATATTTTTTTTTCATCCAAAGTCACAGGACAACCCCCCCCCAAATCTGTGCACAGACCCCTTGGAGTTAAGGATATCTGCTTTTATAATCACATTCCCTGTGTGTCTTAATGACCTGGCTGGCTACATCCTCCATTATGAAATAGCACTTTTAAGTTTTGCTAAGCACTGTACAAAGATTATCTCATTTTAGCCTCACAGCTACCCTGGAGGTAAGTGCTGTTAAGTTCATTTTACAGGTGAGAAAACTAAGACAGATAGATGTTAAATGACTTGCCCAGGGTCAAACAGCTAGTAAGTGTCTGACCTAAGATTTGAACTCAGGTCTTCCTGACTCCAGGCCCAGCACTCTATCCACTGAGCTAACTAAGAGAATGAAAGGGAAGGAGTATAATTTTTATCTTTCTACCAGGCTTCTCTACTTTTTCCTTTTCTTTGCCACTGGGCCGTATTCTTAGGAAGAGCTTGGTCGGGGCAGCTAGGTTGCACAGTGGATAGAACACCAGCACTGGGTTCAGGAGGACCTGAGTTCAAATCCAGACTCAGACACATAACACATACCAGCTGTATGACCCTGGGCAAGTCACTTAACCCCATTGCCTAGCCTCCCCCCCCAAAAAAAAAAAGTTTGGTCTTTGTTAGGTTGTGGTAGCACAAAAAAGCTGAATCTGTTTGTTTTGGTTACTGACATGGTGCCTCCTTGTGCTACTCCAGGGGCAGTACCGCATCTCCTCCTTAGCAAGCTTGAGTCTTTGCCTCACCGCTGTGAAGAGCTTCTGCAGAGCTGGGTTGGCAGAACTGGGCTAAAGTATAAAAAACTTAGCCTTATTATTGCCTTATCAACTAAACTAAATGGACAAAATGATAAACTTTCTTATCCTGGCGTTCAAGGCTTTCGGTAACCTGACTCTTAGCCAGAGATGTGCTGATAAATTTTTAACAAGTGGATCCCTGGTGGGAAAAATGTACCTGTGACACACTTTTATATTTAATCTCCATTTTTAACATTTTCTCTGTAATTCTGTTAAATCTAGAAGTCAACAAAATAATAAATCAAGCCCTGATTTATAACATTTGCTGATTTACAAGCTATAAATGCTCACACTGAAAATTTAACAATTGGCTTTCATGAGTTGGTACAAGCTGGCTACAGCACACCCTTCTTCTTAGCTCATATTCCTGTTGCTTATATTCTAGGCAGCAAGGGGGTGCAGTGGATAGAGTGCCAGGCTTGAAGTCAAGTCAATCCAGCCTCAGACACTTACTAGCTGTGAGACCCTGAACAAGTCAGTTAACCCTGTTTGCCTCAGTTTCCTCATCTGTAAAATGATAAAGATATGGCAAACCACTCCACTATCGTTGCCAAGAAAACCCCCAGTGGGGTCATGGAGAGTCAGACGTGACTGAACAACAACAAATCTGTTCCAATAAAACTGTACTACTCACCAAACTCTGTTTTTGTCTTTCCTTCGGGCTCACCTGGAACACTTACATTTTGAACACCTGTGCTATAATAACATCCTTAAACACCAGAAATCAGGGCCTCGCAGGGCTTAGATTTAACAGTTGCCAACCTGACTCACCTAAACATAGGGTCACAGAATTTAGATGTCAAAGGGACCTTTAGTATCTTCGTATCTCAGCTCTAGAGAGATTAGAGTCTCTCTCTTTGCACAAACCTTAAAACCCTGGTATGGACTCCTCCCCCACCCCCATTCAAATCCCTTCTTTCCACCAAGGCCCAGCTCATGCACCACCTCCTCCACAAAACCTTTTTTGATTTCCCTCTAGCTAGAAATAATCAAGCACCTTCAGATTTGTCACAGTACTTTGATTAGTCTTTGTCTGAACACTTTGTCATTTTTTAGCTCGTGCTTTTCCTTATTGGTGATCATGTCTTATCCTTACTGTTAGATTGTAAGCTCCTTGAGGGCAAATCCTATGTGTTCCTTAATATCTGTATCTTGACTGTGTAGCATGGCATATGGAACTTTAGCAGGCATGTAAGAACTATTTTTTGAATTGTGTTAGATTAAATTTCTGTATCTCCCTAGAAAGATGAGGTAGACTTGTTCTGTGTGACTTCAGGAAGCAAAGCTGTTAGGGCCAATGGGTGAAAGTTTCTAAGGACCAAGATTAGGTCAGAGAAATGAAAGTTGCCCAAGTGGAAAGAGTCGCCTCCAGAATAGAAGCTCCTTCTCAGCTGGATTTATTGAAGCAGAGGCTAAATGACAGTCTGTCAGGGATGTTTATAAATGAGACTCATTCAAAGTGTGGGAGGTGGGATTAGAAAGCACCAAAGGTCCCTCTGAATTCTGCATTCTGTGACTCTGTGATAGAATTGGAAGCATTTAGGGTTACATGTTCAGGGGAGCCAGGGTGGCAGCTCTGAGTCTAAGCCCTGCAAAGCCTTGATCTTTCCAGTGTTTTTAGGAATGCTCTTATTGTACACGTGTTCAGAATGCAGGTGCTCCAGGTGAGCCCGAATCCAGGTCTCTGAAGCTGTAGGTGCTCTTAGGCAAGGTGAATGATGAGGGGCTTCAAATACATGCCCTATGAAGAGCAGTGGAATAGCAGGAGATATTTAGCCTGGGGAAGAGAGAACCCACAGGGACCTGATAGCTGTCATTTTGACTCATTCTGCTTGGCCCCCCTTGGGAAGAGCCAGGAGCAATGGGAGGAAGCTGTGGGGGGGGGGGCACACTTAGGCTGGTTTGGGAGAAAAGCTTCTGAACGCTCAGAACTGTTCCCCAGTTGAATGGGCTGCTGGGGGATGGCCTTTCACCACGCCCAGCTGGTGTGGCTTGGACTAGATGACTTAAGAGGCCTCTTCTGCCTGAATGGATAATGTTTATAGGATTTGGTCCAAATGATAATTTCCTGCTTGGTACCATGAGGCAAAGAGCCGAAAGACGGTCTCCTGGGGTACCCTCCAGGACTATCTGATCAGCCCAATGGACTTGAGTCAGAAGGTAGAGGAAATCCTTCTGCTAGTTTTATGGAGAAATGAATTTCATGGGTTCTATTTAGAAGGGTAATGATATCCTCATACCTTTAAGAATGCTTGTTTTGATGGTATGATTTACTGATTTGCCTTTTTTCTTCATTGTCCTCTTGTAACACGACTAGATACCGAAAGATTTCTGGAGACACTTGTAGTGGTGGAGATGTTGAAGCCCGCTTGGAGGGAGAATTGGTTCCCTGTCCTTTGGCTGGTAAGAGAGATTTCATTTCACATTGCCTTCCTCCCCAGCTATGATTTCTTCCTTGTCCTGGCATCATGCAAGCACAGGTATGGAGGCTTAGCTAACAGTAGTACATGGCCTCAAACTGACATGGAACTGATCCATGCAAGCCGCAAAGTGATTTAGAAGAACACACATTAACCTTATCTACATTGAAGAGGTAGCTGGGTGGTTCAGTGGATAGAGTGTTGGGCTTGGAGTCAAGAATTTCTGAGTTCAAATCCATCCTCAGACACTTACTAGCTTTGTGACCGTGGGCAAGTCACTTAACCTGTTTACCTTAATCCCATTGGAGAAGGAGATGGCAAACCACTCCAATGTCTTTGCTCAGAAAACTCCATGGGCAGGATGGTCCATGGGGTTGTGAAGAATCAAGCACAACTGAATAACTACAACAACATTGTATTGCATTTTTATTTGTTTTGTTCAGTATTTCCCAGTTATACCTTAATCTACTTCCAGAGGGCCAGGGGCTGGTAACAGCTGTGAGTTTCTCACTTCTGTGGTAGAGGAAAGGCCTTTTAGTGGAACCAGTAAGACGTAGTCACTTTCTTACCTGACAGCAACATCTAAACCTCAATTGGTGCCCTGAAGTCATGATAGGACCAGGACTGATTGCTTACCATCATGTTTAAAGGCTGAAGGATGCCAGTGCTACAGGGCTGAAGGTTGGTTGGGATGGTGTTCTCCCATTATTGTTAAGTGAAGGAGCATATACTGCTGGGGGAGACAAAATGTAAATGACTAGGTACATGCAAGTTATAGAGAATGTATTAGTAGTAGTAGTAATGGTGGTGGTGGTGGTGGTGATAGTGGTAGTAATAGTACTGGTGGTGGTAGTAGTAGTAGCAGCAGCTAGCATTTATATAATGCTTTAAGGTTTGCAAAGCACTTTGCATATTATCTTTTTTGATCTTTAAAACAACCCTATGAAGTAGATGCTGTTATTACCATCCCCATTTTACAGATGAGGAAATTGAGGGTAGCAGAGGTCTTGTGACTTACCCATAGTCCCCCAGCTAGTAAGTGTCTGAACCAGGATTTGAACTCAAGTTTTCTTTATTCCAACATCATCTGTTGTGCCACTTAGATGCTTGTGTGTTTGTATCCCAAGTGTTTAGCACAGTGCCTAGCACACAGCAAATATTTAATAGTTGCTTGCTGACTGACTGTAAGATGAAAGGGATAGATGAGCTGGTCTCCCAGGTCCCTTCCAACTCTCAGTCTGTGGTGTGGGTTCCTTAGGCTATAGGCCACTTGGCATAGGCATTGGGTCAGCAAGCCAGGCAGAGATAAACAGCATTCCTTCAGTTTTAGATCTATGCCGTGCATGCTAATTGCAGAAAACTCTGTGGAAAGGCAGCATGTTGTAAAGGGGAGGTATGCCCTCAAGCATTTTCCAGGTTGATTTCAGGACACTCTCAATCGAGGCATGTGCAGCATGGGCCTGAAGTTATGGTAGCTTTAAAAAGATTAGTTAGTCTTCTGACCTGTTTTCTTTCTTCTCCCAGCTTCCCAGTCTCATTCATTTGTAACTTTTCTTTGATTTCTCAGAGTCCTGGGTGAAGGTTGAATAATTTGTGCCTACTTCCATTAGGAAATTATGCTGTCTTATGGAACAGTGACAGGGGCCAAATGAATCACAAAAGCAGCCTGCCCCAGTGTAGCGGGTAGTGATGGCATTTCATTGGCCTGCTGGCCACCAGCTTGCATTGTTCATGGGAAGCTCACTGGTCCTTTAATTTCAACTTCCATCATTAGCAGCATAATTAACATGCAGGCGCACTGGAGACTTATAAAGAATACATTTTTGGCAGACTCCAAAAAATGAGCCGATGATACATGTTTACCTTACTTTCTCCCCCTCACCTCATCCATAAGAGCTGTTATTAATGACAGCTTTGATTAGTAGGTTTTAATGATTTTGCTTAAGGAACTAGAATATATATTTTAGCAGAAAATATATCTGAAAGTAATTCATCTGGAGAAAAAGAACCCAGTTAATTTAAAGCACACTGAAGGGCCAGGAATCCTTCTCTTTTTTCAGTAGGATCCAAGAGTTCCTGACATTTTGGTATGTTGTGGATACCTTTGACATTCTAGTGATGTCTGTGGACCCCTCCTCAGAATAACATTTTTCAAAGCATAAAGTTAACTACATAGGATTATAAAGGAAACCAATTCTATTGAAATATTTTTCATTTAAAAGAATACAGATAAGTTCATGGACCCCAGGTTAAGAACCTTTGCGCAGAAGATAGGACAAGAAGTAGAATGCTCAGTTTCCTTTATGACAGAGACCATCTTTTAAATGTAAAAGACTTCCTAGTCTAGCAGGCAAAGTTGTAACATTAAAGAGAGATGTGACCTTCTGGAGTTGATGGAAAACACCTGCCCCCTGGCAAAGATGAGACAGGTTAGATATCTTGATGGGAGTACAAATATTTGATCTCTCTTTATGATTACTGTCGGGGGAAATGTGTGTGTGATAGACATGCTGTGTGGCTTTGTGTGGCCAAGTGCTGGGCATTACCGTTCTGCTCCATTTTTTTTTCCTCATGGCACCTGGAAGTCCACTCTCTGGTTCACCACTGAGGCAAACAGTCCTAGGCATAGGCAGTTTGGAGGCATTAGATTATTAGAAGCAAACCAGCAGAATGAGGTTTATGTTTATTGGTGTGATAAGAAAATGGAATCTCATGAAGGAGAATGAATTCATCCTGTAAATTTTGAGTAGAACATCACTGTGAAGCCAGTCCCTGACTCTTAGGGCAGCCATGGTTTTTAATTTCCCTTGCTTTCTTGATAGACCTTCTAGTGTTCTCTCCCCTTCTTAAAGAGACTGAGACTTCTAATGAGATCTGTTTGAAAATTAGAAAGGTTGAGCAGTGATAGTGTGGTGTGAGGATTTAAGACCTTTTTAAGTAAAGAAGGTAAGAAAGATGAACTGGAGCCTGGATTGTTTCTAGTGCTAGAGGCTGTCATCTTGACACATTTGGTTGTTTGAATAACAAAAACGAAAAAGAAAACTCTTAAAACAGTTTATTCATAGTCAGGCAGAACAAATTTCCATGTTGGCCATGTCCAAAAATGTATGCCTCATTCTGCATTTAAGTCCATTACTTTTCTGGCAGGAGGTGGGTGGCCTGCTTTGCTTTGGTCCTCTAGAATTGTGGTTTATCATTGCATTGATCAGTGTATTTTTCAAAGATGTTTTTCTTTTTAGTGTTGTTGTCATTGTATAAGGTATTCTCTTGGTTCAGCTCATTTCTTTCTGCATCAGTTCACACAAGTCTTCTCAGTTTTCTCTGAAACTGTTTCATCATTTTTTATGACATACTTGTATTCCATTACATTCATATACCATCATTTTTGTTTATCTGTTATCTAATAGGAGAGCACACCTCAGTTTCCATTGTTTTTATTACTGCCAAAATTGCTGCTATAAATATTTTTGTACATGAGCCCTTTCCTCTCTCTTTGTTCTCTTTGGGGTACATGACTTTGGCTTTTCATGTAGGATTTGCTGTTATGTGAATTGTCTACACTGCAGCAAGAGGATTCAAATCTGAACATAGCCCCATGAAGCAATTGATTGTCAAAACTATCACTTTGCAAATGTGTGCCAAACTTTTCTACAATATACTAGAAGAATCTGAATTTTTTTCAGGTTATTCCCTTTCACATTAGGACTTACTCAATTATAGGAAACTCACAAGTTGAGAATCCAGGTCTCATTTTGCTCCATATTGAGCAAGAATTGACTGAAGAGGACAGAGAGTTCATGTTAACACAGGGTCATGGGGTGTTGGCCATAGAGTTAGTTCAAAGATGCAAAATGGGAACAAGTAGGAGCTCTCTTGATGTGGGCCGTGCATTGGCCTTCCTACCCATATCTAAACTTCATTCCCCTGGAGTATTCCAGAAGAGAAATCAGTGCTAACAGTGTTTATTTGTATTAGGTGTGTTATGTGTAGCCCCCATCATTCTGCATCTTAGTGAAAAGGAGAGAGAAGAGGCATAGGCTGTCATCATGGCAAAATGGAAAGACCTGTTCAGTTGGAAAACCTGGATTCAAATTCCATCTCTGACACTACTTTATGACCTTAGACAAGTCTCTTACCTTACTTGGGATCCAGTTTCCTCATCATCAAAATGAGAGGATTGGGCAGGATCAGAGGTTCTTAACCTGGAGCCCAAGAGGATAGATTTCAGGGAATCCATTAATTTGTATTTTCAGGAATTTGATAGCTGTATTTCAGTAGAATTGGTTTCCTTTGTAATCCTATGTGTTTTAAGCATTTAAAAATATTATCCCTAGGAGTCCATAGGTTTCATAAGGGTCCTTGACACAAAAGGAAGTGGAGAACCTCTGGACCGTAGGGTCTCTGAGCTCCCTTCTTACATTGGTCTGTTCAGTGAAGCAGCAGATGCAGAGACTTAGGATTCTCAGCTGTCTGCCCTTCTGCATGTTTCTCTGGTGTAGAGGTTCTTAACCCTTGTGGTGTCATGGGGCTCTTTGGAAGACCATGGATCCCTCCTCAGAATAATGTTTTTCAATGATGTCTAAAATAAGGAAACCAATTATATTGAAATACCAATATTTAGGTGGAAATATCTATATATCTATATATATGCACATATACATTTAGAAATGTATGCATGAATATATAAAAATATACACACATGCACACATGCAGAATGTGTATATATACACATAAACACATATATACAACACGTGTGTGCATGCACACACACATATATATAATTAGAATTTCACAAGAGAATTTTAGGGATTCTTAAACGTGGCTTCAGGAACTTTAAAAATACGTAGATATAGATCTCTATATATACACATATACCTATATTTACCTACATACACAAGTGTGTGTGTGTATTTGTGTATGTATATTTTTATATGTGATTTTATATATATTTATATTTATATGTGATTTATACACACACACACACACACACACACACACACACATATGTATGTTCCTGAACACACACATACACCTGTTCAAGAGTCCCTGATTTCAGGGGCAGCTAGGTAGTGCAGTGGATAGAGCACAGCCCTGGATTCAGGAGGACCTGAGTTCAAATCTGGCCTCAGACATATAACACTTATTAGTTGTGTGACCCTGAGCAAGTCACTTAACCCCATTGCCTAACCAAAACCAAAGAATCCCTGATTTCCAGACCTGGGGCACCTTTTCTCTCAGACAGGCAGTCATTGGTGCTGCTGGTTAGTGTGTGTAGGTTCCTCTCAAAGCACCTCACCTGTGGCTGCTTCAGTGATTAGTGGTGATGATGCTGGGCTTCTAAAGCTTTCAGGGGAAAGTGGAAGGGAATCTCTTTTGTCCTGAGACTTTTTGCTGTCAGTTTAAGGCTGGGAAGTTTAAAGTCCTAAAGACTACAGAGGAAGAAGGCACAAACAGCAGCATGATAGCTGCATAATGAGGGGGGAGAGAGGATGAACTTCCTTGTTGGAGAGTAATAGAATGTTAAAGCTGAAAGGAACCTTTCAGTATTACCATTAGTACTGACAGTTCACATTTTAACATTTTACAGTTTTTTTAGGAGACTATGCATTTATTTTATCTTATGTTTTCAGTACACATTTGTATAGCACCTACTATGTGTCAAGCACTGTGCTAGAGCTTTACAATTATTAACTCATTTGATCCTCACAACAACCCTGTGAGGTACATGCTGTTATTATCCCTATTTTACAGTTGAGGGAACTGAGGCAAACAGAGGTTAAGTGACTTGTCCAGGATCATTCACACAGTAAGTGTCTGAGGTCAGATTTGAACTCAGGACTTCCATGACTCCAGGCCTAGCACTCTCTCCACTGTGCCACCAGCTGCCTGTCTTTATGAAAAAGGGCACTCCAGAGAGTGTAACTTCAAGGGAGGTACTATTTCTTTTGTCTCTGTATTCTCAGAGCCCTGCATGCTGCCATAGTAGGTATTTTGATAAATGCTTCCTCGTTCATTCACTTGATTGATTATACATGCTATGGGGCAGGCTGGGCAAGTACAGTGATATTATTCCCATTTTACAGATGAGACATCTTGAGGCCTGAAGGGTTGAAGTGGCCTTCCTAAGATAGCAGTGGTACTGAGCCTCAGACCCCAGCCTCCTAACTGATACTAGGTCTAGTGTTCTTTCTAATTTACTGTAGACCATCTTGTCCATGCCCCTTATTTTGCTGATGTTTGTATAGCCTGAAGTCCATTGAGTAAAATGACTTTACTAAAGTCCTGGACTGTTTTGGGAGGCAGAGCTAAGACTGTGTCCCAGTCTCCTGACTCCAGTCCAGGTCAGTGAGAATACCTTTCATGTGGCTGAGGCCATGGGAGATGTCATGAGGAAAGGTGGCTTAGTTGGTGAGACTGACACAGAGGATGAGAATTTCAAGCTTAGGGCATGGGGAAAGGCGTACGTGGCACTAAAAGATGGGAGGAGTCAGAGTCCAAGCACCCATTTTGTAGCCACCTGCTTGCTGGCTGTGTGACCTTGGACAAGCCGCTTGACCTTGGGGCTCAAATGAGGGAGTTGGACTGGGTTGATGTCTGTGGTTGCTGTCAGTTCTAATATTCTTTGTGTGTGATCCTTTGTGGGGCAGGGCCTGGACTTGGAGTCAGGAAGACCCGGATTTGGATCCCCTCCTCAGTTACTTAGTTGCTGAGTAATGGTGGGCAGATCATTGTCTCTGAGCTTTAATTTCCTCACCTTTTAATTGGGGGGAAAATAGCCCCTACCTCATAGGGTTGTTGTGAGGAACACATGAATAAGAGATAAGAAGATGGGCAAATCTTTTTTTTTTTAATTTTTAGGCAGTTGGAGTTAAGTGACTTGCCCTGGGTCACACAGCTAGTGTCAAGTGTTTGGTCTAAGGCTGTATTTGAACTCAGGTCCTCCTGACTCCAGCACCTGTGCTCTATCACATTGCACCACCTAGCTGCCCCAAGATGTGCAGATCTTGAAGTGACATATAAATGTGAGCCATTGTTGGTTCAACAAAATTCTTACACCCTCTTCCTCATTCCCTCCCTTCCCATCCCCAGCTAGGTGGACTAAGAGGTCCTGGTACTCCCTTTTCCCATCCCCAGCTTTGTGCACTGAGGTGTCCTTGTATGTTTGTCTCTTTGCGCAGAGGAGAATGAGTTCATCCTGTATGCCATGAGGAAATCTATCTACCGCTATGACCTGTCTTCTGGGGCCATCGAGCAGTTGCCTGTCACGGGGCTGCGGGCGGCTGTGGCTTTGGACTTTGACTACGAGCACAACTGCTTGTACTGGTCTGACTTGGCCTTGGACATCATCCAGGTGAGCTCATTGTACACCTGACTGGAGAACTTGTACTTGGCTTCTTAAGGTCGGCTTAAGTTTTAACATCCACATCTGACGAGGCTTGTTCAGTGACAGCCTGAGAAATGGTCAGGGGTTTCCAGGGTTTGGGAGAAGTAACCTACTTGGGGCCATTCCATGATACAGCGTGATCCCCAGTATTAGTATGCTGAGGTCAAAATCTGTCTTGTAGCCTTATCTGTGGTGAAGTTCCTCATGTATTTTCCTCAGTCCTGGGGAGGGGCATACTTAGTCACTGTGGAGGCCTAAGGGGGGAATATACATACTTAATCCTTTTCCTTCCATGCTACGGTGTCTAGAATATCAACTGTTGGGGCATAGCCCAAAACGCAGAAAGGAAACAAACAAACAGAAAGGTCTCTGAACTGTGTAAATAAATGCTGATGTACCAAAGTTCATACATGTATATGTAATGATTGCCCCTCACTCAGAACCTATTTCCTCTCACTTGAGACGTGGTTCTAAATATATTTGGTTACCTGGTTTCCCAGCACAAAGCATATTGGTAGCAACATATCAGAAAGCTATAGCTAGAAAGAAGTATATAAAGAACTCGAGGAGTTGGTAAGGTCACAATGAGGAAGGAAGCAGAAAAGTTTGAAAAAAAAAAGCCCAAGAACTTTTAATAGCACAAACTAGAGTAATGAGTTAGTAGCTCTGCTTGCTTCAGAAGAACCTGAGGGGAATCACTGTGTGATCGCCAGACAGTTAGGTGATGCTCAGGGTGATGACTTGGAATCTCCAGTCCTTCAGAGAGCTGTGGCTTCCTCAGTGCGGGTCCTTCCCTTCCCCAAAATAGACTGTGATCTTTCTTAAACTCATTAGCTGTTTTGTCCTTGTTTGTGCTTGAGTCATCAGGAAGAAGCTCATTTCTTTCTTATGTTTTACTTTGTTTAAGATGACAGGGAATTAGGCTGTGTATTTTTAATTTTTTTTTAGATTTCAATTAAAATTGTTAACATAAATTACTTAGAGGGATTAAACTTCAGTTAACCATGTAATGCACTCTTATGGAATTGATAATCTTCTTGGGACATAAACATCTGAAAAAAAAATTTTTTTCCCTCTTTAGCGTCTCTGTTTGAATGGGAGCTCTGGGCAAGAGGTGATCATCAATTCAGGCCTGGAAACAGTGGAAGCTTTGGCCTTTGAACCTCTCAGCCAGCTGCTTTACTGGGTGGATGCTGGGCTGAAAAAAATTGAGGTATGTTTGCTCCTATTTTTATTTAGTATTGGAAAGGGTCTACTCTGGACGGTGCATTATCAGAATATAGTGATAGCATGGAATGGACTCTGAGCATTCAGTTCGATAAATAACCGTCATGAAGAGAGCATATGTGCTGGGCTTTGTGGGGAGGTAATAGTTCATATAGCACTTGAAAGGCTTCACAAATATTATCTCATTTGATCCTCACAGTGCTCTGTCAGATGGGTGATACTTTTATCCCCATTTTATTTTATTTTTTAGGCAGTTGGGGTTAAGTGACTTGCCCAGGGTCACACAGCTAGTGTCAAGTGTTTGGTCTGAGGCCGGAGTTGAACTCAGGTCCTCCTGACTTCCAGGCGCCACCTAGCTGCTCCTTTCCCCACTTTATACATGAGGAAACTGAGGCAAACAGAGGCTAAGTGACTTGCCTGGGGTCACACAGCTAGTAAGTGTGTGAGGCAGAATTTGAACTCTGGTCTTCCTCATTCCAAGTACCCACTAGGCTACCTAACTGCCTAGATGTTCAGTTTAGAAAAGTTTGGGTCCCTGATCTTATAAAATATAGTCTAATTGAGAAATAAGACAGAAGTGCAGATAATTGTAATACATAGGAAAATGGGATAGTTATATTGGAGAGATAGAAAGTGCTCTGTGAGATCCAGGGGTGGAAAGTCTAATCATTGAATTGGTGGTGGTGGTGGTTATGGGAAATGAGAGAAGGCTTCATGGAGGAGGGGATGTGTGAGTTGCATTAAGCAGGCAGGCAACTAGCATCTAAGCGCTTCCTAAGTGCCAGGCTTTATGTGAAGTGCTGGAGATACAAGTATAAGCAAAAAGAAAGACAGTCCTTGCCCTCAAAGAGCTCAAACTCTAAAGAGGAAAGTCTTTATATATATAGGAGCTGAAAAGCAATGGGGAGGGGGAGGAGAAAGTCCCTATATAGGAGAGTGGCGGTGATATCCAGAGAAAAAGAAACAGCTGGTAGGGGATTGATGCATGGCTGCCTTGGCCTTGTCACCAGAATGGAGGTCCTGAGGCCCTGGAAGAATCTCACCAGTGAGACAAGGGGACCCAGAATGGTGAAGTGATAACACTGAGTGAGAAGGCTGCAGGTGATGAAGGGCCAGGGTTCGAGGGCGGCTGAGTTGAGTTGTGGTGAATTCCAGGAGACTCCGAACCACAGGCAGAAGGGCAATGACACATGGCCGACCTGCACATAGGTAGGAATTAGACAGATGAAGGGAAGAGGGGGAGGGAGATTCCAGACTTAGGGAACATCGTAAGAAAAGGGAAGGACATGTTGTGTTTGAAGAAGTGAAGAGGGAAGAACGGGCGTAGTATAGTGGATAGGAAGCAGGCCTTGCAGGAAGGAGGGTCAGGATTCCAATCCTGCCTCTGACACACACGGGCTGGGTGACTCTAGTAATTAAGTGCCTGTTTGTGCCAAGTGCTATGCTAACCCCTGCCAATACAGAAAAGAGCAGAAACGAGTTCCTGCTGTCAAGGAGGTCAGGCTGCTGCTGGAGACCACATGTAAACCGTTGTGTACAGAGCAGTGATAAACATGACAAACTGGGAATGATCGAAGGGAAAAGACATTCTTGGGAAAGACTTCTTGAAGAAGGTAGGACTTTAGCTGAGACTTGATGGGAGCCAGGAAAAAGCCAGGGGCAGTGATGAGGAGGGGAGAGACACAGAGAGGCAGAGACAGAGAGACCCAGGCATGGGGGAAAGACATTGAAAACACTTGGATTTAGGAGATGGACTGTCATGTCTAAGGAACGGCATGGAGGCCAGTGTCACTGGATTGAAGAGTATGTGGTGAGGAGACTGGACGAGTACGAAAGAAGCAAGGTTATGGAGACCTTGATAAGCCAAAGAGAGGATTTTATATTTGTTACCTCAGGCACTAGGGAGCTACTGAAAATTAATGAAATGGGGAGGGCGTGGGATGACATGGCCATTCTTGAGCTTTAGAGAAGATGAGTTTGACCGATGAGTAGAAGATGCACTGGAATAGAGGGAGACTTGAGGCAGGCAGACCCACCAACATGCTATTGCAGTAGTCCAGGCCTGAGGTAATGAGGGTCTGCATCAGGCTAATGGCAGTGCCAGAGGAGAGAAGGGGCATTAAGGAAGAACTTAAGAAGGTAGACGTGAGATGGCTTGCTAAGTGATTGAATGTGGGGAGGTGAGAGACAGTGGAGAGCTGAGGATGATCCCAAGGTTATAGGGGTGGATGGCTGGGAGGATGGTGGTACAATGCGGTACCCTGACAGTAATTCAAAAGTTAGGAAGAGGGAGAAGTTTTGGGGGAAAGATAATGAGTTCATTATCTTTGAACATACTGAACATCATATTTGAACATACTGAGCTTAAGATGTCTACAAGACATCTAGTCTTCTTAAAGGCAGCCAGATGTCTCAGTGGATAGAGTGTTAGACCTGGAATCAGGAAGACCTGGGTTCACATCCCTCTTCAGACACTTTCTAATTGTGTGATCCTGGACAAGTCATTTAACCTCTGTCTACCTCAATTTCTTTAACTGTAAAATGGGGATAATAAAAGCACCTACTTCATAGGGCTGTTATGAGGATCAAATGAGATAATATTTATAAAGCAGCACATAGTAGGTGTTTAATAATGCTTATTCCCTTCCCCTTCTCCCTAGTTGATGTTTAATAGGCAGTTAGAAATGCAAGACTGGAAGTCAGGAGAGAGGTTAGGACTGGACAAATAAATCTGAGAATCATCTTCATATCAATGTCAGTTGAAACCATGGGAGCTGATGAGATCACCAGGTGAAATAGTGTATTGGGAGAAGAGAATCTGGAACATAGCCTTGTAGGAGTCTCATGGTTAATGGGTTTGACATCACTGATGATCCTGCACAGGCCATTGAGAAGGGTCGGTCAGACCAGTAGAAGCAGAACTAGGACAGAGCAGTGTCATGGCAACCTAGAGTGAAGGGGGTGATTGACAGTGTCAAAGGCAAAAGAGAAAAAGATGAAGAAAAAAGATGAAAGACAACGACTGGGGAAAATGACCTAGGAAAAGCTCCCAGGGCTCCTAGTAACTCCTTAAAACTGTAATTTGCAGTGCAAATGTGTACCTATAGTGGTAAATAGTTTCCTCACTCAGGAATTTACTTCCCTGTACCAGTGAAACCACAGGTCTAGGCTCAGGCAAACCAAAACATAGAGGACAGGGACTGTATTATAATGTACCTTTGTATTCTCCTAGCACCCAGCCCAGTGCTTTGCATTTAGGAAGACCTTAATGTCTTTTGAATGGAATTGAATTGAAAATATCTAATAATTATTTTAACCATATACAACTAGTATATTTGTCTTTATGCCATGGCAGCCTAGGACAGTGCCAGGTACCCGTAGAAGATAGATTAGAGGAAGAAAACTTGTGGAAAATGCACAAAGCAGTTTTAATGAATATAATTGAAAAGTGATTATACAGTGATACTTCATGTATCAAGAATTCGGCTATCTGATCCCATCATCCCATCTGATCCCAGTTCAGAAGCATTAAGAACCTAGCACAAAAGTCTGACCAAAATTGAATTCACAAAATAAAGCCGTAAAACCCAGAAACTTAGCTCAAAGGAGAGTCCCTCCGGTCCTTGTTCACAGCCCATTTACTTTTATTTAACATTCACTTCTAACACGCCTGGTTATTTGGCTTCCTAGTCCAAAGCAGATCAGTAAGGAGGGCTGTGAGGGAAAGGACATTGATATCACTGAGAAGGAATAGTGGGCAACCTGATAAGACTAAGACACAAAACCTTAGGAATCAATGTATTCTTAAATTTGTTGTAGATACTAGAAGCCCTGCATGGTCTTAATTGGTTCAGTTCAGCAAACAAGAATACTGATAAAAATGAGGGCCAAACTCCTGTCCTGTTGAAAGATATGAAGTATGGGAGAGATGCTACAGTGGAACTGGAGAAAAACAAGTTTTTACTGATTTTTAAAAATGTAATAGTATTTTTTTTTTCAAATTACATGTAAAGACAATTTTCAGCATTATTTTTTCTAAGATTTTGAGTTCCAGTTTTTTCTCCCTCCCTGATATACTTGTGCAATCATGGTATTTTACTGATTTTTTTTAAAGGAAAAGAATGTAGAGTCATTAAACTGTAGGCTAGTGAGCTTGATCGTTACTGGAGAAGATCTAGAATATGTTTTTATTGGGATGGGTTATGAGTGGTGGTGATCACACCAACAAACCTGGCTTCATCAAGAGTAGGTTGTGCCAGACAAACCTGGTCTCCTTTTTTGACAAGGTTGTTAGATTGTAGATCAGGGAGGGAAATGCTATACATGTGATTTACCCAGATTTCAGACATGTATTTCAAAATGTCCCATGATGTCCTTGTGAGCAAGATGGAGAGATAGGGGCTAGATGATATTACAGCTGGGTAGACTAACCTAGTTAGGTGAAATGATGAAATCTAAAGCCTATTTGATGTCAGCTTGCAGTAATTTTTCTAACAGAGTATCCCCGGTTATCTATTCTTGGCCCTATTCTGTTTCACATTTTTATCAGCGATTTGGATAAAGCATAACTATGCTGGCCCTGTCTCCAAAATGGAGGCCCCTGGAAGAAACTCAACAATGGGAGCCAGCAGGGTGGAGGGAGGGATATTTTGCTGTACGTATCACATTTGCAAATGTCACAAAAGTCGAAGGGAGATCTCATACCTTGGGAGGTTAGTTAAGGATCCAAAAAGTTCTTGACAGCTAAAATAATGGACCAAAACCAAGATTAAATTTAATATAGGTAAACATAAAGTCCTACATTTGGGTTTAAAAAATATTTCTGTATGGGGAAAGTGAGACAAAGGTTCTTGTAGAAAAAGATATTGATGTCTTTGGCCTCTGGAAGCTCAAGTCAGCAGGTATTTATTAAGCACTTATTGTGTGTGAGGCAGAGTGCTGGGAATCACAAAAATAATCAAGAAGAAACTCCTCAAGTGATTTGCATTCTAATGAGGAAAAGACCCCGCATAGAGAGGGAGAGTAGGTGTCCTGTGGCCCCCCAAAAACGTTACTGCAATTTTGGACCGTAGCATCAGAGCAAGGGAGGTGACATTTTCACTGATGATACTGTGGTCTTGTTAGATCATATGTGAGATCTGCATGGTGATGCAGCTGGAGACCATGATGTGGATCTGTTGAAACAACTATTTTTAGCCTTCAGGAAGAAGAGAAGACTGGGGCAGGGTGATCAGGATGACTGTCTTTCTAAGTACAGTTCTTGTAAGTCTGTCAGGTAGAAGAGGATTTATGCTTGTTCTACCAGACCCTAGAAGACAAGACTAGGAATAAACCATAAAGATTGCCAAGGAGCAGATTTCAGTGTAAAAAAAAAAAACTGGAAAGCAGTTTTAAGCTGCCCATAAGGGGCCTGGGCTGCCTCTGTGGGGGCACCTCACAGTGGGACTTCAAGTAGAGACTTAGATAACCACTTCTCTCTTCTCAGGGCTTTTCTAGAGGATATTCCTGTTCAGGGAGGTTTGGATTCAATGACCTCTTTCGTCCTTTCTTTTTCTGAGATTCTGTGTGTGCCTACAGTGTGTTTGGTGCTGGGACTGCAAAGATTGCTGTGACCCAGAACGTAATAGTAGCTGGTATACACTCACTGAGCTCTGGCTTCCTGATGTCACCAAAGCTAGGTGCTTCAGTAGAGAGAGTGCTGGGCATGGGGGTCAGGAACACCTCAGTTACACCTCAGTTCAAATCCAGCTTCAGGCACTTAACTAGCTGTGTCACTTTGGGCAAGTCATTTAACCTCTTTGCCTCAGTTTCCTCATTTGTAAAATAGGGATAATAATAGCACCTCCCTCACAGAGTTGTTTTGAGGATCAAATGAGACAGTAATTTATAAAGTGTATAACACAATGACTGGCAAATAGTAGGCACTAGATAAATGCTAGCTATCATTGTTATTATTGTTATTATTATAACTGCTTTCCTGTCTACTCATTCTAGCCCTGGCTCCACTTTCACTCATACCCCTAGTCATGGTGGGAAAGTTGGAATACTCCATGTTCCCTGTTGCTGCTTCTATACTCTCCCTCTACCACCATCACTCATCACCTTCCCTTTGATGGAGGTTCATACTCTATAAATTTATCACCCAGCCCGGATCCTGGTAGCGGTTACCTACCAACCCCCAGGACACTCTCCTTCCTTCTGGCCTTCCTTTCTTCCTTCCTTTCTTCCTTTGAGCTTCCTTTCTTCCTTCCTCTCATCCTTCTGTGCCTCATTTACAGCTTCTGCCCCAACTATCACCGCCTACTAGGAAGGGGAACAAGCATTTATTAAGTACCTCCTAGGTGCCAGGCACTGTGCTAAGTGCTTTACAGAGATCTCATTTGATCCTCACAACAAATGAAGTAGGTGCTATTATTGTCCTCATTTTAGAGTGGAGGAAACTGATACAGCCAGATTGAGTGGCTTGCCCAGGGTTAAGCAGCTAGTAAGTGTCTGAGGCTGGATTCTACTCAGGTCTTCCTGACTCCAGGCCTAGCATTCTCTCATTGCCCCATCTAGGGAGTTTCAGCCTACATGGTGATGCTTTCCCAAGAACCTTATCTTTCCAGTTCCTCAGGCTACTCAGTTGCTATGACTTCCATTCCTTCTCTCCCCACCCCCACCCCATCTTGATATCACCAATGAGTGTTCCCTTTCTGTGTTTACAAACTCTGAAATCCCTTTATCTGATCATAGTCCTTTATCACTGCATCTTTTCTTCTGCCTTGCAACTCTTAACCACTTCCTTCATGCTCATTCTGATCTCTGTTCCATGTACCTTTGAGTTCTTTCCCAAGCTATCACCTCTTGACTTCTCCTGTATTAGTCTCCACTCCTTGACTTCTGTTATCTTATTTTTATACCGTTTTTAAGGAAATGTTATTTTTTTTAATGTGGGGTAGAAATTGCTGCAAAAATCATAGCCGTTTGGGAAATACGTTGATCTAAAGATTACATATCTTTCGCATAGGTGGCCAATCCAGATGGAGACTTTCGACTTACTATTGTCAATTCCTCTTTGCTTGATCGGCCCAGGGCTTTGGCCCTCGTCCCCAAAGAAGGGTAAGTGTCCAATTCTGATGGCAAAAGGCATTACATTGCATGGCCCCTTTGAGTGATCCAAGATGGATGGAGATACATCCATCTTGACATGACAACTCCTGGAATAAGCGTAGTATTTTATCTATACATCTCTTAGTTTTGTGGCTAGAGATTATTTCTAAACTGGAATTGTTTAGAATAACAGAAAATGATATAGTTCATAGGGTTACAGATTTAGGTCTAGAAGAGACTTTAGAGCCCAGCCTCCTCATTTTGTAGATAGAAAAAGAAGCCGATTGAAGAGGAGCAGCTGCTTGCTCAGAGTGATGCAGCTGCTAAGTGTCTAAAGCAGGACTGACACCCAGATCTTTCTGACTTCAAGTCAAGTGCTCTGTCTGCTCTACCACAATGAATAGTGTTGGCCGAGGAACTCTATTCCCTCTTTATTTATGAACTTTAGAATGTGCCCAGTAGTCCAGGTGTCTTATTTGGAGAAACTTTGTACAGTAATAGTTAACTCTTAGTTATCTGTGGTTTATTTACTCTGTGTGTGTGTGTGTGTGTGTGTGTAGGTGTGTGTATACACCTACACACACACACACACACACACACACACACACACAAGCTCCATTTCAAAGCCACGGAAGTTCTTTTGGATTAGTCTCTCCATCATGCCACTGCCATAGCACTGCAGACATTTTTGGTTTCAAATACCAAGCAGGAGGTAACAACAGCTAACATTTATATAGCACTTCAAGGTTCACCTAGTGCTTTCCATATATTAGCTCATTTGAGCCTCATGACAAGCCAGTCAGGTAGGTGCCATCATAATCCCAATTTTATAGATGAGGAAACTCAGCCCGAGAGATGTTCTGTGCTTTGCCCGGGGGTTACCCAGCTAAGTAAATATCTGAGGGATGATTTAAACTCAGGCATTCCTGACTCTCAGGTCCAATACTTTAGCTGCCTATGCCTGGCAGGTTTGTTCTTCAGAAACTTATCTCCGTTGCGTCAGGATTTGAGGGCCCATTTTCACGGTTCTAATGGGGATATTCTCTTTCTTGGGTTTGAAACCAGGTTGATGTTTTGGACTGACTGGGGTGACCTGAAGCCTGGAATCTATCGGGCCGACATGGATGGATCCTCCATCTATCGCATTGTTTCTGAGGATGTAAAGTGGCCCAATGGAATCTCGGTGGATGATGACTGGATCTACTGGACAGATGCATTTCTGGACTGCATTGAGCGCATCAACTTCAATGGCCAGCAGCGCTCTGTCATCCTGGACAGCCTCCCTCACCCTTACGCGATCGCAGTCTTTAAGGTACTTACGTGGATTCTGCCACTGTTGGGCAGACAAGTACTTTACAGAGATTAAAGGGGGCTTGAGGTCTTTGTATCTTAGCTGGGGTTGTGAATCTGCCATTTGGGTCATTTTAAGTCAGCTCTTTCTAATTGCTATAATTTGGATCATCCCTGAATTTGGGGCAGCTGATTCAGGTCCTTTCCAGGATTTGACCCCTTTCCCCTAGTAGGGTAGGCATTGTGACATGATGAAAGACTGAAATGCTGGGGGATGGATCAGGAGACTACTTTTCCTCTCCCTGCTCTCACCCTGCTTGCCCTTCTGGGATTTCCCCAATTTCTCTGCAGTCTGCTCATTCCAAGTCTCCTTAGGAGTATGGGCTGGTCTGCCTGCCACCTTGACACTCATTACTAGCAGGTCTCCAGAGGACAGAGTTTTCCTTCAAACAAGAACAACTCACCTGTTTATAGCATCTTAAGTTTTAAAAAGCAAAACAAAAACAAAAAAACCCAACACTTTTCTCTCCAAAAAACAAAAACAAAAAACCATGAGGTTGGTAGTGCAGGTATTATTATTTTACTGTTATTCACATTTCACAGATGAGGAGATGGAAGCTGCTTCTGATCCCACAGTTAGTACGGATCAGAGGGAGGGCCTGACTCCTGACTCTAGGCCCACCATTCTTTCCATTATCCTGTGCTGCCTCTCCCTTGTAGCAGTTGGTGGGTTGAAGTCTGGGGCATCCCTGCCAAGCTCTTGCCCATACATGTGAAGTTGCATCTGGTGGCTTTAGTTGCTTCCCTTTTAACTGTGCCAAGGGCTTGGAGAGGCATGACAGAATCTTGCTCTTCAGGGCCAGATAAGTCAGTTCTTTTGTGGGGCGTCAGATGTCCACTGTGAACTGGATGGGGCACTCGGCTCTGTCTTGGCTGGGAGGAGGTATGAGAGGGACAAAGAAAGAAAGAGTGAGCCCAGGATATCAGGAACTTTGAGGCTTGATGGACAAAGGAGTCACATTTTCCTTTTCAGAGCGAAATCTACTGGGACGATTGGTCACAACTCAGCATCTTCAGAGCTTCCAAGTACAGTGGGTCCCAGATAGAGATTTTGGTTAGCCAGCTCACAGGCCTGATGGACATGAAGATTTTCTACAGGGGGAAAACCACAGGTAAGGCAGAGGTTTCTTCATCACCTGTTCAGAAGCTGTCCCCAGAGAGGAGCTGGCGGTGGGCAATTTTTTCACCTGAGCAGTAAACGCCACTGTGCATTTTCAGTTGTCACGACGACATATGCATTATTTAATTCTTCCCTAATGACATCTTAATTTCTCTTTTCATGATGTGCAGACAGCTGGAAGACAGCATGATCTTGCCTCTCTGGCTTGCTGGTGTTGGGTGGATAATTACACCCTCCTCCTGCCCTTCACCCCTTTCGGATTGGTGGGGGATGCCTAGGGATGCAGCTGGCCAAGTCTCGGCATGTGGCTTATCCCAGCAGGTGGTGACAGTTATGCAAAGTGACATCAGGATAGGCCCAGGCACTGTTTGCTAGCAGGCCTATTCAGGTGCTGCATTTTGAGCCCTGCATGCTCCTTTTTAGGAAAAGGTAGGAGCCACACAGGGAGGCTTCCCCAGGCCTTTTTGTGGGGATGAGCTCCTTTTCATCCCTATAAAATTTTAGGGTCCCTGGGGGTGGTATTGCCTTCTAGGGAGTGTCAGTGGTGATGCCAGTAATCGTGACAGCTTGAGCCAATATGACATAACAGGACTGCTAGATTTGGACTTGGGTTCGACTCCTAGTTACTGTACTTAAATCATAGGATTTAAAGCTAGGATGACCTTACAGATCGTAGGATCATAGAATTAGAACTGGAAGGAGCGTCATTCTGTAGTTGAGAACACTGAGAGGTGACCTGCCTAAGGTCACTCAGCAAGTAAGTGGCCAAACCAAGATTCACCTTAGGCCCTTTGACTCCAAATCCAGTGCTCTTTCCACTATTCCCACCTATGTTTTATAGACAAGAAATTGTTTGGTTTTTTTTTCTGGGTAATTTAATCATTTTATTAATAGTTCTGGAATGTTTACCAGTAAATGGATGGTCATTTGGCTGTCTCTCTTTTAAGTCAAAGACCAATTTTTTTTTCAATAGAAAAAAAATCAATATCTTTTATTTTTAACATCACCTTCATTTCCCTACGTTTGTCCTCCTTCCTCCACCCATTGTGCCATCTCTTATAACAAAGAATTTTTTTAAAAAGAGAAAAAAAACAGCCTGGCGAAATTAATCAACACAATTGAATCTGTTACTATATGCAGTGTTCCACACTCATAGTACCCCACCTCTACAAAGAAGGGTGGGAAGTATATTCCTCCATGTACTCTTTGAGTCTCAGATTGGTCCTTATCATCACACAGTATCCAGTTTTCTTTTTTTGTGGCTTTTTCTATTTACATTGTTGTAGTTGTTGCATATATTGTTTTTCTAGCTTTGCTTACTTCATTCTATATTAATTTATGTAAGTCTCTCTGTGAATCTCTGTGTTCTTTATGGCCATCATTTCTTTTAGGACAATAACATTCTGTTATGATAATGTACCACAATTTGTTTTGCCACATATTATGTTTTCAGCCTTGTTTTTTATTCGACTTCTCTTCATGAGCTCTATATTCTGGCTAAGATAGACTTCTAGCTGTACCCTGCTCTCATCCTGTTTTCTGCTGCTTCTGTGTATTCATGTAGGCTATCCCAAATGCTGAGAACACACCTCTCCACATCTGTCTGTTGTAAATGTTTGTTGTTGTTTAGGCATTTTTCATTGTGTCTGACTCTTTGTGACCCCATTTAGGGTGTTCTTGGCAAAGATACTGGAGTGGTTTGCTGTTTCCTTCTCCAGCTCATTTTACAGATGAGGAAACTGAGGCAAACAGGGTTACACAGCTAGTAAATGACTGAGGCTGGATTTGAAACATGAAGATGAGTCTTCCTGACGCCAGGCCTGTAAATGTTGGGTCTGTGGTTTCAGCATTTCTTTAGGATCAGCAGTGCGACACGAGTTGTATCTCAGTGGTCTTATCATTATGGACTTCACTAATAGAATGGGTCTCTGCTATTGGAAGGTATCTGTTTCATAGCTTAGAAGACTTCTGGGAAGGAAGACTCAAAAAACACAAGGCATTTGTTATTGGGACTCCCAACGGGTGTCGGTCAGTGCATTGGAGGAAACATATGAAAAAGTGAGCATGGAAGAGCCTGGGGTAATTCTCCTCCTGAGCCTGGGATACTTGCATGGGTCTGATTCTTCCTCTTTAGGTGGCCAAATTCATCCATAGGCAACTGAATTTTTCCAAGCTTTCTTTCGTGGACAGCTCTGTTCCCACTTCCTTAAGTGTGTTCACTAAATGCCTCCAGAAGATAGCAGCTCAGTTGTTAACTGTGTAGTTAGTTGTTAACGGTGTGGTTCTGATTCTGCTGCCTTCCCTGGCTTTGGTGCTAACAAAGTCTCTTTTTTTTCTTTCTGAGGAGACAGTTGGGGTTAAGTGATTTGCCCAGGGTCACACAGCTAGTCTGTGTCATGTGTCTGAGGTCACATTTGAACTCAGGTCCTCCTGACTCCAAGGCCATGGCTCTATCCACTGCGCCACCTAGCTGCCTCCTAAACAAAGTCTTTCTTGATTGATCTGAACGTGGACAATCTCTATACGTCTTGGAATCTTTCTTGTACTTTGTTTACACCTCCTCTTTGCTGCTTGAATACTTGAATCATACTTAGTTTTTAAATATATCTTATCCTTCCTCTTACATTGAAATTCCTTGCTAGCAGGGATTGTTTTTCAAGTTTGCGTTTCCCAACAGTACATTGTGTTTCACGCATAGCTTAGTAAATGTTTGAATTGTTTGAGAGAATTACATTGCCTTTAGTAGCCTTGAAGACTTCTAATTACTTCATAAGATTATCTCTACTAGAAATGTAGGACCAGAGTGGATGGGACAAATGGTTTATATCTTTACTTCCTCCTGAAATCCTGCCCAACCTCCTCACTTCCTATTGACATCATACCCATACTCAGATCAGGTTTCATTTTTCTCCATGAAGCCTTCTCTAGCCAAGATAGTGCAAAGAGATCTCTCTTTCTTCTGAACCTGTGACAAAACCCTGTCACTTGTTTGGCTGGGTTCTTACTGTTCTGCACCCTTAGCTGTCTTTATGTATCTTAACTTCCCACATAGATTGTCTGCTCATCAAGGCCAGGGAACAGGATTTATATTTCTCTGAAACCCCTCTAAGTCCTAGCACAGAATCTTGCTAGGTTTTTTTCATTGGATGATTTATTTATTATTATTATTTTTTGGTATTTAGAAAAATGCTGAGTACATAGTATATGCCCCATAAATAAGGGATGAATTGAGTTATTGAAGAAAGTTATGTGATGACTCCAAGGAAGCAATTCATAAAAAAATGTTTAGACTGGATGGGAACTAAAGTAATTGAGAGCCTAAAACTGCAGGAGGGCCAGCCCTGTTACACTGAATTAAGTATCTTCATTATCACTACCATCAATTCGTGATCTCCTTGAAACTTATCAAAGAGTTAATGTGTATTCGGGTCTGGGGAGCTAATGAAATATAACGTGTTGGGAAAGTCACAATATCTCTAGGCCTTAATTACCTCATCTTGTCTATTAGGGGGTGAGATGAAGATGTTAGAGAGTATGATAAAACCTCTAGGTCCTCTTCCAGGTCTGGGAATCCACAAACATGCCTCACAATTTCGCCAAAGGTCAGTCCTGCTTTAGAGCACAGGGCTGAAGACTTTTTTTTAAATCACTAGACCCTTTATATATTATTTTGAAATCATAGAAATTGGGTGAAGTGGTAAAGCTTACTTTTGTGGCATAGTTTTAGAAATTGAGCAAAAATGTTCCATTATAAGAAGGAAGATGAGAATATAACTAGAACTCAGAAGAGACAAGGACTGGGTTCAGGCATCCTTCACACAAGCTTAAAATATAAAAAAAAAAATGCAGTGATTTGACAACAGCTTCTAGCCCCCTACTTCATTCGCAAAATACCTTGTGGAACCCACTGAGTTCCATGGAATGACATTTGGATGACCCTACTCTCAAAAATGCTGCCTAATTTTAACTGGGTACTGTATATCCTGAGATGCTTATCAAAAGCAGACTGACAAATGAACAAATAGAAGATAGCCTAGTCTTAGAAATGATATGACTAGCTGTGATTCTGGGAAGTTCTTTGTTCTCTGAGTTCTGTTGTTCACTCATATTATCTAAAAAGGCACCTTTTTATGCTGAAAAATATTCAGGTGCTATTGATCCTCTGTGAAATTAATTTCTGAACTTCTGCATGGGTTATAATCTCCAAGTTGGTGAATTCTTTCAAAATTTTTAAAAAATCTTTTGTCTCTATGTCACCTTCATTTTGTACTACATACCTCCCCTCTCTCCCACGCATAGAACAATCCCTTAAAACAAAGGAGAAAAAGCAAAAAGGAACTAAAAAACAGTAAAACTAACCCATACAACTGCCAAGTCCGACTGTCCAGGTAGTTCTCCACACCTGTAGGCTTCTACTTCTACAAAGAAGGTTGAGAGATAACATTCTTAAAGCTCTATTTGAGCTCCAAGTCTGACCATCATAATTACCTGTGTTCGGTTTCTGTTTTGTTGTTCTTCTTTCCATTTAGCTTATCGTAGAAATGTATGTAATTTTTCTTGTTCTGCTTACCATGTTTTGTATCAGTTCGTTTAAGTTTTGCCATGTTTCTCTATCCATCGTGATCATCATTCTTTATGCTACGATAGTATTCCATTATATTGATGTACCACAATTTGTTTAGCCATTTTCCAGTTGATGGAGGTCTATTTTGTTTCAGGTTCTTGGCTACTACTTTAAAAAATGCTTATAAATGTGTTTTCCTGTATCCTGAACTTTTCTTTTTATCTTTGACCTCTTTGGGGTGTATGCCTACCCATGAGATCCCTTGGTCAAAGAGAGTATAGACATTTTAGCCTCTTTTTTAGCAATAATTCCAAATGACTTTCCAGAATGGTTGTACTAATTCACAGCTCCACAGTATATTAGTATGTTTGGTCTCTTTCCACAATCTTTCCAACATTAACTATTCTCATCTTTTGTCATCTTTGCCAGTTTGGTGGATGTGAGGTGAATTCTCAAGAGCTGTTCTGATTTATATTTCTTTTGTTGTTTGTTAGTGATTTGGAATCGTCTTTCATATGGTTGTTAATGATTTGTAATTCTTTTGAGAACCATTTTTTCTTTTCATGAGAGTCATTGTGGGATGTTAGAGATAGACAGAGAACTGGCGTCAGAGCCACAAAGACCTGAGTCCAAGTCCTATCTCTGACACAAGTCACATGACCTCTTAGGTGGTCTAGGTGATTTTGAAGACTAAGCTGAAGAGAAGGTGATGACTTGCTTTGATAGAGGAAATTTCCTCATTCAAGAGTTGCCAGTACCAGTGAAATTACAGCTCTAACCCCTATTTTTATTAATTTCCATTGAACATTTATTCATTTGGGTAATGTCTCTTGGTATTTAGATTAGTTTTTGTATATCTTTGATATTTTATCAAATATTTAATGCAAAAGATTTTTTTTCCAATTAATAGCTTCCCTTCCTATCCTAGTTGGGTTGATTTTGTTCATATAAAACATATTATGTTTTATGGAAAGAAAACTATTATCTTTTGTGATCACCTCTATCCTTTGGTTAAGAATTCCTCCCCCAAACATAAGTGTAAAAAGTACCTGTTTTAGTTCTTTCTAATTTTTTTTAAATGGTGTGACTTTAACTGTTCAGGTTATACACGTATTTTAAACTTATTGTAATATGTGGTGTGAACTGTTGGTCTAAGACTAATTTTTGCCAAATTACATTTGAAGTTTTCATAGTACTTCTTGTCAAATAGGAACTTCTTCTGAAAGCAATTTATGTTCTTAAACTAATTGAACACTGTTAATGAATTCACTTATTTTTGATTCTTCTTCATTTAGTTTATACCACTGATCTACTTTCAAAATTTATTAACTGTGCTAAGTAGTTTTGGTGATTACTGCTTTATAGTATAATTGAAGGTCTGGGAGTGCTGTTCTCTCATCATTTTTATATTGGGTCATCAGTTTCCTTGAAAGCCTAGACCTTCTGTTCCTCCAAATGAAATTTGTTGTTACTTTGTTTCCATCCCTTTGTAATTTGATTGGTAATGTACTAAATCTGTAAATTAATTTAGTTGGCGTTGTAATTTTGTTATATTGAACACTGAATATTGTTCCAGTTATTTAAGCCATTCTTTAAAATCTTGAGTGTGCTTTGGTAGATTATCTCCTATATGTTTTATGCCTTTTGTAGTTATTTTGAATGAGACTTCCTTTTATATTATTTCTTTCTGGATTTTATTATTGCTATGTAGAAATGCTGTTGATTTTTATGGGTTTACTGTGTAACTTACCACTTTACTGAAGATATTGTTTCAGTTATACAGTTTTCTAAGTAAATCATCAGTTTTCTAGCAGTGAGGGATAATTTTATGGCCTCTTTGACTGTGTTTATACCTTCAATTTTCCTGACTTAACTGTTATCACTAACATTTCTAGAACTATGTCAGATAAGTGGAGAATAGGAGTATCCTTGCTTTATACCTGCATTTACTGAGAAGAATTTTAATGTTTTCCCCACTGCACGTAATATTAGCTTTTGGTTTTAGCTGTTTTGCTGCCATAAAAAAAGTCCTCCTCTGCTTGCCTTGTAGGGCCCAGAGAAGTTAAAGTGACAGGTCTAAGGTCACGCTTTATATAATGCTGTGACTTTGGGCAAGTCACTAAACTTCTTTGGCCTGAGTTTCCACACCTGAAAAATAGGGATAACAATACTTGCACTCCCTGCTTCACAAGACTGTAAGGAAAGTGCATTGTAAGCTTTAAAGTGCTGTGTAAATGTAAGCAGTTAAATCCTGGATTGAGAAAAGAGGGCTTCCACTTCTCAGTGCACCTCCCATCTGGGAATCCTGGCAGACTTTGAAGATCCAACATGGCAACTGGGAAAAATGTCAGGTAAGGCTTTGAGATCTATCAATAGATCTGGAAATACTGGGTGCTCATTGGGGCTCTTTAAGATTTTTTCAATGAGAAGTCCTCTTTCTCATTTGCCTTTTGTAGACCCAGAATGTTAGACCTGGAAGGAACCTTAGAGTTCAACTAGTCCTAAGGAAAATGAGGCCTTGAGACTTAGATTGACTTGGTCAAGGTCATGCACCTGTTGAGTGGCAGAGCCAGGTTTCAGTCCCAAGCCTTTATGTGAGGTCTTATGAAGTAGCTAAGTGACACAATGGATAGAGTGTAGAACTCAGTTCAGGAAGACCTGAGTTCAAATCCTGCCTCAGACACTTACTAGCTGTATGAACCTGGGGAAATCACTTAACCTCTGCCTGCCCCTAATTTGTAAAATAGGGACGATAATAGCACATACCTCACAGGGTTGTTGTAAGGAGCAAGTGAGATAATATATATGTGTAAGCACTTTATAAACCAAAGTAATATATAAATGCTGTTATTATTATTATTATTAATTTTTATCTGCCCTTTTCACTACATCACCCTCCCTTACCTTGACCTTTGTTTGTCTTGAACATGATGTTTATTCAAGAGGGAAACAGTAGGGTAGATGCTCCAAAGAGGATGTCTCTATTAAAAAATTCCCCCCATATCTCAATATTAAATATCATCTCAGGTCTGTTGGACTCACCTTTATTGAAGTAGTTCCTGATTTAAACTGGGATATATGGCTATTGATTTGTATTCCAAAGATAGGCTTGAGTAAAGGGAAAATTGAAAGGAAGACAACAGGGCCATATGTTGGCATAGCGTGTTATATTTTTCAAATATGCATATATTCAGTAAACTACAAGTACATTGACTTGTAGCCTTTTAGATCTGAAAGGAACATTGAAAGACTGCTTTGTTGAGAATTATCTCAATTGGTCACATTAAATCTTGTATGTGAAAGACTTTTGTAGAGTATAGCGTGCCATTCACAGTTTTATGACATCACAGCATCGTGGTAGCCGAGGCCTGCCTTTAGAGCTAGTAGACACAGTCCAGGGCTGTACCCTCACTAGGTGCTCAGTGAATGTTCCCTCAGTGATCTCTTTGGGGTATGGTAAAAGAGTAATTCCTGATAACAGTAACAACAATAATAAAATAATTGTTAGCATTTATATAGAACTTTAAAGTTTTACAAAGTACTTTGCATATGTTAGTTCACTCAATCCTCACAATAATCCTATGAAGCAGGTGCTATTATTATCCTATTATTATATTATTATGCTATTATTATTTTACAGATGAGGAAACTGAGGCTGAGAGGGTTTTTTTTTTAAAGTAACTTGCCCAGGGTTACACAGCAAATAAGAATTTGAAGCAGAATTTGCACTCAGGTTTTTCCTGATTCCAAGTCCCAAACCTGTCTACTGCACCACCTAGCTGCCTTCCATAAGAAGCTTATGAATTTTGTAAAAGTAGCTAGTTAGTGTTCACTTCATCCTCAGATTATCCAATTATCCTTTCTCCCTCCTCACCTCTGCCTTTTAGAATCCCTGGCATGCTCTCAGACTCACTGAAATGCCACCTTTTGCAGGAGGCTTTTTATTGTCCCCCCCAGTTGCTGGTACCTTTCCCTCTAAGGTTACCTTCCAAATACTCTGTATCTTGTGTGTATGTTCATGTTGTCTCCTCCATTAGAATGTAAGCCTCTGGATGGCAGGAACTGTTTTAGTTTATTCTTTGTAAGTGCATAACAAATGCTTGCTTCGATCTCCTCTTTACTTATGTGGGCACTCCTGGTTCCTCCCCTAGAATGTAAGCTCCCTGAGGGTAGGTACAATCTCTGTATCCCCAACACCTAGCAGAGTGCTTTGCACATAATAGGCACTTAATGTGTTCAACAAAACAAAACATATATTATCCCTATCCCTTTGTTACTCTTAATGATTTTCTTAGAAGCAAAGTTAATCTATGGCTTTCTTGACAGAAAAACTGTAGATCTGTTTATGGGTGTGGAAGGTGGAGAGTACCTTGAAACTTCATTCTTTCCTTTAAAATCTGATGTGTTCTGAAAAGCATGGAATCTGGATGGCCATAGAAGGGACTGTCTTTGAATACTCTAGCCTTAACTAGACAGTGGCTGACACAAGCTGGATGCTTTCCCAGATGGGCATTGAAGGATGTAAAGCAAAGGGTGGAGGAAAATTCCCAAATGGGCCTGGTGAAAACACTGCCTGGCTCTGCTTCATGATCTTATTAAGCTCTCTTTCAACATCACAGGGTGGGTAAGAGCATTAAGTGGTTCCTGAACAAGGGAAATCTCTGCAAGGCTATTTATTACACAAAGGATGGTGACCAGCTGTTCACCATCTCCCTCAAAACAGAACTAGAGGCTAATAGAATAGTAGCAGGAGGGTTTGGGAGTTAGAAATAAGGAAAGGCATTCTCATAGCGGGGATTGCAAGATTCAGTTTACCGAAGAAATATCATTCCTGAGGTGCCTTTAAAACCAAAACACATTCCATCATTCTAGGCCAAGTTCGGTTTGGGGAATAGAGAGGACAGCCATTCCCAGGCGGTAGCTGCTGACTCAAGTCATTAGGAACAGGAGGACAGAGAGGAGAAAAGTGAAAGCTTGACATATTCTCTGAGTCATCATAGCCGTCACTACAGGGCTTACTTAGAGTTTGGCTTCAGCCCAGCACAGAGGGATGCAGAAGAGTGAATTCCCATGGGTGACCCAAGGTCAGAACAGAGGGAGGATGTGCTGGACTTCCTCCTGATGTCTGGCGCAAGCTGCCCACCGGCACAGAGAGGACATGACACTGTCCAGCCTCTGGATCTTTCTGAGTCCAAACTATGGCATGCATATAGGTGGGATTCACTTGTGCCTGATAATACTACAGACTGTCTCCAGGTGCTCATTTCACAGGTCCTCTGAGTTAACCTGAGAGAGGCACAGAAATTGTAGGAGACTATGAAAACAACAACAACCACCCAAATCTTTTCATTGATCTCTCAGGGGAAGGGGAAGGAGAGATATGATTGAACCCTGCTTTTAAGTTCATAGCTTGAATCCCACAGTTTCCCTCTGACGTGGGGTAGTATGATCTTCCCAGTGAGAGGAGTAGAATCCAGAGATTCTGTCTCATCCACAAAAGCAAATCTTCCATCTCACAAGTAACTGTTCAGAAGGGTGTGTTTGACAAGCATTTGGCAGGCAGGCTCTTAGATATCCTTGTTCAGATGAAGTATGTGGTCTTTGACTCCCTACTTCTCTGACGACCTAATATAAACAGTTCCAGCTCCGCTTGAATGCCATTATTCTGGTGTGATCTAAGAAAAAGTTGCTGAGGGAATTGGTAGAGTGCACTTATACTAACTCCAGCTGTAGCACAGGCAAGCTGCCTTTCTTACATTGGGTGTGATTTCCTCTTTATACTGAAGAAAAGCAAACTTGGATTACACTAAGGCAGCCGTTCTCCAATTTTTGGGAGTGGGGGTAGGGTGGGTGTCCCTGAGACCCTTTCAGGGAGGGTCTGCAAGGTCAAAGCTGGTTTTGTAATAATACTAAGATGTTTTGATTTCTAATATGGTAAATGCTGATAGATACGGCTTACGTGAACAAAAGCTCTTGGGGGTGGAGGGGGGGCATCTTCAATAATTTTAGAATTACTACCAAGGGGAGTCCTAAGACCAAAAAGTTTTAGAGCTGCTATACTATAGAGGGTGATTATATGTGTGTGAGGAGGGGGTGGGATGCAGGGGTGATGTTTAAGGTGGGGAGAAAGCGACTGGATTTACAGTCATTGTTCTGAAATCAGAATGTTTAAAGGATTCGGTATGTGTATGTACATCATGCAAACTTCCTCAGCAACCTTTCCTGGGATAACACTAGAAATAATGACAGTTCTGGAATTGTTTGTGTTAAGTTAGGAAAGCAGGAAGTCCAAAGACCCTGGACCTCATCTGGGCTGGGGGAGCAAGAACTGTGATCTGGAAGGATCTCAGAAGTTAGAATAGTTTTCACAGCAGCCTTTTGGGTAGGTAGCATAGGCATTATTAGCCCCATTTTTCAGACCAAGCAAACTGAAGTTCAAATAGGCTGAGGTCTCATGCCTCATGTCAGACTGGACTTTAACCTGCTTTTCTTACAGGGCCATCATTGTGCAGTTTATCTTGGCTATCAGTCCCTTATCAGAGATATAGGATATAAATTTTCCCTCTACTCCCCTCACCCATTGATACCTTCCCTTCTTAATGTAGTTGCATTAATTGTATTTATGAAAAAGCTTTTTCTTTAACAGTCCAATCCTGTATAGAGGCTCCTTCTTTATCGTCTCTGATAAGTACTCATTTGGCTTCAGCTCGAAGACCACTAGAGATGGATAACTCATGACCTCCTGAGGTAGCTTAATCTATTTTGGGGGCAGTTTTGATTTGAAGGAGGTCTCTCTACTTATATCAGACCTAAATCTTCCTTTCTCTAATGTCCACCCATTCATCTTTAGTCTACCCTCTGGGGTCAAACAGAACATGACTGTTTCCTATTTCACAATACAGCCTTTCAAATCTTTGAAGACAGCTATCCTGACCCTGCCTATATCTTCTCTTTTCAAAGCTGAGCACCCCGCTTTTCTGACTGATCCTCACTCCTAGGGCAGCACAGTTTGAAATCCCCTTATGATCCTGTTCTCCCTCCCATGGATCTGCTTCTGCTTGTCAGGATCTTGGTGAAAACAGAGCTGGCTTTCAAAGCTGCACAGAACTGGCTGATAAGAGCAGAAGATAACAATATTACCACTTCTCTTGTCCTGAGCAGCCCAAGATTATGTTAGCTTTTTTTGGGGTTTTCTCTCTAGTACTGAAGCCTATTGAGCCTGGTACAGATTTGTAATTTTGAATTGACAGTGTGCTAAAGTTATCAGTTCATTTTCATATCACCTGGGCACACCATTCCCTTTTTTAAAATTTAAATTAAAAATTTTTTAATGAACAAAAATGTTATTTTCTCTCCTTCCCACTTCTTTTCCTGTTGAAAAATAATATGGAACTTCCATCTTGTTAATCTCAGCTGTTCCTTAAATGTTTGGGGTTTCCTTGTCTCTACAGCATGAGCCTGTCTTTTGATGGAAGCAGCATTGACCACCACTGCTGTTTCACCTTTTCTCCTCTTTTTTTTTTTGTCTAACCAGTTAAAAACTCCGTTATGAGATACCATCATACTCACAGGATATCAGAACCTTGTTATTGTTAGCAGATTACTGTTAAAGCCAGCTGTACCAGAGCACATGATTACTATTACACCTGGGGTTGATTCTGAAGCCTGCACAGATGGGGTTTGTGTAAATGTATGGGGACCAGCCTCTCATGACTTTCTGTGCAGGGGAAGAAGGGGTAAGGGGTCTATGGCAGTGGTGTCAGGAAGTGCCTACCTGCGCCCTCCCCATGACTAGGGTCTATGTGCGCAATTATAAAAGGTGTTTCATAGGAATATGGCAACAACCTAATTTGATGCTCTGATGGGTAAGCTAATATGTACTAGCTGTGTAACCCTAGACAAGACATTTAATGTGCCTTGATTAGGCTTCTCATTTATAAAATGGATTAAATAATAATCCTACCACCCATCTCATAAAATTATTTTGAATGAAAGTGCATTGTAAATTTTGAATTGCTATGTAAATGTGATGTATTATTATTTTTAAGTTGGGCTCTAGGAAAATATGTGGGTGTTAAACAGCAGGGGATTCCTCTCTCCCTTTGTATTTTGGGAACAACATTAATAATAGATCACTTTATATAGTGACTTAAAGTTTGCGAGAGCTTTATGAGATAAGCACTACTGTTCACTCTCAGTTTACAGATGAGGAAACTGAGGCATAGAGAGGTTAAATGAATGCCCAGGATCACACAGCTAGTAAGTATTTGAGGCAGGATCCAGATTCAGGTGTTCTTGAATTTGGTAGTCTTCCATGTGTTTGTGAGATTGCTGCACTTTGGAGGAAAATTGAAGAGACTATTAATAATTCTCATTACAAATACTACCAAATTACAGTTACCATTTTCACATCTCAACTTTCCCCATTGCAGTTTTGATATATCATGGGTCAGCATAAGAAATTAAATGGGAATTTTGGAGGAGTTTTGCAGAAGCTGCAGACAACATACAAAGGCTAGCAGATGACACAGAAAAAGTTTAGAAACTCAGAAACGCATAAAATATATGTATAGTATTGCATAGTGTCAATGTATTTTATCTTCTAATGTCATAATAATGCAGACTTCTTCTCTGGGCCAAAGGGAGGGCCACAAAGTTTTGCATTGATTTTCCAGATTACAGGGGCTCTGCTCCCCTAACCCCCAAAAGTATTTCTGTAATGCAGTCTAAGCTATTGGGTACACTTCATTTAGACCAGAAGCTGCTTAATTACATTAGTGATGCGTTTCTTGAATTGAAAGTCTGGCAGCCCAGTATTGTACAAAGAAGACTGAAGAAAAGGTGGAAGACTTAGATTCTAATCTAGTTCTTCTGCTTTTAAGCTGTGTGACTTTGGGAGAGTCACTTAACTTCTCTGATCTGTCAGATGGGTGCGGGGGTTGGGCTTCATAGCCTCTTACTATGACCACCCTTGTCTGGGCAGGACTTGGGAACGTCAGGGGACCGCAGATCCATTCATCATCCATTTTTCATTTAATAACCTACCACATTGCTACCTCTTTTCCTCCACCCAGGAAGCAACGCCTGTGTATCCAGGCCCTGCAACCTGCTGTGTTTGCCCAAAGCCAACCAGGGCAAGAGCTGCAGGTGTCCTGAGGGTGTATCCAGTAGCGTCCTTCCATCGGGGGAGCTAAGGTGTGACTGCCCTCGGGGCTATGAGCTGAAGAATAATACTTGTGTCAAAGAAGGTGAGAGGCCCCTGTGGGTCTTCCTTGGCTTGGCTCCCTTCTCTTCTTCCCCTCCCCCCCAACCTCTTCCCCTAGTTCTCGAAACCTTATCAGGGTAGACTCTGCCTTAGGGCAAGACCAATCTCAAACAGCTGGGAGCTGTTCACCCCAAAATGAGATCCCTGTTTTCAGATATTGTGCTTTTCTGTTTAATGTCAGAATTAGGCACCTAATTTTTCCACTCTGACCCCTGACCTTTTTACCATTCCTTCTCCACCTCCCTGGCTAGAAGGTACCAGTCCTGCTTCAAATGCATCTCACCTGGGCGTTATTTCGAGACAGCTTTGTTTCGCTGCAGACTCCCCAAAGTGCCATTGCCAGTGTTTACAAAAGACCTCAGGGTCCAAGCCCACTGTGGACTTTGCCTCATATTGAGTTCCAACCTATGGGTGTCTAGTCCAGACTCCGTGCACCCCTTCCTCCTACCCAGCCCTTGTGTTGCCATGACAATGAGCTGACCTACTGGCTGACCATTCCTTTTCCTGATTGGCCGGTGTTGATGTCCTGAATTCCTCCTTTGCATTTGCCCCAGGTGATATTTTCTTTGTAATCATAAGCTCCCTTCTCACAGCAGTCTTAGAGGCTGGGCAGCTAAATATACAATGGCAGTACTTTAGACCCTTTCCTAAGAAAAATAAATAGGAACTGAAAAAGAGCATATATTCTTGGGTTCTATATGACATCTCAAAGGTATTTGAAATAGAATAGTCAGAATTTACACCACATTTTGGGGTGTAAGGAATATCCTTTCAGTGTCTGTTCTCAGAACACAACCTGGCCATTGATCAAATGGCTGTCGACGCGAAGATCTCTATGTATTGCCTCAGCCCAATTTCTTTTTTAAAAAATGCATTTTTTTTCTGTGTAGGAAGTAGAGAATACTTGTTTTATTTTTTAAAAAAAGTCATATAAGAAAAATAAAATATATGTATAATAAATTTAAAAATCACCATAGACAAAAGCAAAATAATCCAGTAAGTTACTAAATCGAATGTTTTCTTAAATATAGGATGGTCTGGGTCCCCACTAAAGTGTTCAATGTGAGGATAACCTTTCCCAATATAATAACATTATAGGAGACTCAGTTTTCCCTCATCCCACTGGCCTTGTTAATCATCTCAGGTGGCCTTGTACCCTTTCTTAGTTTCTTTTTCTTCTTTTGCTTTTCATTAAGAAGAAACACAGAAATATGTCCCCTGCCCTCTAAGTGTGTCTGTTCCCAGCCCACCCCCACAGTTCCATACTGGTCCTGAGGTAAAGATGAGAGAGGAAAACCGCCAAAGCGCAGCCCTCCCTCGCTGAAATCCAGTTCACTTGCATGCCGTGGCATCGCCTCCCTGATATCATGGTCCTCTTCGAGAACAAAGGCCAAACAGCAGCAAAAACCCTGTGCTGTGCACTCCACAGTAGTGATGCTTGGTCTGTTTTCCCTACCTCCCCCCTCCGGATTACCGATCCCCCAGAAAACACCTGCCTCCGCAATCAGTATCGCTGCACCAACGGGAACTGCATCAACAGTATTTGGTGGTGTGACTATGACAACGACTGTGGGGACATGAGCGACGGAGGAACTGCCGTGAGTCACGGGGCTTGGCTGGGCTCTTGGTTTCCCATCTTTCCATGGGCTTGAATCTCCAAGGGACAGGGGTTAGTTTTTCTAGGCTTGTGAGTCAGGTTGTAGCCCCCGGTAGAGAGCAGTGTGCTTCTCAGGTGATTGCTGGTTCTGCTGGCATTCAGGTCAGCAAGCATTTCATTTAAGTACCTCACGGTTAGAGCTGGAGATAGAACAAAATGCAAAAACAGTCTTTGCCCTTAAGGAATAGACACACTTTCTATGTAGGTAATTAGGTACCTAGACTATAGATGCAGAATCAGTGAAGGTGATAAAGATAATCTGAATGAAATGTTAATATGTTTCCCCATTCAGTTATGCCTTTTGTACAGAAATAATAGCGTTCTTAAAATAATAACAAATTAATAGTGTACTCAAAGAAATGTATAACATGAGCACAATGTAATAGAAACTGTACTGTAGGAATTGCAGTATAGGGTGGACTCTGTTATAAGTCGTTTTGGGACTTTTGGCAAGTGACAGATCTCTCTGGGGTTTAGGTTTTTCCCCCTTTGTAAAATGAGAGTATTAGATGAGGGTGAGCCCTGAGACCTGTCACAGCTCCACTTCCTTAGTTCAAACAGCATTATTGGCCACTATTTAGTTTGGTTTATAATAGTTTCTTGTTTATCAAGGAAGATATGTGCCCATTTTTCATCTCTTTCAAATATTTGACCTCTCAGTGTCCAAATTGTTTTTTTCCCCAATTTCACTATAGCCGTTACATCTCGCTTAGCAACAACCTGAGACGTTTTAGATGTTTATTTTTGCTCTGGTTATATACCGCTGTTGTCATTATTATGGGCTATGCAGCCCTAGACACTCAATGCTCTAGGCAACTCCGAGAATGTATGTTGCAGAAAAGGTACTATCCTGCATTGGCAAAGGGAGTGTGCTCATGTGAAAGTCCCCTAGGCTAATGAAAACACTGGTCCATCACCATCCTTAGAGTGAAAAATGGATCTGGCTCTGACCTTCTCCTGTTTTGGTTGAGACACCACATTCCATCAGGCCTTGCTGGGAAACAGGAGCTGGGGCTGAGGCTTCCTTATCAGGGAAATGGTGGCCCTCTGCTCTTCATTTGAAACTGCGTTTAATGGAGGCTAGGGAAGGGAGAGGTAATGAAGGTGAGAGATTAACTAAGCAAGGTGGAGAAAGTGATGCCTGGAAACCAAAATAAATGTTTATGCCACCCATGGACTGCATTCCTTATCCCAGTCAGTGGAAAAGTGATGCTTATAAAAGATAGAGCTGAGTGTATGTTTTGTCAACAAATGGTCAGAACACCTGGAGTAGCTCAGGCCCCTGCCTCTGTGCCCTCTGGGGTGTTCAGTGAGACAGTGAAAGAGAAGCTGAGGGTTGGTCTGGAGGGAAGCGGGGAGGATGCTCTCAGGAGATGGCCTCCCCTCTCTAACACACTCCCTCAGCAGGAAAGTGCCAGGCACTTGAGCATTGCAAGAGTATCTCCTTCACTCTTGTCATTTTGTATTCAGGCTCGGCCTCCCACTCACATCTCAATTACAGAGAAGCTATGGAGCCCCAAATCAGAGTGCCAAAATGTCTACACAGGCTCCCCCGCATCCCCGCCCACCACTGCCACCAGGCCCCTAGCCAGCAGCATGCTGCTCATTCTGGTTTGTTGCTCATGGTGGAGAGAGTCATTTGCCAAACAGCCAACTTCCTTAGCCTTCTCCAGGAATAGTGTCTTGGGAACAAAGGGGCTGGTAGCTCCTTTTATATAGATAGAGATAGAGATATAAAAAATGAAGTAGTCCTTCCACGCAATGGGCTTACAGTCTACCAGGGGAGACGAGTACAGATATGAATATAACGAGATAATAAATATAACGAGAATAAACACAGGTTAATTAGAGCAGAGGCACTGGCATTTGAGAGGGAATCAGAAATCATACCATTCAGAAAGTGGTATCTGATATGCATCTTGAAGGAAGAGAAGTGAACTCTTCTTGCCAAGTGAAGAGAGAGTGAACTCCAAGCGCTGGGCATGATGATCATTGCAAGTTCTGGAGAGAGGAACGGAAGCACTGTGTGTGAGGAACAGAAGAGCTGATTGGGCTGGATTGAGTAGTATGAGAAGGGGAGTAATAGTCAGTCAATAAGTCTAGAAGGGTAGGTTGGAGCCAGGTTATGAAGAGCTTTGAAAACTAGCTGGGATGGAATTTATTGAGTAGAGGAGTCACATGATAAGATCTGGGCTTAAGAGGGGGGGAAAAACCCACTTTGGCAGCTGTATAGAGAAGGGGCTCAACAAGCTATTGCCTGAGGACCAGATCCGGCCGGCCTGCTTTTGTGCAGCCCATGAGCTAAGAATTGTTGTTCATTTTCTTTTCTTTTTTTAAAAATTAATTTATTTTGATTTATCAACAGTCGCTTCCATAAGCTTTTGATTTAAAAATTCCCCCCCCCACCTCCCTCTCCAAGGCAGCACACAATCTGATATAGGCCATACAGATACATTCCTATTAAACATATTTTCACATTAGTGATGTTGTAAGGTAGAATTAGAACCAATAGGAGGAACCACAAGAAAGAGGAAACAAAACACAACAGAAGAAAAAAAAATAGCTAATAGTATGCTTTGATCTGCATTCAAACTCCGTAGTTTTTTCTCTGGATGTGGATAGCGTTTTCCATCCTGAGACCTTTGGAGATGTCTTAGATCCTTGCATTGCTGAAAAGGGCTAAGTCTATCAATGTTAGTCATCACACGATGTGGCTGTTACTGCGTACTGTGTATTCTGTACAATGTTCTCCTGGTTCTGCTCACTTGACTCAGCATCGGTCCATACAAGTCTTTCCAGGTTTTTCTGAAGTCTGCCTGCTTATCATTTGTTATGGCACAATAGTATTCCATTACATTCACATACCACAGCTTGTTCAGCCATTCTCCAATTGATTAGCATCCTCTCAATTTCCAATTCTTTGCCACCACAAAAAGAGCTGCTGTAAATATTTTTGTACCTATAGGTCCTTTTCCCATTTGTATGGTCTCTTTGGGATACAAAGGATATGCACATTTTTGTAGCCTTCAGGGCATAGTTCCAAATTGCTCTCCAAAATGGTTGGTCATTTCACAACTCCACCAGCAATGCATTAGTGTTCCAATTTTCCCACATCTTCTCCAACATTTGTCATTTTCCTGTTTTGTCATGTTGGCCAGTCTGATAGGTATGATGCTTGGAAATGGTAATTAAACCCATGGAAGCCAGTGAAGTTGAGTGAGAGTATAGAGAGACGAGGTACCTCAGAGTTGTTTTGATTTGCATTTCTTTAATTAGTAGTGATTTAGAGCATTTTTTCATATGACTGTAGACGGCTTTAATTTCTTCATCTGAAAACAACCCACTCATATCCTTTGACCATTTATCAATTGGGGAATGCTGTTCATTTTCAAGTGCAGTAAAACTTAATTTTAAAATGCAGAAATCATTCTTAGCTAATGGGCTGTGTAAAGACGGGCTGGATTTGGTCAGTATGCTGTAGTTTGCCAGCCTTTGGGGTAGGGGACTGACTGGGGTGGGGAAAGACGAGACTGGGAGACAAGTAGATGGCTGTTGCAGTTACTATCTAGCCGAGAGGTGCTGAGGTTCTGAGCTAAGATGACGGCTGTATGAATTGGGGTGGGGTGCAAATGCAAGAGATGTAAAGGTAGAAGCGACAAGATTTAGCAACCGATTGGCTATGTGGGGTGAGAGAGAGTAAAAAAGAGATAAGATAATATTGTTACAAACCTGAGAGGCTAGAAGGGCAGTGGTGCCTTTGATGGAAAGAAGGGGAGTTTAGGAGGAAAGATAATGGGTTTTGTTTTAGATACATTGAGTTTAAGATGTGGCTGGCACAAGTCTGAATTGTCCCATGGGTAACTGGTGATATGGGACCAAAGCTCAAGTGATGAGAGATTGGGACTGGACATGCAGGTTTAGGAGTTACATGCTTGGAGATGGTAATTAAGCCCATTGAGTGAGAATATAGAGAGAAGAGGTTCCTGGACTGAGCCTTGGAGGCCATCCACAGTTTGGTCTGTGATGAGCCGGCAAAGGAGACTGAGAAGTTCTCCTGCAGGTACTAGGAGAACCAGGAGGAAATAATGATACAGAACCCCAGAGAGAAAAGAGCATCCAAGAGGGAAAGGGTGGCTATAGTGTCAGGTGCAGCAGATTGGTCAAGAAGGAGGAGGATTGAGCAAAGTCTGTTGGATTCAGCATTTGAGGGACCATTGGGAACTTTGGAGAGAGAAGTTTGAGATTGAAAGCTAGATTGCTGAAGACTAAATGGGAGGAAAGGAAGTAGAGGCATTAAGTATTGTCATCTCTTTTAGGAATTTGGCTGAGAAAGTTAGAATGATAGCTTGAGGGAATCGTAAGTTCTAGTTAATGTTTTTTCAGGATGAAGCAGATTTGGACGCCTTTGGAGGCAATAAATAGGGAAGGACTGAGTAGAGAAGGTAAATAGGTATGACTGAGGTGACAGCCTGCTGGAGAAAATAGAAAGGACAGATATTGAGAGTTTGGCCTTTACCCCATTATCAATGACTGGGAGAGAGGATGTCAGTGTGTTTTGAGATGAAGAGAAGGGGAAAAGAGGGAGCTTACAATTAATGGCCTCAATTTTCTAAGTAAATTAAGAGACAAGATCCTTAGCTGAAAGAGTAGTGGGAAGAGAAGGTATGGGAGGCTTGAAGAGAAGGTTTGGAATAACTTCTTTGATGAGTGAGACAGTAAATAAGGGATGAATAAAAGGATTGCCTTGTTTCAGTGAAGACTCCATTTTAGTTGAGTAACATGGATTTATAGTGTATCCAGTCCACACTGTTTTGCAATTTCATCCAGCTTTATTCATCAACACATGAATAGGACCAGAGGAAGCAGATAGTGAGAGCAGCCCAGGCCTGGGGTTTGGTGAGTTATGAGTGATAATTAAAACAGTTGGATAAGGGATTCCAGAGTAGAGCTGGTAAATTATAGCACAGAGATTAGGAAGAGTGGAGAGTGAACTCAGAGTAAAGTGAAGGACAGAGAAAGTACCTAAAGTTGGAGGGATGTCAAGAGTTTTTGAACAAGGAAATGGAATAATTGTGAGATCCGTGATGATTGTCCTTGTGTAGTTGAGATGGGTGGAGGAGTTAGGTCATGGCACATTTGAAAGCACCTCTGCTAGCATATTGAAGTCCCCAGTGTTAGAGCAGGAGCTGGGGAAGAGAGGGAGACAATGAGCCAGACACTGGACTCCTTAGGTGAGAAGGCAGCTGATACGCAATTGCCACCATGATGTGAGTAAAGTGAAAATGGGGAAGAAATTTCTGAGCAATGACAGGAAGGGGAGAGCCTGGAAATGGAAGTGGGAAGCAAGGAGTATTTCAACTCGCCCTTCAGAAACAGGGGGTCAGGGGGTGGGAGTGGAGATGTAGTCAGTGCTGGAGAGGGAAGTCAGCCCTCATTGAGTACGAGTAAATTGAAGGAGCATGGGAGAGGGTTGGTGCATAAGGAAGTGGTTTGTGCATTGTAGAAGGAGGATCCCAGAAAGCAGAGTTAAATGGCTGATTGGGGTTGTATCTGACCAGGGGTGGGGCAGAGTTGAGGAGGAAAGAGATAAGAGAATGGGAGGTGGGAGGTGGAAGGTGAGAGAATGAGACATAGGTAGCTGGTGCTTGAGTAATCAGGGAGGAGGAGAGAAATAGGTGGTGGGTGTCTTAGGGGTAGGAGTGGGTAGCAAATGAGTTATAATGCTCAGTCTCCAAGGGGTGTCGTTGCCTGGCAAGGGCCAACGGTGTAGATCTTGGTGTGCTTCTCCAGGGCCAGTTGAGTGGGGATGGGCAGGGTGGGCAATGTTGCCCATGGTCACACCATGTAACTCATTTAACTCCTCCTCTTTGTGCCTTCTTTCCTCTCAGCTACCACCGTTTGTGATCTGGACACCCAGTTCCGATGCCTGGAATCTGGGACTTGCATCCCACTGTCCTACAAATGTGACCTGGAGGATGATTGTGGAGACAATAGTGATGAAAGTCACTGTGGTAAGGGAAAAGGAGAGGGCTGACTTCTGAAGATCCCACTGACATAGACCATATCTTCCCACTGGAAATAAAGAATATCTTGGGGTTGTTGGGTAGACAGAGAGGGCTTCCACCATCCGGTCCAGAATCTGCTCTATTCTAATTAGAGAGCCTATCTCCATGCCCAGATTTAAAACCACTTTACTATCCACACCACCTAGAGTTAACTGAAGGCTTCCCCCCCCCCCATTTCATCTGACTTAGGGTTTGTGCTCTATCCATTGTGCCACCTACCTGCTCCTGGGATATTATAGAGCTTCCTAACAGAGATCTACAGTCTCTCAAAAAAGATCAAAAAAGTAGAATATAATCTTCTTGAAGGCAGGGACTATTTCATTTGTCTTTGTAGCTCTAGTGCCTGCCACAATGCTTAGCACATAGTAGGTACTTAATTTCAGCTCCTTATTTTGTTGATTGATCCACACTGGGAAAAAACCAAGTAGCCGAATATGCATGTTGCCCATGTTGTAACACGAAGGGCAACCCATTAAGATATTCCATCAGTATAAGTACATGTCTTGAACAGACATTGCAGATGGACCCCGAGTAAAGACCAGAATGTTTAAGAGGCAGTGTGGTGTATGAATGGAGTGCTAAACTTGGAATCAGGGAGACTTGGCTTTAAAAGCTGCCTTAGATACTTGCTAGCTGTGTGGTTCTGGACAAGTCATTTGGCTTCTAGGTGCCTCAGTTTCCTGATCTATAAAAAGGAAGGGGTTTCACTAGCCTCAAAGATTCCTTCTTGCTCTAAATGTATGATCCTATGAATAGGAGAAAGAAATGGGGCTAAATCATATTTGGGAGATGATGCGAGTTTTGTAGTTTTGCTGAATTTGAACTGTTCCCTGCACTGAAGGCCATCTTTTGTTAAAAAAGCATGTTCCTGGTGATGTTCTGAATCATGGAACACCACCGTCTCTGATGGATCAGAATCATGGGGTTTCTGTAGGGCAATGGAGATGCATATAACAGGTATAAATATGCTGAATTGTACATCTAAGGAGCACGTGCACAGTTGAAGTGATGTAAGTCATGTCGTTTTAGGGTAGGATGTAGACTGACCAAGATGAGGGATAAACAGCCCAAATGATGCACTGCTATCAATGAAATAGGGGGAAAAACAAATGGAGAGAAAGCCCTGTCTCCCTGTCTCATCATGTTGGGTGGGCTTTCTATGGCAAATTTCTAGAGATGGACAACCTGCAACATGGTATAGGCGATCTTGTGCTGGATTTTTGTCAAGACCTGGTTTCAGATCTTACCTCAGATACTTATTAGCCGTGTTGTTACTTTGGCAAGGCTTTAGTTCTCTGTGCCTTAGTTTCTTCATCTGTAAAATGAGGAAGTTGGATGGCCTCTCAATAGCTTCTAAAATACTTCCAGCTCCAAATCTGTGATTTTAAGAATTACTTGGGTAAGAAGATATGGATGGGGGGCAGCTAGGTGGCACAGTAGATAGAGTACCGGCCTTGGAGTCAGGAGGATCTGAGTTCAAATCTGTCCTCAGAGACTTGACACTTACTAGCTGTGTGACCCTGGACAAGTCACTTAACCCCTTGCCTCACCAAAAAGGGGGGGGGGGCAGGCATGGATGAATTGGATATCCACTTGAGGAGATTGAGCATCCATCAGATGGTTGGTTGAATGGATCCACAGTACAAGGCGAGATGCTTGGTGCCAAGCCAAGCCTCTCAGACTCTTCTCCCGGAGCACCCACCTCTTCCCACCTCCTCATCTTGCCTTAGCAGGGTCACTGCAATAGGATATTTGCAGAGTCTACTGTAGTGCAATTATTCTACCTACAGTGTGTAGAAGTATTAGTGTATATAATCTGTATATACAGAATTCAGTAAGTGTTTATTCGAGGCCTCAGGTCCTCTCTACCCCTGACAGTATGCAAAGGGTTGGAGATGCAAAACAGAAAGTGAAATAGTCTTTTCCCTCAGGGAACTTATATCCTATTTGAAGAGAACAGCAGGAACACAGGTAAATGCACAATACATACTAAGTACCTGGGAGTGAATGAGGAACTAAGCAGCACTCTAATATATCTGTGAGGCCTCACCTCATTCCCCGGCACCCCAACTGGACACAGTAACATGTTTAAAAAAACAATCCTCAGTCATAGTATACCTAGTCTGCCTTGAAGGGACTCTGCATTGTTCTTTCCCTTTTACTGTCTGTACTGCCCTCCACTTTTGTTTGGTCACAGCTTTCTCCCCCTGGTTAGGTTCCCCTATCCAAGGTAACTTTGGGGGAAGAATATTTCTCTTTCTGAAGCACCTTGAGGGCAGAGATTGTATATCACCCCCCCAGCTTGTTGTAGTTGACATCACAATATCCAGGTGGATCTTTACAAGCACAGTTGTATTGATGATTCCTGAAGAGGACAACATTGTCTTCTAATCCACTTGTTCTTGAAGTATCTCCTGTTAGACAATACAGGTGAAAAGCGATACCCTAAGAAGCAGTAGGGCAGGGACCCATGCTTGACACCCCCTCCCCTTCTTCCTTCCACATTCCTGACACATAGTGGCATCCTGCTATTTGGTAACAAAGGCCCCCAGCTTATCAGCCCTTTTTTTAATAGCAGGGAGTGCATTGCCCTTAAGTGATACAGACAGTAAATAATTTCAAGACAAATTTGTATAAACTCACAGAGAATAGATCCTGTAATGGAGTTTTCTTGAGGAATTAGAAAAGGTTACGTTCATCTTGAACGCATCATGAAGAAGAACTGTGCTCTAATGGAACCTCTCTCAGAGACAAAAGAATTAGTATGGGGTTCATTAGTCTGACCTGATCAGGGATTATTATTGTTCTCATTTCGTTGTCCTGCTCACTCCCCTTTAGAAGCTCACCAGTGTCGAAGTGATGAATTCAACTGCACCTCAGGAATGTGCATCCGCTCCTCCTGGGTGTGTGACGGGGACAATGACTGCAGGGACTGGTCTGATGAAGCCAACTGTACAGGTGAGTGGCTCGTGGAACCAAGGACCCGTGGATGGCCTTGTTTGTCAGTGGTTCAAAAGGCTTATTCTCTCTCCTTTCCCCCTCAAGGGGAAAAAAAAAGTAGAACAGAGAGACTAGGACTCCGGTGGGGGAACCTCGAGGCCTCAGGTTCCCCCACCCCAGGACTAGGTTGTGTATTCCAGAATGTGAAATTTAAACATTTGTACGTGTGTGTATGTGTAAACATTAAACACTGTAAGAGAGTTCTGCTAATTCAAACAGAATTAGGTGATTATTATCATCACCTATGATTATCAATCACCTCTCATTAGGTGATAGCATCAGTTATCATCTAAATGCATCTGGATTACCCACTTTGTGTATTAAGACAACTTTAAAATTCAGCCTTTCCACACCTTCTAGGATACCTGAGTAGCCTTGCCATCCTGCCCAGCTCCAGGGGACTAAGAGAATCCCAATTAATTTTAATTTTTATGTAACTGAAAACATAAATGGGAACTGGGAAATGCTTGTCCTCCTTAGAAGTACAAGTACAAAGTCCCTACATGTTCATTATGTAATATACCTGAAATTTACATGCCAGTGGCTTAGGATTATTCAGTGTTTTGGATTTATCTCCTTTTGGACTAGAACCTTATCTGGTGCTTCTTTGTAGAAGCATCTCTCTATTGTGATTAGTGCAGGGCTGTGTACATGGTAAATTCTCAGCCTTGTTGACTCTGCTTCCATTCATTAATGTAGTCAGTTTAGTTTTGGCTTTTTGGCCTGTAAGAGTCAGTGGACTCTCCTAAAGTGCCTGACCAGGAGAATCTGGCTGAGTTCAACTAACTTCCCATTGCTGTTGCTGCCTCTGCTGCTGCTGCTGCTGCTGCTGCATCTCTACAAGTTTCACATCTTGGAATTCACCAGAATGTTTTGCCATAAAGTGGGCTGGCTGGCAGGCCAGGACCTGCAGCATAGACTCTCTATGTGTATCTGGGCTCACAGCAGGGTGAAGAAAACAAGCTCCAGGATGGAACCACTGTCAAGCTCTTCAAGGCATGACCATCATTAGGAAGCCCCTGTTTGGATATGTGACCAGTGTGTAAATTAGTGGGAAGCCGCAGGGCATTTCTGTTTGCAAATTGTAGGATGATTGAATATCTTGTTAACATCACCATATCATTCAGGCTTATGTTTCAGCGCACATGCCTGTGCTACGAAGTGAATTAATGACTTCATTTCTCAGGGTGGGGCTTGCCATCTACACCCCACCTCCCCCTCTTTCTTTTCTGGCAGTGCTGATAGAGGGAATGCATGGCTCTTGCCTCCCTCAACTGAAGCCTTGTTCTAGGAGCTGCCTTTCCAAACTTTTCTAAGAGAATTCTCTCTCTCTCTCCTTCTTCCTGAAATAGTCTGAGGTCAGATGGGAGCTCATTAAGATGTGTGCACATGACTTTCCATTTCCTACAAGAAGTTAAGCTGTAACCAAATAGCCAAAGAAAAATAGGTCAGGACGGGCTGACCTTCAGTTAGCCTTAGCCCTTGTGCACTTTTAAACAATTGAACCTTATGGAGGCAGTGAGGCCATACTTTCTTTTCATTGTCATAATTCATCTGGAGAGAAAAAAGGCCCTGCTCGTGTTTGACTAATCGTGAAACCTCATTTGCTGTTAATCAGCTGCTGAGGCAGGAAAGATTTACCCAGGGTCAAAGAGTGACTCATTAGATAATAGGCTATATTAGACACTCTAATGCTCCCATTCTGTGAATTTTATCTTGACCACTCTGGCAACATGATGGAGCAGAGAGCGATCTGGATTAAGAATCAGGAAAACCCCTAACTAGCTGTGTGCTGTTGGGAAAATCATTATACCTCTCAGGACCTCAGTTTCTTCATCCATAAAACCAGGGCATTGAATTAAGTTATCTCTCAGGCCCTTTCCAGCTCTGGCATTGTTTTTCCAGAATACACTCCTTGCCGCTCTCAGGGGTATTTTTCATCTTTCCATACACATTGACTCTTTCTACCTAGTCTTGCCAGATACCTTTAACCTAATTTAGTCTCAACCTTGGCTACCTCTGGAGTATCATTCAAAGTGCAATAAAAAAATAAGGGAAGGAATATAAACTAATAGAAAATCTCTAGAGTGGGGTGTTGTCCAGTCTATGCCTCTAAATCACTTAAACAATAGTAAACAAGCATTTTTTTAAGCATTTCTTATTTGCCCAGGCACTGTGGTAAGCTCTGGGAACATAAAAAAAGGCAAAAACACAGCTTTGCCCTTAAGGAGCTCACATTCTCATGGGGGAGGCAATATGAGAATGACTAAGGATATTTAAGATACCCACACATTTTATATACACACAAAAATGTATATATACACATATATATGTATATTGCATATATGTATATTGCAGCATATAAATATATATAATAAATATGTGTGTATAGATTTAGTTACACACAAAACATATACACAATATGCATACACATATACATATACACAATATGCATACACATATGTGTATGTATATATAAGGAGAAGGGGAGGGAGAGAGAGAAAGAAAATATTGGAAAGTAACCTCAGAGAGAAGATACTTGCAGTGGGGGAGTGGGGTGGAATTAGGAAGAGACACTGGGAAAGGCATCTTGCATAAGATGCATAAGGAGATGAGCCTTGAAGGAGGCCTAGGAAGTCAAAAAGTGTCAAAAGGATTGTCTTGCTGCTCTGAGGGAAGGCCCAGATGAGATTGTGTAATAGAAGTCTTAGTACATATGCCCTTTCTAGCTCTCCAGCTTCTGTGGTTATGAACTGGAGATGACAGTGATAGACACTCCTTATAGAGTTTCAGAGCTACCATTTGAAGATACCAGTGACACTTAGCCAGATGTTTTTCATTTACCAGATGCCGTGGAAAGGCTAAACAAGGAGCAGATTAGAATTTTTTGTCTAGGGGCATGTAGGTGGTGCCATAGGTCACCAGCCCTGGAGTCTGGAGGAACTGAATTCAAATCTGGCCTCAGACACTAGCTGTATCACCCCGGGCAAGTCATTTAACTCTGATTGCCTCACCCCCCCCCAATTTTTTTTTTTTAGTTTAAAACAAAACAAAGCCCTGGAAAATGCCTGCTAGTTGACATGGAGTCATCCTAGCACTAGTAGCAGCTTGTTCGTGAAAGAAGAGAAAAATGTGATGAGGCATTTGAAAAGGTTATTAGACATGTTAAATTAATAAATTAAAATCATGTAAAAGAATCACTGTTCCTAGGGTAATACCTCATGTACCATGACAGATAACATTTATTCCCCTTCCTGGAGATAAATGCATTTTTAAAAGATACCTAATGGATTGTAAGTACCAGTGATGGTAACATATTATATCCTCTAGTCAATTTATTTGCACACTGCCATGTGAAGCAGTCTTGTAGGAGATATGGCAAGAAGATGAGGATGGAAATGCCACTTGTTTTAAAGTGATTTAGAAAATCAGAACATTTTTGTTTTAACTTCATGATGTCAAGGACCTCTTAAAGCACTTTGCAAACCATAAAAGTGCTTTATAAATGCTGTCTCTTATTCTAGTCTTTTTTTGGGGGGTGGGGGCTAGGCAGTGGGGGTAAGTGACTTGCCTAAGGTCACACAGCTAGTGCATGTTATGTGTCTGAGGCCGGATTTGAACTCAGGTCCTCCTGACCCCAGAGTCAGTACTCTGTCCACTGTGTCACCTAGCTGCCCCTTACTTTAATTTTAAAGAGTTGTCTGGGCCACAGAGAGGTTGTAACTTGTCTGTAGTTGCACAGATAAAGAATGGACTTGAACTCAGGTCCTTATGATCTCAAGTCCAGCATTTTACTCACAATGCCACACTACCTCTCTTTGCATTTTAAATTATCTTTAGAATAGACTTGAGTTAAGTTGGCATCCTGCAGCATCAGTTGAGCCACTGAATTAATATGAATAGCTTATTGTTGCTTACCTTGATTTAGTAAGAAAAGCACCTGTTACTCTCTATAACACAGTCTCTCTCTGTCCCCCTCTCTTCCCCTCCCTCTCTCCCTTCCCCAGTTGCTTTTTCTCCCTTCCTCCATCTCTCTCTCTTTTTTCTCTCTTTCTCTGTCTTCTCTCTCTCTCCCTTGATTCTTTTCTCTGTCTTTCTCTGGCTCTCTCCCCCCCTTCCCACTCTCCGCCCATTTCTCTCTTTCCTTCCCCTTCCCTTCCCTCTTCCTTAGGAAACAGGTATAAACAACTTTCTGCCCAAGTGGAGAAAGAGAAAATCAGATGAAGCAGGCAGGCAGCAGCAGCACTCTTTAGTGCCCTGCAGAAATTTCACCCTATGAACCAGAGATTTGGAATAATCTCTTTAAACCACTGGTGTTCTCTTACAGCCCAGGGCCATAGTTTCAATCACCTCTTCTTTTGCTTTTAATTCTAGTCTTCCTCTCTTTTTAATTTAAGCTGGTAGAGGGGGCCCAGTCTTCTGGGATCATTATATCTAGGATATAGTTTTATTTCTGGGGCCCACTTGCTGTGTGACCTTGAGTAAGCCACTCTCTGGTTTTCAGTTTTTTCACCTCTGAAGCAGACAGCTTTACCCTATAGAGTTGTAGTGAGAATAAATGAAGGAATTCTCTTATTTAGGAGGAAGTATCACTAAGTTATCAGATATATATTGAACACCTGCTGTTTCTGTATCACTATTTTAGGGAGTAAAAACATAAAATCCTCAACAGCAGTTTTGAAAAATCATTAATGGTTTATGACGTTGAGAGTTTATATTCTTTTTGGGGACACAGGACTTACAGATGGGAAACAAGACATTGTTATTATTGTTATTATCATTTTTATTTTGTTTGGTTGTAGTGAGATAGGTCTTTAATTTCATTCTTGAAGGGAACCCCTGGTATGGAATCTCCCTCTACCAATTTAGATGGACATCAATATACAGGCTTAGAAAGTTGCCTGGGACCCTGAGAGATTAAGTGACTTTCCCAGAGTTGCAAAACTAATAAGTATTAGAGGGAGGAAATTTGAACACTGACTGTAATGTTACCTTTCTATAACAAAATGTCAAATAGACTAGAATAGAATTCACGTCGAGTTGTCCTGTCTTGCTCTGGTTACCATTATGCTTATAGCAAAGATCTTTGGGCATGTGCAGATGAAAATAAATGTGACCAATTCAAAGAAAGAGGAAACAACTGCTTCTGTAAAGCATATGTTATAAGGCTCTGGAAAGAGAGAGAGTGAGAGGAGAGAGAGAGAGAGAGAGAGAGAGAGAGAGAGAGAGAGAGAGAGAGAGAGAGAGAGAGAGAGAGAGGGTTTGTCTGTGTGACACACACCAGAGGTATTTGTCTTTTCCCAACCATGCTTCAGTCAGTTGGGGGAAGGTCACTTTCTTTAACTTTTGTATATAGAGCTTCATGATGATTCTGCAGTGAATTTTAGAAGTTGTTGAAAGGTAGTCATTAGAAGTGCCAGACCATTCATCAAGGTGCACCCACTGAGCTTAGAAACCAGCCTTTCCCAGCTTTCTAGGTCCTGCCTAGAGCTAGGACAGACCTCCTCCTTCAGTGTTAAGGACCAGGCAGCACTCACCTCTCCTCAGTGGTTGGTGGGGGAGAGAGAAGGGGCAGTTGTGGTGATGCTGTCTCTTTCTGTTTTGTTTTTAGCCATCTTCCACACCTGTGAGGCCTCCAGCTTCCAGTGCCGCAATGGGCACTGTATCCCTCAGAGGTGGGCGTGTGACGGAGATGCCGATTGCCAGGATGGTTCTGATGAGGACCCCATCAACTGTGGTGAGTGCAGATGCCTCTGACCCAGCGCCTGACCTTCAGTCTCCCCTAGAAAGGAGAAGCGAGTTGAGGCTTCGGGATGGGAAATGCCATCATTCTTCACCAAGAGATTCCCACTGAGCTGGGGAAGCTACTGCACGCCTCAGAGTTTTAAGTGAGCCAGCTTGGAGGACTCGGGAACATTTCTTTTGGTTGGTTGCTTTTCTAGAAGGGATGCCTTGACTGCGCATTGTTCCTCCTGGTTATACTTGTGAGACTGCGTCCTTGGGACTCAGAGACCAGGGTGGGTCCGTGCTCACTTTGAATCACTGCGCCTGGCTGTGATCTAGAGGCAGTGCTCTTTTGGCAAGATTGACGGACCTGGATGTGGGAATTGAGGGCCCTGCTTTTGTTTCTCTACAAATTTTCAGTGCCTTGCTTCAGCACATCCTTTAAACTCTTGCTGTTTGGTTCCTACTTTTTTTTTTTTTCAAAGATTAATAGCAGGGATAAGGGTTAGATGGTGGCCTGTGTTTAGGAACCTGTTCTCCTTACCTCACGTGATTGTTGAGAAGATAGATGGCACAGTGCTCTAATGAAATTATAAAGGGGGTTTTCCCCTGTGTAGGAGCCTTGGCTCTTTCCTCCCAGTATGATCCTGTTTCCTTATCTCTAAAATGAGGGGATTAGACTAGAAGGTATCTAAAATCCCTCCCAGGACTCTTTCTATCTCTATCTATTATTATCGTTATTCAAAATTTTTTATTATTTATTTTATATTTAATAATTTTATTTAATCTTAATTTATAGTTACATATAATTTATTATGTAATCATAATTAATTTTAACATACAATTGTATTTAACAAATATTTATTTAATTTATTTTATGTCATACATTTTATTATTTATTTTAAGAATCTGATCCAGGCTTCATGGCTTCCTGCTCCTCGGCACTGATTTTTTTTTCTTTCTCTTCCTTTTCTTCCTTTACCAAATTCCAGAGAAGAAGTGCAATGGATTCCGTTGCCCCAATGGTACCTGTATTCCATCCAGCAAACACTGTGATGGGCTCCATGACTGCTCAGATGGCTCAGATGAGCAGCACTGTGGTGAGTGCTGCGCTTTTCCAAGGGGAAACCACAGACGGGGTGTCCGTGGTGTCTGGGAGCGGGTGGTCTCAACATTTTGCTGCTCAGTGTCAGTTTTTAACCAGATTGACCTTCAGCTACTCGGGCAGTCTCTTGCTGGATCCCTGTGGCAGATAGACAGCACCAGAGGGGGTATGTGCCTTTGGGCCTTGGTGTAGAGAAGTTCCAGCTAAATTGTCTCAGTGGGCATTGATTCTGGCTCCTGAGTTGGTTGCGTTCTAATCTAGTATTGCTAGGGACCACACATGCAACATTTTGTGGCCTCAAACTCCTTTAAATCCCAAATTGTTGTTTTAATGCCTTGACTTAAGGCTCTATTTGCCTGAAGTGTCCATTGTTAATTGCAGAATAACGTTGGGTAGCAAAGTCCCACCAGCCCCCTCCCCTCCTGAATTACAAGCCATCCATTTTAACCCAACTGAAATGCCACCTCCTCTGTGAAGCTCTCTCTCCTCTCATTCCCCCAAGCCTTAGTAATGAATGGCCTTTCCCCCCTTGGGTTTCCTATAGCTCTTTGTTTTGAACAATGTTTTTATTGTGCATTTTACTTAGCAATGTTGTTTTATCTTTTACCCCACCTAAACTGAATTCTAAAGGTAGAGACTGTCTTATCTATACTTACTGTTTGTTTCTATGTCTGACACAGGGCTTACTTTGCAAATAGTAGGTGTTTAATGGATATTTGCCTAATTGAAGTCTCCTTCTGTCTGTGAATTCTTTCAGAGCCCCTGTGTAGTCGTTTCATGGACTTTGTATGTAAAAACCACGAGCAGTGTCTCTTGAACACCATGGTGTGTGATGGCATTGTCCAGTGTCGTGATGGCTCAGATGAGGATGCAGCTTTTGCTGGGTGTGGTAAGTGGGCTGCTTAGGGAAGTGATATCCTGAAATGGTGGAAGGACTGTCACAGCTGAAGGGTGGTGAGACCACTTTGGGGATGTTTATTCACCCAGCTTAGAGATCTGTCAAGTATCCAGTATGGGCTATCTTAAAAGACTAGACATTATATATAAAGCATTATAAGCCCTTTCAGTTGAGAGTAGTCAAAGTACTAACAGTTTAGAGTTTGTGGTTTGTTTTTATTTTTGTTTTGTTTTGTTTTTTGCTTGGGGTTAATATATTTCATAGAATCTTCAGATCAGAAAAGCCTTTGAGAAGTTTTCAGGCCATTTTTTACCCATATGTTGTTCTGCTATGCTGAACTTTTTAGCATAAGAATGATCATTATCTCATGTTTTAACGTGTTCCTTTGTTAGCTCCTGACCCTGAATTCCACAAGGTTTGTGACCAGTTCAGTTTTCAGTGTCAGAATGGAGTTTGTATTAGTTTGATTTGGAAATGTGATGGGATGGATGACTGCGGGGATTACTCAGATGAAGCTAATTGTGGTAAGCTAATTTTTAAAAAACTGCTTGTTCACTTTTCTGTCCTTGATCTTATCTTACCCTTAATTCAGGAAGCAGTAAAATGAAATGACATTTGGTCATATTCAGGCATGTAACTTTTTTTTTTTTCAGGAATGACAGCTAATTCTAAGCCAATTTATGGGCTGTCATGTCTTGAGAAACTTTGGAAGCTATTGAGCGCTCCTCATATTGAGATGATATATGTGTGTGATTATATTGTATATTATGTATTTCCATTTTTTGAGTGTAATACTCTTCAAAGTACCAAGTTTTTTAATATGTATGCGTATACACACACACATGTATATATTTTTTCATTTTTTGAGTGTAATGCTCTTCAAAGTACCGAGTGTCCTAATTCACAGCTATATCACCACCGTTAATTTTCGTCAATAGACCATTCTTTTTTGTCAGATGTGTATAATTTTAAATTCAGATAATGGCTTTTAAAATGTTATGATATATTTTAGGAAATTAAGTTTCATGAGGAGGAGAGAAGGGGGGTGGAATTTATGGAATTATATGGGTGATTTTCTTTGTCTCTGTTGTAGAGTCTAATAGCCTTGGTAAATGCCACTGGGTTCTGGGTAAGAAAGGTGTAATTAGATCTTTGAGGTCTCTGAATAACATGTACTGGGAAAGTGACTACTGCTCATGGTTGATATCTTTAGAAAACCCCACTGAAGCACCAGACTGCTCTCGGTACTTCCAGTTCCGGTGTGAAAATGGGCACTGCATTCCAAACAGGTGGAAATGTGACACGGAGAATGACTGTGGGGACTGGTCTGATGAAAAGGATTGTGGAGGTGGAGGTAAGGGAGCGCTTACAACCAGCTGATCTTTATAGAACGCTTGCTAGTTTACAAAGTGCTTTGCCTAAATAATAATGAGGATGATAAGGATGATTATAATAATAACAGTAACAGGAGAGCATTCTGGGAAGATGGCGGACTAGGTCAGAAAATTCTAAGCTCTCCAGATTTTCCTCCACAAAAGAGATAAAATAGTGCCTCTGAGCGAACATAGAGCAGGTAAAAGTAAATAAGAGTAGGAGTGCAATAGGGGTCCTCCTGGGACAATCAGAGAAGATCTGAAGAAAAATCCCAGGCTGAGGGTGGTCCCTGTGAAGAGTAAACACCTCCAGGCTAGGGACCACTTAAAGAACCAGCGGCAAACCCTGGGGTTGGCTGGGTTGGGAGGCTGCCTTGGCCCCAGCCACAAGGACACCCCCTGCCCATCCCCTGACAGTGAGGAGAGTTGGACATCTGAGCTGGGGAAGATTGAGGGAACCTCTGCTGAGAAGGAACCAGCCCCTGAGTGGTAAGTGCAGAAGCAGTGGGGCTAGATGCCTCTGGTGGGGGGCACTTATAGGAGGCTGGAAGTCTTGTTCCGGGCTAGAGGGGAGAACTGAAGATCTGAGCCAAAGGCACTGTCTCTCACACCCCAGAACTAGAGATGATTGTAAAAATTAAGCTACTACAAATTTTAAAAAAATGCACGGTCAAAGGAGAAAGAATCAAACCATAGAGCATTACTATGGGAATAGAGAAGACCAGGGTTTATTTTCAGGGAAGGATACTGAAGTAAAGAAACCCTCTTCTACCCCAAAGAGTAATGTCAAACCTGCTCAAAAAGAATTCATAGAAGAACTTTAAAGAGACTTTAAAAATCAAATGAGAGAGATTGAGGAAAAACTAAAAAAAAAAAAAAGACCAGTCTAACAAAAGCAAGAAGATTAGAAAACCAATTAGAAAAGGAGATCCAGAATCTTAAGGAAGAAAAAAGACTCCTTGAAAATCAGAATTGGGCAAAGGGAAGCCAGCAAAGTTGTAAGAGATCAAGAAATAATAAAGCAAAATATAAATAATGAAATAATAGAAGAGAATGTGAAACATCTCATAAGAAAAATAATTGATCTGGAGAACAGATTAAGAAGAAAAAACATAAGAATAATCAGACTACCTGAAAGTTATGATCAAACAAAGAATCTTGATACAACAATACAAGAAATAATTAAAGAAAATTGTCAAGAAAATTGTCCTGAAGCATTAGAACAAGAGGGGAAAGAACAAATAGGAAAAAAAAATCTACTGCTCGCCACCTGAAAGAGATCCTATGAATATTATAGTCAAATTCTGAAACCCCCAGCTGAAGGATAAAATATGATGAGCAACAAGAAAAAATAAACAATTTAAATGTGGCAGTGCCACAATTAGAATCACACGAAAAGAACTGAGGTTCTAGCCAAAAATATACCCAGCAAAGTTAAGCATAATCCTCAATGGAAAAAAATGGATATTTAATGAATTGTCAGGCTTTCAGGACTTTCTTAAAAAGAAATCTGAACTTGATAGAAGATTTGACATATAAGAGCCAAGAGAAATATGTTATATACCAAAGACTAATTACAAGGGACTCAATAGACTGTTTTTCTTTTATGTATGTAAAATGTAAAACATATGTTTGAGATTGTTATTAGTAATTGGGTAGTTTGTGAAAAAGATCGAGGTAGACCTGAGTATAATATGACTTCAAAAAGTAGAACTGTTTAGGAGCAGCTTAAACGAGTAATTATCATATACAAATGAGGTGCTAGAGGAAAAATTGACACAAGGGAATTAAATGAGGGAGGCGGGCTGGTAGCTCTAGAAACCTGCTTTCATCAGGAATGGGTTTAAGAGGGAACAATACATATATATCTAGAACATCTAGAAGAGTGTAAAAGTCTTCTAAATTCAGAAGAAATAAAATGACAAGGGGATACGAAGGGGGGAGAGGATAAGGGAGGGATCTCTAGCAGATAGGGTGAAGGACTAGGTTAAGAGGGTATAGAAGGGTGTTTAGATTAAAGGGAATGGGAGGATAAGGGAGGGATCATTGGAGGTGGGGTAGGTTAAATAATAGGAGGGCAAGTTAGTGTGTAGAAATAAAGTAGAGGAGTCTGGAGGGATAGGAAATAAGGGATATGCGCAAACATAAAACAAATATCAGGAGTAGAATTTGTTAGGGAAAGTGTTTATAAATGTATGTATCTTTTTTGTATGTATGTGTATATTTGTGTGTATATATCTATATATAAATGTATCCATGCTTAATCATAGCCTTCGGGTGGGGAGAAAAGGAAGGGGGAAAAAGAACAGTAAAAAGTGCATAGCACAGAACAAAAGAAAACTTACAAGGAAGCAAAGAAAAGATGGATAGCTCTCAGCACAACATGTAGTATCTATTAGGTAGGCTTTCTTGAAATGGAAATTTATTGGTATATGTGTTGAATCCACTCTTATGTTCTGCTGTGCGCATGGCTTTTTTCTTTTCTTATTTTATTTCCTTTTTTATTCTTATTTCTTATTTTCTTATTCTATTTCTTATTTAAGTTTTTTTTTTTTTTTTGGTTAGGCAATGGGGTTAAGTGACTTGCCTAGGGTCACACAGCCAGTAAGTGTTATGTGTCTGAGGCTGGATTTGAACTCAGGTCCTCCTGAATCCAAGACCAGTGCTCTATCCACTGTGCCACCTAGCTGCCCCTTATTTAAGTTTTAATATTTTAGTTTACATGTTTCTTTTTCTTTTTGTATATTTGTTTTAGAAAATAAAATAAAATAAAGGGGAAGAAAAAATAACAATAACAAACATTTATGTAGCACTTACTATGTGCCTGTCCCTGTGCTAAGTTTAGCTTTACAAATATCATCTCAGCTGGTCCTCACAAGTATCCTGGGAGGTGGGTATTATTATTATCATCCCCATTTTATAGTTAAGAAAACTGAGGCAAACAGAAGCTAAGTGACTTGTCCAGGTCACCCAACTAGTAAGTGTCTGAGTCTGGATTTGAACTCAGGTGTCGCTGACTCCATCTACTGTGCCACGTGTTAAATCCTCTCTACAACCCTGGGCTCTGGGGAGTACAAATACTATTTTCATTGTAAGGGATGAAACAGGATCAGAAAAGGTAAATAACCTGGCCAAGGTCAGGTAGCTAGTAAGTAGAAGCTCTTGAGACCTGAACCTTACCAGTATCTTAGCGTGCTTCTTCTAGTCTCTCGCTTTGGGTCCTTGCACTGGACGGTGTAGCCAACTTTGGTTAACCACTTCAGATGTTCAGCACCCTCTAACTTAGACCCTCTGCTCTCTAGCCGTCAGCTGACGTATTTACCCCAGAAATACAAGCCCATTTCAGTACTGGCCTGAACTAAACACAGTTGGGATGGTAGGCTTGCCTGCCGTGTACATGTCAACTCATCCCAAAGCTCCCAGGTAAATAACATTCGAATTATCTAGCATTCTGCTGTGTACCCGTCAGCCTTGCGGGTTCTAGGGTGCCATTTAGACTTACAGATTAGGGGCTTAGCTTCCTGTGACGCTGACTTCTGAGGGTTTTGTTGCTCTGTTTTTCGCAGATTCACATCTCCTTCCCCCCATCACGACGACAAGGCCTTCCACGTGTCTGCCCAATTACTTCCGCTGTAACAGTGGTGCCTGCATTATGAACAGCTGGGTATGTGATGGGTACAAAGACTGCCCTGACGGCTCTGATGAGGAAGCCTGCCCGACCACTGGTGAGTTTAGGAGCTCCGACCTCTTGACCTCGCTCCCACCTGTGGAAGATGCCTCCCCACTGAGCCAGAGCACTGCCCCTCCTTAGAGAGCCCAGGATTTCTGGAAGTCACCTTGAAAAAGTGCCTTTATCAGACTTTCTCAAACAGCACACATGATATGAAAGGGGGAAATGAATTCAGAGGCCCTGCCTCATAAGGCAGTCAGGAGCAGGATGGGATCATAGAAATTATCTGGTCAAATATGGTCATTTAAAACAGAGGAAACAGAGTCTCAGAAAGGAGAAATGACTTGCCTGGGGTCGCACGGCAAGATGGGGTTTGGGGAAGGGAACAAACATTTATGAGGCCAGCCCAGAGATCTGTTCACTGTTTGGGTCCTCCACCCACCCAGAGCCCCCAGCTGAGGCAGAGCTGGAATTTGAACCCAGGTATTGTAAACTCTAACCTAGTGATCTTGGCACTGTAACATGTTGCCTTCTTAGTAATAGTAGCCAGCATTTTTATGTAGTGCTTTAAGATTTGCAAAGCCTTTCACAAATACTGTCTAATTTGATCCTTATGATAACCCCTGGGAGGTAGCTGCTTTTATTATTATCATTTTTCAGATGGGGAAACTGAGGCACATGGTGGTTAAGTGACTTGCCCAGGGTCATACAACTGGTATTGGAGGCTGGATTGGATCTCAGCTCTTCTTAACTCCACTGTCTTCTTGTCTTTTGAGGAGTTAGGGGTAAAGCCTCAGCTCACTTCCACTGCAGCAGCAGCTTTAGAGATAGCAATTGTAAATCAGATTTCTGAGTGACTTTTCCTTGGGCTGTGCTCTAAATGCTAGATTACAAGGAAAAGACTGAACGATGAAGTTGTCACTGGCCCTCTGCACTTGCTGCAAGACTCTTCCAGCTTTCTTGTTCCCATCTCAGCAGCTCCGTGCCTTTCTCCCTGGGCAGCAAGTGCAGCTGGGAGTGTGCATAGGAATATATCTTTATGGTTAAGGCTCTGGGACGGAACAGAGAGAGATGGCAGTTTCCTCCTCAGAAAAGAGTAGAAGACTGCCATCTAGTGGTTATACGTGGTGACACACTTGTTCTTTCAAAGGACCAACCAACTTGCCCTGTCTTAATTTCCTACACTCCTAGCCTCCTTACATACGCATTACTCACTTTCATTCTACTGCTCAGACAAACTGAGACGACACTCCATCCACCATCTCCGTGCCTTTGAACTGGCTGTCCATCGTACCTGGACTGTGCAGGCTTCTAAAGACCTTGAGAGCTCAGCTAATTGATACACCTCGCTTCAGGCAGAATACGCCCATCAGCTAGATGAATGTCCTTCTTCGTAAAGGTCATCCGAGAAGAGATTCCACAGTGCTTATCAGTGCCTGGCACATAGTAGGCACTTAGTAAATGTTTATTGAATGAATGAACCCTTCTCTAGATTACTCTAAATGGAATATGGACTCAGGACGCTTGGGTTCACATCCTGGCTCTCTGTCACTTAGTAGCTGTGGGATGTTGAATGAATCACATTCTCAGTTTTGACATCTGGACTAAGTCTCTAAGGTTCCTTTCAGCTCTGACATACATGATTTTGTGAATCATTGATGGTTACAGCTGCAAGAGCAGGAGTGCTTAACCTGGAATCCATTGCCTTGTGTTTTTGAAAAATATTTTGATAATTATATTTCTATATAATTGGTTTCATTTGTAGTACTATGTATTTTTATTTTATGCATTTAAAAGTATTCTTCTGAGAAGGGTTCCATAGGCTTCACCAGACTGCCAAAGGGGTCCATGACATAAAAATGGTTAGGAATCCTCTCTTAGAATGTCATCTAATTCAGTCCCTTCCGTTTTATTAAGTGGATAGCAGAGTTCAGAGAAATGAGCTGACTTCCCCAAATCCTGCAAATGACACAACAGAGATTTTTTTTTTTTGCTTTTTGGTGAGGCAGTTGGGGTTAAGTGATTTGCCCAGGGTTGCACAGGTAGTAAGTGTCAAGTATCTGAAGCTAGATTTGAACTCAGGTCCTCCTGACTCCAAGGCCAGAGCTCTATCTCCTGCGCCACTAGCTGCCCCTTGACTTGAAATTTCAAGAGTCAAAAGTGTATTCCTTCTGTCTAATCTGAATTCTTCCTGTATCTGTATATTTTGAGCCTATTTCTTTTTTTTTTGTAGAAATAGAGAATAATCACTCATCCTTTGCTTAAAAACTTTGCATAGTAAATTGTTATGTCTCCATTCTATTCTTCCTTTTTTTCATCATATTACTCCCCTGCTTAAGAACCTCCCATAGCTCCATGTTGCCCAGTTGTATAATTCCAGACTCCTCAGCTTTCTGTTCAAGGGCTTCCATAATGTGAACCCATGCTGCCTACCTATTACCACTCTGTTTCCCACTTTCCCCCTACATCTACCCCCTTTCCACTGAAGCTGGCCTCCTATTTGCCCCTATCTGAAAGCCCCATCATTTTTCAAAATACATGAGGCTGTAACTCTTAGGGAAAGGCCCTCAAGAGACCCTCTGACCTAGACCTGAGAGTTGTTACATCCTTAACTTTTACATGACTCTTTCAATGAAACTTTCTGTGATAACCTCAGTGCACACTGCTCTCTTCCCCTTTTGTATTTTGTGTTATACATATTAGTCCTCAATTTTATTTTCATGAATTGCTTTCTAGTTGTTTTATGTACATAAAGCTTGTCTCCCTCAAAAGATTATAAGTGTGTAGTGAGAACTGAAGCCTTCACTAACACACTATAACATTAGGTATATGGTTAGTAATTCGTGTGGTAAGATGAGGGATCCCTTTACCTTATCAAACTTTGCCTCAAGACCCAGCCTTTGAACCATTTTCGTCATTCTTCTCTCAGATATTTCCTTATTACCAGTAGGTCTGTGAGCTTATTGATACAGAAACTCTGTTGATACAGATTATGATCTATCCATGGCTTCTCATTCTATCCAGCTTCTTCCTTAGATCCTTCATACAACATCTGGCACTGTAGCCCTTACTCCAGGTCTTTTGAAGGTTATGCTTTATTCTTAATCGATGTTCTTTAATCTCAGCTGTACCACAGCCTCCAGCAATTTTGAGTGGAATAGAGCTTATTCTGTCAAACCCCTGTGTACATATTCCATCATTAAATTTCTAGCTTTTTGGGACCTTTGTTCACCTCTTTCTGTGTTGTCCCCAGTGTTCACTGGCCTTTCCCCTTTGTCCTGAGGTTCTGATGGTTTTCTTGTCTCCTTTCCCAGCTAACGTCTCGTTGACCTCCACCACTACCCAGCTTGGACGATGCAGCAGGTTTGAATTTGAGTGCCAGCAGCCAAAGAAGTGCATTCCCAATTGGAAGCGCTGTGATGGTCATAGGGACTGCCAGGATGGCATGGACGAGTCCAACTGTCGTAAGTGCCTAGAGCCATTAGGAAGGGTGATTTCTAGTGTTGGTCTTATATTCCTTGTGCTTAATTTCCCTGTGAGTTGTATATCCCTACTTGAGTGGAGTCTCAAGTATGTTTGTCTGTATCTGTGGATACATATGTACAGTCATGTTTGTGTTATATGCTCATAAACAGTTGGGGTCAGGGTCTACACTGTTCTAGACCAGTAGAGTCATAATTAAGAAATGGATCCCTGCAGGCTGCATATTGACTTAGAAAATCACAAATTGACATTAACTGTCTTGCATTGTATTTTTATTTATTTTGTCAAATATTTCCCAGTTACATTTTAATCTGGTTCAGATTAGACTCAGGAGTTTTGAGGGCCATTTTAGGCTTTGTATGCCCTCCCACCCATCCCCAGCACACAGCACAGTGCTTTGCTCACCATAAGTGCTTAATAAACATTTGTTGAATGAATAAACACATGAATGTGCCTGTGGCCACTTTGGAAACATCCGTATCAAAGGTTATGTGGACATAGTGCTTTAGAGTTATTTTCTTTGTCACTGGGAGTTAGGGATTTCTAGTATTATTATCTCCTTTTTAAAAAGGGGCAGGGGAGGGTACCTTTTTTTATTTGTTCTTAGCTTACTTGAATCCATTTCAAGGCACACTGTTCTGTGGAACACACATTAAAGATAAAATACATCATTGGACAGTTTCCTGTGACTTTCGAAGGAGGTGGGGCAGGGATGGCTTAACAGACATTTCCAAGCCTATTCCATTCACACCCAAAAGACTGGAGCCCAGGGAGAGGGTGGGAAGGTCAGAAAGCCAAAGATGATCCTGTTCTAGATGAAAAAGCAGAGACTTCCGAGCCGCACTTGAAGAATGTTACATGTGCCTAGTTACCTCCTTGCTTACAAGGTCAAGATCAAGGGTGCCATCCGTCCTTTTGAGGGCCAGTTAGCTTTGTTCTGTTTCTTGACTGCAGATTTCCACAATAGGCCTTGTTACCATCTCAAATATGCAAGCTGTGGTCACAAAGGCAACTGGGTGAAAGAGTATGGAAGGGTCTGTGTAAAGCTGTCACTGCTGTCAGAGGTTAAAGTGGGTGTCCTGCTGACGATGAGTTTTGTGTATCTTCCCCGTGGGAGGGTTCATGGTCTGGTGGAAAGAATATTGGGTTCTGATCCCCAGTCTCCCAATAACCAACTGCTTGATTTTGAACAAGGTGTCTAACTTCCTTGTTCCTAATGTTTTCATTTTTCCAATGGTAATAATAATACCTGTTCCCTCATAGAATTGAAAAAGGCTTCAATCCAGCTTCATCTAATAAATTCACTGAATCCAGCTTACTACCTAGTACACAAACACCATCCACAGCATCCCTGACAATTGGTCATTCAGACCCTGCTGGGATGCTTCCAGTGACAAGTTACATGACCTCATAAAGTTGTAACCCATTCCATTTCTGGAGCATTCTTAATGTTAGGAAGTTCTTTTTTTATATTGAACCAAAATATACCTCTCTGTAACTTTCACCAGTTGCTGCTAGTTCTGCCCTCTGGAGCCACATAGTTTCATAAGACAACCCTTGAAACTTTGAAGGTGACTGTTGTGCTCCTAGCCAAGTCTTCTCTTCTCCAGGTTAAAAATCCCCAGTTCCTTCAGCCATTCCCAAAATGGTAGCATAGTTGTCATCTTCCTCCTCCTCACCATCATTTCTGACATTTGTATAACCCTTTATGATGTACAGAATGCTTTTACATACATTATCTCATTGACTTTTCATTGGCCCTATGAGATAGGAAGGACAGTTATTATCCTTATATTGTAAATTAAGATACTAAGGCACAGTTGCTTAAGTGAGCTCATGTAACTAGTAAGAGAGAGTCAGAATTAGTATTCTCCTGCCTTTTCTTCCATCACCCTTTTCCATGACAAAAATTTCTCGGAACCTGTGAGTCTGTGGTGTGATTTTCAGGTCTTTCACAGTCTTAGTCATACTCTTCTGGAAATACTTCAGTTTGTTAATGCCTCAGTGAACAGATCACTATATCTTTGTGTGTGTGTGTGTGTGTGTGTGTGTGTGTGTGTGTGTGTGTGTGTATGTATGTATATATATATATATATATATATATATTATATATATATATATATATATATATATATATATATATATATATATATATATATATATATATGAAATAGATACGTGTGTACATATGTATGCATAATCAGTGCGGAGAACACTGTAACTTTTATCTCCCTTGTTCTTAATACAATACATTATTGCTGTGATTATTATTGTTATTCATCCAGCCTAAGAGAACATTAGCTTTTGGGCCAGCCAAGTCATACTAGACTCATACTGAGCGTGTATCCACCTAGAACCCCTAGGTTTTTATCACATAAATTGCTATTAAACCAGAGCTTGCTGTGCTTAGCAGTTGGATTTTTGAGCTCAAGTGCAGAAATTGATATTTATCCTTATGGAATTTTGTCTTGTTGACTTGTTGTGGTTATTCCAACACATCAGGATCCTTTTAAAGCTTGATTTTATTGTTTATCCTAAAGGTTACACCATTCTACTTTGTGCGTTATGAAAACTGAGTAAGCATGCCTTCAATATATTTATCGAAGTTATGGGTTAAAATGTTAGATAAGAAAGGGTCGTGTACGAAAAAGTTCAGTGGTTTTTCCAGTGTCATTAGTATGTTGTAGGACCAGAATTTGAGCTAAGTTGACTCCAGTAGAGACTTCCTTCTAGGCTGACATTGATCTTTTATTCAGTACCTAGTAGGATTGTTCAAACAGTTACATAGTTCTCCTCCCCACCTCCCCCCAGCCCTGATATCCTGTTGGTAGACAGTCTGGTATAGAATAGAGTTCTGGACTTGGAGTCAGGAAGACTTGGGTTAAAGTCCTGCCCCTGATAGGTATTAGTAGTTGTTGGGTGAGTCTCCAGTGTTTAGCACAGTGCCTGGCACACAGTAGGTGCTTATTAAATGTTTATTGACTGACTGCCTGACTGACAAACAGCCTTATTTTCCCCATCTATAAAACAGAAATAGTAATACCCATAGTGCTTACTTCAGGGTTGTCATAAAAGGTCAGATGATATAATTAAGTAAAACATTTTCAAAATGACAGTTAGTCTTGTCATCATCCCTGCCACATTTCTGTCTTGTCCATGAGGATAATGGGGTAGACTTTGTTAAAACTGTGCTGAAATTAGGCTGGACTGGTTCTGTGGTAATCCTTTGATCCCTTTTGAAAATTAAGTGATGTTAGTTGGGCATGATTTGTTCCTTGTTATCACTGCATTCTTTTTTAAATGCTTACTAATCTAATAATCTGATTCTAGAATATTGCTAGCGATCCTGTCGAACTCACTTATTGAGCTGTAATTTCTAGAATCTACCTTTTTTGGAAAACTGGAACATTCACCTCTCTCCCATCCCTAGGCTTCTCTGCCAGGCTCCGTGTTGTCCCAGAGATTACTGACCGTGGTTCTGCTATCTCAGTTACAAGTTCTTTCCATACCCTGGGATACAGTTTGTAAGGGCCTGATGAGTTATTGAAAGTAACCAACTTCTCTGCTACTCTCTCCTCACCAATTGTGGGCTTTAATTCCTTTCCAATCTGAAGATAATTCTCTTTGATAGAGTGTCAGTAGCTACAAAGCCTTTCCTGCTATTTTTCTTCCTTGTAAATAAGACAGACTCTGGGTTTCTTGTCTTCACCTGCTGCTTTGCTATCCTGGAGAAACTTCTGGCCTGAGGTTCTGCTCTTCTGATTGGTGACTCCTTCTCTGAAGCTCCATTTTAATAAGGGCCCAAACGATGCTTCACCTCACTCATGCCTAGACTCACTCTCCAGACTTCTTTTTCTTTTCTACTGCCTCTGTCTATCACTCTATCTCTCTGTCTGCCTCTCTGTCTCTTTCTCACTATCTATTACTCTGTCATCTCTGTCCTTCCTTCCTTCCTTCCTTCCTTCCTTCCTTCCTTCCTTCCTTCCTTCCTTCCTTCCTTCCTTCCTTCCTTCCTTCCTTCCTTCCTTCTTTCCTTCCTTCCTTCCAAATAGAAGTGATACTCTCCCTTTATCTGCTTTAGAGAGATGAAGGGATTGAAAGCTAGAAGAGGCCTTAATGATCACCCACCCCCTATTCTCTTCTAGGTCCAGGTTATTTTTTTTCACCCTAGTTTATATGTCACCTCTTCTGTCCTTTGTACATGCCCCTTTGAAATCTGAGCTCACCAGAGAGCTGCCTGTGCAGCAACACTGACTTTCCTTTTTCCTTAGAATCAACTGTAGTTGCATAGTCAGAACTTGATTTTGAGAGCTTCTATATTTTATTGAAGTATTTTCTTGATTTAATTTTACAGTATTGTGTAAAGGGTCAGTAAAAGTAGACAGAATGTATTTGCATGGCTTTTCAGCCTTTCCAAATCTCTTTACATACATTATCTCATTTTATGTGAAAATATTTTGAAAAATTTGAAAAATTTTAAGTGGTATACACACTATTGATGATGATGATGATGATGATGATGATGATGATAGCTAACTTTATTTAGTGATTATTATGTGCCAGTTATTATCTCATTTCATCCTCAAAACAACCCCAGGGAATGGGTGTTGTTATTATCTCATTTTACAGATGAGGAAACTGAGGCTAACAAAAATTAAATGATTTTCCCAGGGTTACATGATTTGAACTCAGATCTTCCTGACTCCAGGCCCAGCATTCTATCCACTGTGCCACCTAGCTACCCACAGTAATAGCAATTATTTTTACTATTGTTATAATTGCTCAGAAAGAGTCACACAGACTGAAGTACTCCCCTGAGCTATATATTAGTCTACCTTCTCCAAAGCATTTCATGTTGAAGGTGTTGGCACATGACTGCATGAGAGCCCTAGAGTTTGTGTGTATGGAGTGTGAATGAAGAACTCACTTTGTAAATTTTAAGGTATATAGAATTGTAAGCTATGAATCTTCCTCCTTTGGATGGTTAATTCTGACACATTTAAATGAAGCTAATTGAGCTAAAAAAACAGTCGAGACACTGACTGCAGACATGACCAGAGCTGGAGCCTCAGGCTCAACTAGTGGAATCCATTACTCCTATATTTTTCCATGGTTCCTATGAGCTTTTGAATTTTATTGTATTTGTTGTTTTCTAGCTACACGTAGCACGTTGACTTGTGTCAGTGGACGGTATATGTGTGAGGATGGAGAAGCCTGCATCGTCCTGACAGAGCGCTGTGACGGCTTCCTGGACTGTTCTGATGGCAGTGATGAAAGAAGCTGTACTGGTGAGTGACTTTTCTCCCCATTGACCTGTTTAGACAATTTTCCTTTGTTCCCAAGGTAACCAAGGATCCCTCTGCAAGGAACTATGGGTCTTCTTGTTTTTCATTCAACCTATAGGTGAAGCAGAACCTTTCTTCTGGTTCCCTTAAGGAAGGTGAGAACAGGCTAGACTTTGAAACTCTGACACCATCCTTACCTTACCACTAGGCCCTGCTCCTTCCTGGCTCTGTTTTAGCTGTGATTCTTTTCTTATTGTGAACGCTTAGCCACTGCTGCTTCAGCATTGTGCCTCAACTCAACTCATTGCCTTCTCCTTGAGAACATATTAAGTGTTCAGGGCTCTCATGATTGAAGCAATAATGAATGCCGATCTGTTTGCATTTTGTACCTCTGCTGACATTTCAGCAGGACAGATTTGAGCAAAAATGTAGAGATGCGTCATGGCTATAAGGGATATGGGGCCCCTGAAAGATTTGCAATTAGGGAGGCTATAGAATTCTTGCCCAGGTTTATTTTAAGAGGACTGGGGCCTTTCCACATAACTGTTGGCCCAGCTTTGTCAGGAGTCTGGGTAAGGGATTAAGTGACTCCCAGAGGGCCCTTCAAACCCAAGACTTGATGAGGCAGTATTTTCTCCCACTCTCTTGCTAATCCCTTTATTTCTGTAGAGGAGACAACTGTATATAAAGTACAGAATCTCCAGTGGACAGCTGATTTCTCTGGTGATGTTACTTTGACTTGGACACGGCCGAAAAAAATGCCAGCAGCATCCTGTGTGTATAATATCTATTACCGGTGAGTTCTGGGATCATCATACATTTCAGTCTGACAAGGATGCACTCCATAATCTGCTCTTTTCTGCCTCCATTCTTCTGTTCATGCCATTTCCCATACATGGACTGGATTTCCCCAACCCTCATTCCCTCCCCTGCCTCTTCCATGAAGCCTTTCCCTGGCCCCAGCTCCCAAGGTGAAATGATGTACGCACCCTACTCAGATTTTCCTTTACATTACCTGCTGCCTCTTGTACCACTGTTATTTGTACAATTTTGTACTTATCTGTATAGATGCTGTAGGTTAGTAATGGGCAACTGCCCATCAGATTAGATAATAAGGTCTTTAAAAACAGGATCTGTGTTCTATAGAGCTTTGTATCTCCCTGCCTTGCACAAAGTAGGTATTTGATAAATGTCTGCTCAGCAAATGAATAGGGATACATGCATATGTGTGTATCTATAGTTATATCCCTGGGAGTTTTACATATATAATATATATTATATATATGTTATATATAATTAATATAACATGCATATATGATGATGCACATAAGATAATTAAAATATAATATTATTACAATTAAATATATAAAACTCCCAGGGTTATTATATTTTCATATGTATGAATATGTGTGTATATGTATATATGTATGTGTGTAATTTCAGAGCTAGAAGGCACCTTAGAGATCATCTAGTCATCATGGGCTACTGAGGGAGTAGGTTCCTTCCCCTTATCACCATTTTACAGTTGAGTAAATTGAAGCAGAGATTAAATGACTTGCCCCAAGGTCACCAGCTAGTAAGGGTCTTGAGGTCAGATTTGAACTCATGTCTTCCTTACTCCAGGCCCAGTACTCTATCTGTTGTATCACCTAGCACCCACATCTCAGGTTCCTGAAAGAACTGACCAGTGTGATTGCTGAACCACTATCAGTAGTGTTCAAAAGATTGTGGAGAGTGGAACTGCATCTAATGAAGGGCTGGTAAAAGTACATTTGCCAGAGTCTTGAAAATCTTGTAAATCTAGTCAAAAGGGCTTTCAATTAATCAACCATTCTACTTTTTTAAGGTGGTCTAAGTATATACCAAAATAGAAGGTAAGTGTACAAATTCCAAAGTGCCAGGCCTAGTGGCACAGGTCTGCAATCCCTGCTTCTGAGGAAGGCTGAGGCTGGTGGATTTTTTGCGTTCAGGAATTCTGAGCAGCAGAAGGGACTTCTGCCAGAAGGGTGCCTTCACTAAGTCTGGCATCAACATGTTGAGCTTTGGGGAGGGAGTCCAGGGAAGGGGCTCCACCAGTCTACCTATAGAGGAGTCAACCTGTTCAAGTTAGAAACAGAGTAGGCCAGAGTTTCTATGCTGGTCATTAATGGGGTTGGGCCATTGAGGACTTTATTTTTACTCTGGCCAAGATAGAGAGACCCATTCGTGAAATAAAACAAAAAAATATGAGTAGGAGAGCCTAGGATGAGTTTAAGTCACCAGGCCTAGATAAACTATATCTTTGGGTATTGAAAGAACTGGCAAATTTGATTCTTCACTCACCACCAGTGATATTTGAAAGGTTATAAAGAACAGAAGTGGTAATTCAGGATTAGAAAAAGTCAAATGTTACTTGCATTCCTTGCAGAATTCTAAAACATGTCATTATCAGAAGGATGGTTATTGAATGTCTAGAAGAGGAAGCAACAATCAGTCAGTTTGGCACATATCATGCCAAACTTATATGGATAGGGACTTTACCTGTGATTTCATTGGTGGAACTCCCAGATGAGGAAACTCTCTCTACCAATGCAGGTTAGTACCTTCTCTGAAACTTTTAGTGTTAAAGAGTCCCTTGGGACAGTGAGAAGTTAAGTGACTTGCCCAAGGCTATACAATCTATATGTGTCAGAGGTAGAACTTGAACCAGCTCTTTCTGGCTTTTCGGTGCTACTTCTGACAATGTTACTAGACTGGTTGATTGGCTTAGTACCGTAGCTGTAGTTTACCTATATTTTAGCAAAGTATTTATCAATCTCTGTGCTTGTGGAAGAGATGGAAAGACACTGGCTAGAATTTAACACAGCTAGGTAAACTAAGTGGCACAGTGGACACAGCATGGGGCCAGGAAAACTCATCTTCCTGAGTTCAAATTTGGCCGCAGACACTTAATAACTGTGTGATCCTGAATAAGTCATTTAACCTACTGTTTGCTTCAGTTACTCATCTGTAAAATGAGCTAGAGAATGGCAACCACTCCAGTATCTCTGCCTAGAAAACCCCAAATGGGTTCACAAAGAGTCAGACATGACTGAAAAACTGCCGATCAACCACAAAATTTAGAGTTGATTGAATGGTTAGACCCAGTGGGTAATCATTTATAGTGTGATGCCAACTTGGAGGAAATCTTCGGTAGAGTAACCCAGGGATCTCTGTATGTCTCTGTGCTGTTTAACATTTTTATCAGTTACTTATATAAAAGCATAGTTGGTATCTATCTCATATTTGTAGATGGCACAAAACTGAGAGGAATAACTAACACATTGGGTCACAGGATCTATAAAGATCTTGACAAACTAGACCATGGAACTGAATTGAACAAAGTGAGATTTAAGAGGGATAAATGTAAAGACTTATATTTGCTTGAAAAAGTGAATTTTAGCAGTGCTCCATATGAGTCAGTAATGTAGTGTGGCAGCCAAAAAAACCCGAATCTAGTCTTAGGCTTCATTGAGAGTGGTATAGAAAGTCCTAGGCGTAAGAAAGAGAGAGTCTCACTACATTCCACCTTGGTCAGAACACATCTAGGGTGCGCTCTCCAGTTCTAGGTGCCAGATTTTAGGAAGGACATGATCAGAAAAAAGAACCACCAGGATAGTGAAAGGCTCTGTTCTACCAAATCTGGATCAACTAAAGCAGTTGGTGATATTTAGCCTAGAGAAGAAGAGACTGAGGAAGGACATGATATCTTCAAACATTTGAAGGGCTTTCATGTGGAAGGAGGATGAGACTTGCTCTATGTGACCCCACAGGGCAGGAACAGTGGATGGAAATGGCATCTATTCTAGGCTTAATATAAGGAAAAAAAGTTTCCCAAATTAGAACTATCCAAAAGTCTCAGCATCTCTAAGAAGAAGCCTTTCCTGGTCCTCCTTGATCTTAGTGCCTTCCTTCTGAGATTCTTTTTTTTTTTTAGGCAATTGGGGTTAAGTGACTTGCCCAGGGTCACACAGCTAGTAAGTGTCAAATGTTTGGTCTGAGGCCGGCTTTGAACTCAGGTACTCCTGACTTCAGGGCCAGTGCTCTATCCTCTGCGCCACCTAGCTGCCCCCCTAAGATTATTTCTGATTAGAAAGGAAGGAAGAAAATAGATGGATAGATAGGTGGATAGGATAAATGGATAGTTTGGTAGATAAATAGAGATAGATAGGATAGGTAGGTAGAGATAGGTAGATAGATAGAAGGAATAGATGGATAGATAGATAGGTTGGTAGGTAGATAGGACAGATGGATGGATAGGTAGGTAGGGTAGGTAATAGAGATAGATGGGACTGTTAGGTAGATATGATAGGTAGATAGCTAGAAAGAAAGAAAGAATAGATAGGTTGGTAGGTAGATTGGATAGATAGAATAGGTGGATAGGGTAGGTAAATAGATAGAGATAGATAGATAGATAGAACCAATAGGTAGATAGATATGATAGATACTATACATAGACAGGTGATAGATACTTATATAGATGATACATAGGATAGATGATAGATAAATAGATACATACATAGATGATAAATAGGTAGATACACAGATACACAGATGATAGATACATAGATGGTAGAATAAATGATAGATGGACACACACATAGTTGATAGATAAGATAGATGATAGAAAAATAGACTAGATAGATATGTCTTATTAGCAGGTTGTCTTCACCATTAGACTGGGAGCTTCTTGAGAACAAGGACAGTGCCTGGAACATAGTTGGTGCTTAATAAATGCTTGTAGTCTTGACTTGGAGGCTTGATGATCACTTATGAGAGAGATTGTAGAGGAAATTCTCATTCAGCAGCATGTTCTGGATAGGCTTTGTGGTCTCTTTCAACTCTAGGATTTTGTGATTATACCTAAGGTCACATGGTTGTTTAGCAGCAGAACTGGGACCAGAACCCAGGCTTGTTGGCTCCTCACTCAGGGTTCTTTCCATTGTGTGGTTCGTTCTGGTATGCTTTGCTACCTCTCAGTTCACTCATTAACATAGCAGTTGCCACCATGAAGAATAAAAGGTCCTCCTTGTCATTGGATGTTCTGGTGCTCCTATGATGAAAAGCCTGGTGTGGCTGCTTTTAAATTGAACCATATATTCTTAGTCACCTCCATGTTGCTCCAGAGCTGAAATACCTTTGTTTTCTCACCTAGGATGGTTGGTGAGAGCATGTGGAAAATATTGGAAACTAATAGCAATAAAACCATCAGCATCTTGAAAATCCTCAAACCTGACACCACCTATCAAGTCAAAGTGCAAGTCCAATGTCTGACTAAAGTGCACAACACCAACGATTTTGTCACCCTCAGAACCCCAGAAGGACGTAAGTGTGGCTAGCTGACAGGCCCCAGCTGGGTCAACAGGAATCCGCAGGCCACTTCCTAGGGATGGCCATGTGGCTGACTCCTTGCTCCATTAACTTTGAACTTGATTAGCAAAGGCCTGTGTGAGCTATAGATCAGTCTTGTGCCATTCTTATTCATTGATTTGTTTTCTGATCTTTCATTCCTAGCTCCTGCCACCACCACTACCCTCTGAATATTTCTTCCTTTTCTGCTCTTCCCCTCCAAGCCCCTTAGTCTGTTCCTTCTGCTTGTTCCTCAAGCTTAATACGGTTGAGTTGATTGCAATGCAGCTAGATAGGTATGATTGTCTTTTTTTTTTTAAACAAAAAGATTATAAATCAGGACCATCTCCAGAGTAGTCAACTTGGAGTGCAGTGACACAGCCAAAATCCCATTTTGGAATTGCCATGAGGGTCTGCAGCATATTTCTTTAGATATTCCCAGTGAGGGCACACCTTTACTTTCCAAGTATAGGTTAGATATTTTGAAACAAGCCAAAAGTCATTTAGAATCAAGCCTAGAGAAATAAGGTAACACGTCAAGCTGCAGATTATTTTTGGTACAAGGTGAGAAAGAAAATAGGCTTTCACATGTGGCTCCTGGGTTGACTTTGCAGGCAGTTACAAATGGGGAATTCTAAGAGGTTCTGAGCAAGGCAGCCTTGTTAAAATAAATGTACAGATGACTACTTTGTCTCTAAATCTCTAAGAAGCATATGGTCTTTCACCCTCCAAGACCTTTAATTCTAAAGCATATTCTAAGTAGGGGCATAGTAAAGTAATTTGAATTTGGGACAGAAGAAGGGGAATAACTGTTGTAACAGCTAAGTTTTCTATGGACAGTGGCAGCATCAGGTGGACTCTTAGGCCAGTAAATCCCCTCTAGCTCTCTAGTGTACGAGTTGGTTTTAATGCAGACCCATCTCTTTACCAGTTCCAGATGCTCCTCGCAATCTCCAATTATCGCTTCACAAGGAATTTGAGGGTGTGATAGTGGGTTACTGGGCACCCCCTGCCAATACCCATGGACTTGTCCGAGAATACATTGTGAGTATCTGCTAGGTACTCCTCTGTCCTGTGCCGTAGGCTTCTGGGCATGCTGGGGCAGAAGGAAAATCTTTATGACCAGGAATCCCTCTTACCAATTCCTGAGATTATTTCATTCCTCCTCTTCTCCTGTACCTACCTGTTTAGAATGAGCCAGTCTTTTTACCTCTGAGCATCTTTTTTCCTGACTGTATGTTATTTTTTTCTTTCTCTCTTGACCTTAGGTGGAATATGGTAGAAGTGGTACCAAGATGTGGGCCTCCCAGAGAGCACCTAGTAACTACACCGAAATAAAAAATTTGTTGGTCAACACTTTATATACCCTGAGAGTGAGTTGATAAATGACGCGGTGGCATGATATAGTAGAAAGAAGACTGGGCTTAGAGAAAATGGGTTTCACATCCCACTTCTGACATTTAGGACTCTTGGGGTCTGTTGCTTCATCTGTAAAATGGGGATAATAATAGCACCTACCTCACAGCACTGTTTAGAGGACCAAGTAAGATGTGTGTAGTGTGTTTTGCAAGCCTCAAGCTGCTATCTGTGTAAAGGCCAGCTGTTTTTATTTTTAATGCCTGTTTTAAAATTTTCAGAACCTATCAATGTTACTGCCACTTTTTGAGTACCTTGCTGTTGCCTTTATCGTAGCCACATTAGTGACCTACAAAGTGCCCAACCTATTGCCCAGAGGTTTACTTTCCTTTTGGAGAAACCTTAAGATGTGTTTTCAAAATCTTAAGAAAGCCTAGGCTCTAAAATGTAAATGTTGTAGGCTTTTCCTGCCTCCCCACCCCCATCCCCAATCAGGAATAACATGGAGCCCAGCTCTTGCTGTTATGACAGTCATTGGGAGAATGGAGAGCTATAACAAGGCAAGTTAGATGGCAAAGTGCTCTGGTCTTTTCACCACAGCCAAGGGTGCATTCTGTCATCTCTCCTCACTCACAGAGCATCATTAGGACCAGGGGGAGCATTTGTTTTCACCATGGTGGCAGGAGGAGACTCCATGGCCCAATCTTAGTGATTTGGCTGTTTTGATAGTCACCTCTCATTTATCTGCTGTAAGGAAGTCACTGTGGTGGATGGATGATCCAGAATGCTTTATAATCAAAAAGCACTGGGATACTTTTTAATTCTTCCAATAAAGTTTGAATGTGTATCTTCTGTGGGAACACATAAGCCTCCAGAAAAAAATCATAAAAACCTGGATCCTAGCTCTAAAGCCAGAAGAGCCCACAGAAGCTGTTGAGTCCAGTTCCCTTATTTTGCAGGTGAAGAAACTGAAGCCCATAGGGGTAAAGAGACTTGCCTAGGCTTGTCCAGGTAATAAATACCCGAGTTATGGGATTTGAACCTAGGTTTCCCTATGTCAATTAAAATAACCCATCCATTTTAGCACTTTAGAATAAGCTAGAAAATTGTCCAGCTTTCCCAACCTTCAGATTTGTACCAACAGAAGACGTGACAAGGCTACTGAGAAGTCAAAAGCAGGTTTTACCTTGGGAAACTGCATTGACTTGTATTTCCAGAGTTTAACCAGAATATCTTTTTAGCTCCCAGACTCATGTGCATTCCATGTTATTCCCCCTTCTCATCTTCCACCACTGGGTGAGGGGCATCTGTGTCATATTACATTTATAAACAGACTTGGGTGTTTTGATGACCTTAAAGAAGAGAGGGCATATTTGCACAAAGTATTAATAATGTGAGTTCATCCGTGTGCACAGACCAATGACTCCATAACGCTGAGTCTTTTTGTGGCCTTTTTTCTGTAGCTGTCCATAAATACTCTCTAGAAAGACCTTAGGTTGCACCGATCAGTGGGATTCCATTTTCTCATGGCTCTGACAGTCCCTTCAGTGCCTCTGACAGGGCACTGCTTCTTTATCCCCATTTCATTTGTTTGTCCTCAGAGGAATGGCGCCCTTATGTTACTTCTTAACCTTGTGGCTCACTGGGCATCCTTGACTTCTGGTGCATTGCTCTTATTTCATACTAACTCACTTTAATTTTCAAAGGTCGCTGCGGTTACCAGTCGAGGAATAGGAAACTGGAGCGATTCAAAATCTATCACCACCATAAAAGGGAAAGGTAAATGATCTCAGTGCCTACAGATGTGGTAAAGGTAGTTACCCTTTTGAAATGGGCCTGGAGATGAAGAAACAGATTAGAATCTTCTCTCTGGCTTTTTCCTGGGCTTATTCATGATGATTTATAAATATTTTCTTTGGGGTAATGGTTTGAATATGTCTCTAGTTCCTGATAATTTTTTCTTTTTCTTTTTTTTTTTGATGGAACATTTCATATAATCCAAAGATACACAGGGACCTATCAGTAACCTCTTATATAGACAGACAGACAGATAGAAAGATAGATAGATAGATAGATATCACCTTATCTCTAGTCAGGCTACAGCTTAGCCACCCAGGACCAGTACTGTACTACTCTTCCTCCTAAAATTTTATATGTTTGTGAAATGGTGAGTATTTTAGCTGCTCTGTTTTACAGTTCACAAATAAATATTCACCCTCAAAAAAATTTGTCACGGTATCCCGATAATGCTGGGGCTGGCGGTGATTGTGTCCGGCGCTGACAGCCAGAAGTCACCATTAGGCCTAGTTCAGTGCCATGTACACCATAGGTCACTGGCCCATGGTCCTGTGAGCTAAATAAGGGTTGAAATGAAAGTTCTCTCTAGCAAACAGTTTTCTAAGTGAGTTCCTGATTTTCACCTTAGAACCCCTTTGGATCTGTGGCTTTGGAAATCAGAGAAGAAATTCTCTTGTGGTTGGAGGTATCTGCCTTGAAACCTGAGGCCAGTGAGAAAAAGGTTTCTAGCTATGCCTTTGGGGCACCTGGCCCCCTACTAAAATCTAGAGTCATTGATTGATATTAAAAATAGGTTTTAATAAGGCAGACAAATTTAGGGAACCCATAAAGGGTTGGGCAGAATTCTTAGATAAAGGATAACCAGCCCCACATTTTAAAATCCTAAGCCATTGTTATAATTAAACTTTTTATTTATTTATTAAACTTATCTCATATGGTGGTGCTGAAGCCCAGCTGCACACACACAGATGAACCATATACAGCATGTACAGAAGACACCTTTATATTGCATTAAAAAGTGACATGGTGTTGAGCCAGCCATTGGGGAGGCTGAAGCTGATGGATTTCTTGAGCTCAGAAATTCTGACCTGTAGTGAGCTATGCTGATGGGGTACCTACACTAAGTTTGGTATTAGTGTGGTGAACCTGCAGGAGTGGGGACCACCAGATGGCCTAAAAAAAGGTGAGGTCAGCACAGAAATGGAGCAAGTCAGAGCTGTTGTGCCAATCAGTAGAGGGACTGGATTTGTGAAAAGCTTCTAAATTCTAGCTTGGGTGAAATAAGGAGACCCAGTCTTTCAAAACAACAAAAAAGGGACATATTGAAAAAAGACGGTGGTGTTCATATGACTTGTGCTCTGGGCGTATCCAGGTCCTTGGAGATGTCATGTATTTTAGGCCGCATCGTATTTCAATGGAAGGGGCACTGTCTGTGCAGTCAGAGGAACTATGTTCAAATTCCATCTGTGATGGTTACTACCAGTGTGACCGGATGACTCATTCAACCTCCGTGGGCCTTGGTTTCTCCATTTATAAAATGATGAGTTTGGGCTTAGACAGCCTCTGAGGTCTCTTTTAGCTCTAGATCTATCTGTGACTGATCTTGAATGATCTTCTGTCCTTAGGAGCAGGTATAGGAAAAGTAAACTTGGCCTGCATCAGCCATCCTGTGTTCATAATCCATGGATGGACAGATCTATCCACAAGTAGATTGTAGGGGGTCTGTGAACTGCGATGGGGGAGAAGGGAATCTTTATTTTCACCAACCTCTGACTGAAGTGAAACATTTCCTTCAGTTATTTAAAAACATTATTCTGAAAAGGGGTCCATGGACTTCACTGTGGCTAAGAACTTTTAGTCATTAGTCAGTGATAATCATGTCCTTTTCTTAGTTATAATATGGATACCTTTTTTTCCACATAGATTAATTCTAGACTGTCCTGGAGCCCTACCAGACCCCATTTTTCTATCTTAGCTAATTACAGGCTCATATCACCATGCATGGCACATGTTGCTTAATAAATACTTATTGGTTGATTTAGCTGGAAGGGACCTTGGAGATTTATTTTATCAGATCCCTTTGCTTACAAATAAAGAACCTGAAGGCTAGATAGGATAAATGACTTGCCCAAAGTCTCGTGTAATAAGTAGCAGAGCAGAAATGTAAACTCAGGTTCTATCAGGAAGGTCATTAATCAGCTGGAGAAGTGTGCAAAGGAGGGCAGCCAAGATCATCAGGGGTCTCAAGTTTATATCATACAAGGACAAGAGGAATGAACTGAGAGTCTTTAATGCAGTGAGCAAAATAGCTGTCTTTATGTATCTGAAGGTCTGTCATGTGGATACAGGATTGGACTTATTCCTCTTGACCCTGTGGCAAAATTTTGACAAATAGGTAGAAGCTGCATAGAAGCAGATTTAGGTTTGATTGTGAGGGTGGAGGGTGGGGAAGCTTTCTAGCAATAAGAGTTATCCAAAAGTGGGATTACTGCCCCTAGAAGTACTGAGTTCTCCCTCGCTAAATGTTTTTCAAGGAACAGGTGGATGACCAATTGTTGATGTCTCTTAAAGGAATTTTTTCTTGTGAAAATATGGTGAAGATGTTGCAGATCAAATAGTCTCCATGTTGAAGGGGACCTGAGAGGATATCCCCTTTCTTACAGACATGTGTTGATGATGATAAGTGTGCTCTCTGTACATTCAAGTGGAGAGCTATCCATCATTTTTCCTGTTCTCATCCGCCTTGGCTCTTAGCTTTGGTATGAGATTTATACTCAGATACTTCCAGATGTCAGATTGTATAGCGGTTCAGAATCTGCTATGTTATAGAATGGGAGTGTCATTGTGGGATAGCTTAAAAAGCACTGGACCCCAGTGTCAGAAAATTTTTAGGTTCCAGCCCCATCACTAGCTGTGAGACCTTGGGCAAGTCCCTGAGCCTAAAGTTCCTCATCTAAATAAATCTCATCCTCATGGGGGTAATATGTGCACCACCTGCCATATAATATTTTTGTAAGGAACAAATGACCTAAGCATCATAGATCAGAGGCCATCTAGGCAAACCCACTCATTTTACAGATGAGGAGGAAACTGAGGCCCACAGAGTTGTTATTTACCTATAAACCATACACATAGTAAAGATCAGAGATGGGATTTGAATCTCTTTAGAGAGAAGTAGTTTTCTATCTTAGCATTCAAAGGACAGCTGGGTGGCATAGTGGATAGAGTACCGGCCCTGGAGTCAAGAAGACCTGAGTTTAAATCTGGCTTCAGACACTTACTAGCTGTGTGACCCTGGCCAAGTCACTTCACCCTGTTTGCCTCAGTTTCCTCATCTGTAAAATGAACTGGAGAAGGAAATGGCAAAGCACTCTAGTATCTTTGTCAAGAAAACTCCCAATGGGGTCGTAGAGAGTCAGACATGACTGAAACCAAACAACCACCTTAGCATACAGCCTCCTAAAGGGATGTAAAACTGTTTTAGAAATGTGAAGTGTTAAATAAATGTGAATTGGTATAATAGAAATTGGGGTTTCGCTAGCGGGAGGACACCCACCGTGATTGCAGAGCCTTTGGAAACTGGGCTGTGGTAATTATTGTTAGGAAAACGCCTCTTTAAAAAGAAGAAAAGAATGGCATGTAGTGCAGACTAATTCCCAGGGTGGCTTAGGTGACTGAACCTGAGTGAGATGTGACAGGTGGGCAAAATCAGGCAAAGGAAATCCCCTGCATGCCCAGACTGAAAGATCACTTTGTCCATAGAAGAGGAAATGAGTAAGGTTCATCAAAGTTGCTGGCTGTCTCATTTTCCTTCCTTGGGATTCTCATTTTGAATTCTTTTCTGTTTTCAGTGATCCCACCACCAACTATCCACATTGAGAGCTACAGTGAAAATTCTCTCAGTCTCACCCTAGTAATGGATAGCAACTTTAAGGTAATACTGAAATTCGTACTCAGCGGTTGGTAGTGAGTGGGGCAGGTGGAAAGCAGGGAGACAGCTCATTCCCAAGGAGCTGACTCAGGTGGCTTGAGTGATAGACTTCACCCAACGTGAGAACCAATATGTCACAGTTTCAGTTGGATCAAGAGAAATGAAGGATTCTGGTGATGTAGTAATATCCTAACCAGGTTGGCTTCCTTCTTTTCACCTCTCCCAGCTCTCCCCCTCCTCCCCCCAACATTCCTCACCCCAAAGCAAAAGAATTACTTGGATCTTCATGTATAATTATCCTGCCTCAGCCTGGTGCTTTCTTTTTTTTTTTTTAAACCATGTAATTAAATGGTTCACAGCTACAGTGCAAATAAAGGCTTGGTGTTAACAGAGAGTGTGTGCCCTGTAATTTTCAGCTTTATTGGATTTCCTGGTGCTACGAGCTAATGCAGTGTTTCTCACACTGGAAGAAGAGCCTTTGTGGGGAGAGGTTCTGATACTTTCCCAGGGAAAAACAGATTCCATGTATTTTCCCTTCTCCCCTCCTCACTTTCTACCCCCCACCTCAGCCCCACAGACTCTTCCATGCCCTAGTTCCCACTTTCCATATAGACCTCAAGGAGTAACCAGAGACATACCTTTGAATGTCCTTTAGAAGGTCAGAATGGGCTCTTCTGCTCCTCACTGAACGTGAACCAATAAGAATGAATAAAGGGGGGGGGGCTGCCCTCAGAGTAGAGGCAGGACCCTCCAGTGATGGAGAGGCTTAAGGCAATCTATTGTAATTCTAGCTCTTAACTATTTGGAATATATTGACTGTTAGAACTACAGAGACTTAGATTCTAGTCTCAGCCCTGACTTTGCCTTGGTGTGTGTGTTCTTGAGGAAGTGACTTCCCTCTTCTGGGCCTCAGTTTCCTCACCTGTAAAATCAAGGGAGTATATTAGATGGTTACATGCCCTTTCACTCTTATTTCTGTAACAAAGCCTCTGCGGTTTGGGGCTGGTGGGGTGGTACCCCAGGTTTTCATTTTTGTTTCACATCCTTTATGTCCATCTCTGCCCCAGGAGGGATGACAGGAACAAAAGTTTGCAGACCACATGGGAACACAGGCCAGACTTCATAGACCAAAAGCACCTACCGCCCTAAAAAAACCAAACAAGCACACACAAAAAAAAACCCTAGTGCCGTTTGCTTGTTTTCTTCACAATGAAGTGCCCCTTTATAGCGTAACATGCCTTGGTGCTAGCTGTCCCTCTCCCCCCACCTAACCCCATTAGTCTGGAATTCACTCCTTCCTCACCTCTACTTCTTAAGCATCCCTAGCATCTTTCAAGCTTGGCTCAGGTCTCACCTTCCACATTATCAGAAGGCCTTTCCTGATCCTCCCAGTTGTTAGGGCTTCCTCTCCATTCCAAAATTAAAAAAAAAATGCCTTGTATTTATTCTGAATATACCTAAATGTGCCAATATACTTGTATGTTCTCTTTTTGTCTTTCTGTCTTCATTACCTGGCACAGAGTAGGTGTTTAATAAACATCGATTGATGAATTAATTAGCATGAAATTTCATTAAAATGGAAGCAGTAGATGAGTCTTGGTTTGGTTTGGTTTCGGTCATGCTGATTTGAATCTCTCCAGTATTGAAGAAAATCACAGTACCTACCATCAAGAAGCCCGAAATGGCCTCCATGATAACTCTTGTCTCTTGGTGTTTGTCAGGTCAATGGCTACGTGGTGAACGTCTTCTGGGCCTTCGACACTCATAGACAAGAGACAAGAACTTTATTCCTACATGGAGAGATAACATCATACAAAGGTAAAATGTGGCAGCTAGTGGACGTAGCAGGTGGAATCAAGGTTAGATGAGGTATTTATTTCCAAGCAAGGCAGGTTTTTCAGTGTTGGAACTAGTTAGTGAATGCCTTTCGCTAGGGAGGAAGGAAGGAAGGAAGGAAGTATAGATGGATTGAGTAATTCAGGTCTGCTATGTGCCATGTGTTGTGCTAGGCACATTACAAATATTATCTCCTTTGAAGGCAGAGTCGTGGACCAGATGACCTCTCAGAGTCTCTTATAGACCTGAGATTCTGTTTCTGTTAGAAGATTGGAGACTGAAGGAAAACTATTACCTATAAGCTTCTTTCTCTGAAATTGATACTTAGATTCCAGGTTTGGTATATCATATTGACCAGCCAAAGTGGCATAACTCTTTATCTCTGAAGAAAAAAAAAATCTTTATTGGTGCTCTCACTCAATCCTGAAAATATGAAGCTTTTGATATGAAAATGCACTAAGTAGAGGCTACCAGATCATAGCTAAGCTTTCCCTTTTGCCTAAGATAGCACTTTCTATGAGGGAGGCCGCCTTTGGAATGTGAAAGACTGACATGGGTAGCCCCTTTCTTTCACAGCTCTCCAAAGTAATCCCTCACTTATCTTGCATTGTTAGCTAAGGATGTAGTCTCATAAATGGATTTCCCAAATTATGGAAGCCAAGTGCCAAAGCTATTAAAATTTTTTTTAACTATTCCTTTACTGTAAAGTAATGTGGTTATGTGTCTGATTTTTATGGTGTCTGTGTGTGTGTGTTTTCTGACTCTTCCCTCAGTGTCTAGTTGGCAGCTGTCATTTAGAAACATAGAATCTTAGGATTAGATAAGACCTTAAAGGTCATCCAGTCCAAAGGACCCCAAATAAGTAGTAAGCCTCCAACAGTATGGAAGTCACTTCTGCTCTGAACAGTGCTTTGCTCTGGGTCACTCTGCCCTTGTTTCCAAGAGATAGCCCTTTCCCAATCCCTCTACAGTTTTCCAGCCTGGCCATTTTAATGGCCAGTCAGAATGGCGACAGTTGGAGTTGCCTTTCTTTCTTAGATTCTTCTTCTAAGGATTTTAGCCCCCTGTTTCCTCTCCTATTTTAACAAGATGCTAGTGGGGCTGTTTGGTCCCCTTTCTACCACTCTGTTCCTACTCTTACTTCCATTCCAGGCCTAGCAAGATTAGGAAGAGGGAAGTAAAAAGCCAATCCCTGTAAACATCTTTCCTACCATTGGGAATTGGGACATTCAGGTCACTTCAGTGTTCCCAGAATTCATGGTCCTACTTTCTCCTCTTTTCCCTAGGCCCCGTTCATCTCTTTATCCACAGCTCCTGCCCCAGATCCTAGGATGATACTGATAATTCGATTTTAGGCTGAATAGACCCAGAGTATTCAGAATGAGGGAACTGATAATCCCATTATAGTGTATTTTAGTCTTCCCTGGTCAGACCATGTCTCTACTATTGTGTTCAGCACCACATTTTTTAGCCAAGAGATTAACAAGCTCATGTCCCTAGAAGGGAGGCTAAAATGGTGAGGAAGCTGGTAACCATTCCTAAAGAGGATTGGCTAAAATAATTAGGGATGTTCACCCTAGAAAAGAGTTGGAGGACAGATGATACTTATCTTCAAGTTTTAGAAAAACTTGTTTGAAAAAAGGATTAGATTTGTTTTGCTTGGCCTTAGAAGAAAATCTCTAATAATTTCAGCTGAAATTATAATGGGCTAACTCAGGGAGGTACTGAGCTCCAATCATGGGATGTCTTCAGGTAGAGGCTGGCTAACCATTTCCTAGGGATATTTTAGATAGATGGTAGGATTTGGTATGGGGCTAGATTAGATGATATCTAGGATTACTTTTAATTCTAAGTTCTTGTGGTTCTTTTTTTTTAATTAACAAAAATTTATTTTCTCTCCTAACCTCCCCCCATTTAAAAAAGAAAAAAAGTTATTATAACAAATATTCATAGTCAAGGAAACATTTCCATATTTACCATGTCCAAAACTATATATAGCTCATTCTTCATCTTGAGTCCATCACCTCTGTGTCAGGAAGTAACATCATCCATCCTCTCTAATTGTGAGTGATTGATCATTGTACTGAACAGAGTTCTCAAGTCCTTCAAAGTTATTTGTCTTTGCAGTGTTGTTACTATATAAATTGTTTGGTTCTACCCATTTCACTCTGCATCAGTTCATAAAGTCCTCCCAAGTTCTTCTGAACCCTTTCATCATGTCTTATAGTATGATAATATTCTATTATGTTGATATATCGTGATTTGTTCAGCCATTTCCCGATTGATAGGCACCCCTTTTAATTTCCAATTTTTTGCCATGTTACAAAAGGAGTTGCAGTGTATTTTTTTGTGTATATGGGTCCTTTTCCTATTTTTTTTTATCTCTTTAAGGAATAGACCCAGTAGTAGAATTACTGGATCAAAGAGCATGCAGTTTCTTGACTCTTTGGGTTTAGTTCCAAATTGCTTTTCAGAATGCCGGTACCAAATCACAGATCTTCCAACAGTAAATTTATATGCCCATTTTTCCACAGCCCCTCAAACATTAGTCATTTTTCTTTTTTATCATACTTGCCAATGTGTAATGGGTGCATGAGGGAGAACTTCAGAGTTGCTTTAATTTTCATTTCACCAATTATTAGTGATTTGGAGTATTTTTTTCATGTAGCTGTTGTTAGCTTTGTTAGCTTGGATTTCTTCCTGAGAACTGTCTGTTCTTATCCTTTGACCATTTATCAGCTGGGGAAAGATAACTGTGATAATACTAAATGTCTAGGGAAATAAGAATCTGAAAAGGTGTGATTAATCTTACTTCACTCTTCTTGATGGCAGAGACTATGGCTTCATTATTGTTATTATTATACCTCCCCGAAGCCTAGCACAACATTTTGCACATGGGCACTTAATAAATGCTGGTTTAGTATGTGAACAAATGAAGCAGACTCCACTGTTATCATTTGAGCATGGGTCTTGTCTTCCTCTACCAAGTCTAAGTTAAAAAGAAGGGGGACAAAATAAGAGGCCAAGGAAAAAGCCTACCCTAGACTGTTCCTCCATTGTTACTTCAAGGAGTATATGATCTCTTTAATGTGAACACTACCTGTAAGGGTGTTGATCAAACCCACGTATTAGGGTTTTGCTTGGTAGTTGGGTCCCGTGGAATTGCCTGAAACACAAAGAGGTTAATGGACTTACCCAGGGTCACTCAGCTAATAAATATCAGAAGTAGGATTTGAACTTAAGTCTTCCTGATTCTGAGGTCCTCTGGCCTCTCTATCATGTTGCTTCTGAGGAGTATCTTAATACTACTGTAAAGAATCAGGTGTTGTCAGAGATGATGTTGAATGGATAACTTGGTGAAAATCTCACAGTATGTGAGAAAACACTATAACTGTGGTAGTGAGTCTGCATATCAAGATACAAACTATAATCTAATTTTCTTTGTCTGCCTCTTGGCTTCTCCCTAGTGAACAATCTAACTGCCCATACCTCCTATGAGATTTCTGCCTGGGCAAAGACAGACCTGGGTGACAGTCCTCTGGCTTTTGAGCACGTGATGACCAGAGGCACTCGTCCACCCTCTCCTAGCCTCAAAGCCAAAGCCGTCAATCAGACCTCGGTAGAGTGCACCTGGACTGGGCCAAGGAACGTGGTGAGTCAGTAGGAGAACCTTCACAAATACTGACTAGGTTCAGGTCAGTGGGCAGAATTGGGAGGGTTCAAACTACTACTGTTTTACCTTCCCTGAAACCATTTAAGAAGCTAGGTTTTCCTTTAGATTACTTGGTATATGACCTTTGGAGTAGCATTGCCTTCTCTCTCCCAGCAAGTGATAAGTTTTTACTCTTTCCCAGGAAGCCTTGCCATACCATGGCCTGGGCTCCAACCCCGTGAACATAAGTGAAAAGCTTCCTCACAGTGGTGTCACATTAGGTCCTATGTGCTAGAACGTTGGAGAACTTTATTCTTAGGATTTTACCTTGTGCTGTGGGTGTTTTCTGGAATCTGACAACAATACTGAGTACTGCAGTGAGGTAGAGAGCACTTTTCTCGATGGTAGGGAAAGCTAGAATGGTCTCTGTGCCTTCTTTCCGTATATACCTTTGAAGAAAATTATTTGCTAATATTCACCTTGTCATATTGGAAGGACCTCCAACTCACCACTTGGCAGGAAACAACAGGGCCAGGAACCAGAAGTGCTGAGTTCTAAGATCCATATCAGGGCTGTGGGAGCTGGTACAAGTTCCCTGTTCTCTCTGTGTGCCTCTGCAGTAAAATGGGAAAAGTAATTAATTCCTTTCCCTCTCTTGCCTCCTCTGGGAGATGAGAGTGAGTGAATGAAAAAATGCTTTATGACTATATGTTAGAAAAACCTGGAAAGACTTACATGAACTGATAACCGTGAAATGAGCAGAACCAGGAGAACATTGTACATAGTAACAGCCTATTATATGATGAGCACCTGTGAATGACTTGGCTATTCTCGACAATAAAATGATCCAAGACAATCCCAAAGAACTCATGATGAAAAATGTTATCTGCCTCCAGAGAAAGAACTGATGGTGTCTTCATACAGACTGATGCATGCTATTTTTACCCTCTTTCCTTCCTGCCTTCCTGCCTTTCTTCCTCCCTCCCTTCCTTCCACAAAATGACTAATATGGGAATATGTTTTACCTGGTTGCACATGTATGGTCTATATCGGATTGCTTACCATCTCAGAGAGAGGGGAGGGGACAGAAGGATAGAATTTGTAACTCATTTTAAAAAAAGAAATGAATGTTAAAAATTGTTTTACATGTAATTTGGGGAAAATTAAAATATTATTTTTAAAAGACTACATGGCAATCTTATTAGGGGTTAATGGGCTCCTTCTGGGTCATTTGGTTTCCAAATTTCTAAACACAGTATGTGAGGAAAAGGAGACTGCTTCTTTTAGCATGAGGAAGTAATCATCTGTCTTGTTCTCTGGCTTCTACCAGGTGTATGGGGTTTTCTACGCCACATCCTTTCTTGACCTCTACCGAAACCCAAAGAACCTGACTACCTCATTCCACAATGCCACAGTCATTGTCAACAGAGATGAACAGTACTTATTTCTGGTATGTTTCTCTTAGCCCCACAACTTCCTTCTTTTAAAGCGCATCTAAGTGGCTGAATTAATTAGCTGCTGACCAAGAGGAGTTGGAGACCTGGATGCTTCTCTCCACAGTGCAGCTTTGTGACTTCCAGACAAATTACTTATCCTCAGTTTGCCCATCTGGATAATGGGGAGACAGCCTTTGCTGCTCTCTCTGGGATATTGAGCTTCCCTGAGCCATTTTCTGTGAAACTCACCAATCTCATCAGAGGGCCTGGAATAGCAACATTTGTAATCATGTCATGTTTGGGGTGGGTGTGTTTGGCTCCAGGTTCGGGTGATAGCCCCATACCAAGGCCCGCCTTCTGACTACATTGTGGTGAAGATGATCCCAGACAACAGGCTCCCTCCTCGACACCTTCATGCAGTGGACGTTGGCAAGACCTCGGCTGTCATCAAATGGGAATCGCCATATGACTCTCCCGACCAGGATATGGTGAGCCGGCCAGCTATCTGCCCCCAGCCTTGTGGCCTCAGGGGTGTCTAGAGTGGCTAGGGATACAGTAGCTCAACAGCATCATTGAGGAGGAAAGGATATCTGGACGAAGACTTTGTGGTTGACAGCTCAATAGTATATCCCTTCTCTCTACAGCCCAAGCTAAACCAGTGCGAGGTTGAGGTGCTTCTCTGAGAGGAACCACTTCGGGATAGGACATACATGCAACAAGGCGTCTGATTCCTATCTGAGTCTTAGCCCCCAAAACTGTTCTCTGTCAGCACCAGTTGTCCATTGGCCCAAGTGCTGTGGTTTCTTATTTGGTTGTGCTTTTCGTTCTAGCTGCCTGACCAAAAGCAGGGTCCTTATCAGGGCCGTGCAGACGAGTGAGTTTCCTTGTTCTCCTGTCAAGACCCCTTATGTATTTGCCTCTGCCTCACATTTTTTGGGAGATAGTAGAAGACAGAAGAGCCTGGTGTGCTATGATCCGTGGGATCACAAGGAGTCAGACACGAGTGAACGACTGAACCAGACCTTTAACTCACTAAGAACAGAACCACTGATAACTAAAGTATTGAATCAGTTTCTAGGGAGCTAAATGTAGCTTCTGTGCCTTCTTCTTCCCCTAATTAGAGGAAGGGTCCTCTTTCACTGTCTGGAACTGGTTGCTTTTTAAATGGGCTTCTCCTTGGGTGATTTATTGAAGGGATGATACCAGTGCATGCTGACCTTCCCTCCTTCCTGATTTGTGTTTCCATTATGAATATTGTTCTTTCCTTTCATTCTTTCTTTGCCTCCATGTCACATATGTAACATCAGTCAGATTGGAAGTATAAATTGTTATTTACTTAGATCTGGCATTGAGCCTCAACCAAATGTACAGATCCCCAAAACTGGGTAATTTTCCTCTTTTTCCTCCCTAGCCACACTCTCTGGCTATTATTGTTTCAAGGGGAACTAAATCCTGAGTTCATGTTTTTCTTCCCTGTTCCGTTCTGCTGGTGTCTTGATAAATGCCATCTCCCCTGGAGTCATGAGTAGGGTCTTGGTATATATTTGATGGTTTCAGGCAAAGTTCTACTAATAAATTCTCGTAATGAGGTTGAGACCTACTTGGGCCCCATGGGTCCTCAGAGGATGCAGCTGGGTACTGTAGTTCAGAATGCTGTTGCCTGGGGTCACCATGGCTAAATATACCCATGTTACATCATCTGTCATACATCCAGAAAGGACAAAGAACATTGCAAAATAGCTGATATGCATCAATGTGGTTCTCTACCCCTCCAGTTATATGCTGTGGCAGTTAGAGATTTAATCCGAAAGACTGACAGGAATTACAAAGTGAAATCCCGGAATAGCACGGTGGAATACCCGATTACCAAATTGGAACCTGGTGGAAAATACCATGTCATTGTGCAACTTGGAAACATGAGCAAAGAAGCTACTGTGAAAATTAATACAGGTAAGCAAGAGGGGGTTCTGCATTATCTGGATGCCAACTAGATTTGAAAGATAGCTCCAGAGTTAACACAAAGCAGCTGCTTGGGCATGAAGTCTTTTAAAGCCTGAGTCTACCAAATCTGTGACTTCTCTGTCCAGCTTTGTCCCACAGGGAAATGAGTGTAATAGCAAGTTGGAAAAGGGAAGAGCACAGTTTTGGAGAAGGGGGAGGGATTAGGTACATTAAACTCAACTGAATCATTGTCATTCTGCTGCTCCCCAAAGCTTTAAAATGGTGGGAGTCCTCAAGGGTCGTGAAGATAGGAGCGCTCCCCTTTTGCAAACGTTTCACAATATTGCTGAAAGGGCACCAGAATTATAATTTGTCCACAGTTCCATGGGAGATATAGTCAGCTCTTTCGTGCCTGTTCCCACCTGTCTCCCTGACTTGTGGAGTGGTGGGTATGGGGGGGTGTGATGATTCCGCTGTGAGTATACTGCAGAGATTAAGGTTGAATGGTTTTCCCCATCAGTGGAACTCTTCCAGGTTTTCATTGTTAGCCACCGATTTGTACCCTTGCAGGTCTTCTTGTCTCTCCCCTCACCTCCTTCCAATCCATGTTATATACTACTGCCAAATTAATCTACGTATCATCCTTGACTCCTTATTCATCTCACATATTCAGTCAGTTGTTAAATCTTATCATTTCTGTTCCTGCATTATCTCTTGCATATGTCTTCACCTTCCTGCTCATACAGCTACCATCATCACCTCTTGGCAGGACTCTTGCAACGGCCTTCTAATTGTACTTCCTGCCTCAAGCCTCTTCCCATTCCAATCTGTACTCCACACAGCCACCAAAATGATTTTCCTAAAGACTTGTCTCAGATTTGATCATGCCATCCTCTCTCTCTTAGCAAACTGCAGTGACTCCCAGTGACCCTAAGACAAAATGTAAATGCATCTGTTGGACATAGAAATCTCTTTACAACCTGGTCCCTTCTACCTTTCCAGTCTTCTTACTTCCTTCTGTTCTTGGACTAGTTGAATTTCTTCCCATGACACTCTTATTTCCCATCTCCATTACCTTGAACTGGCTATCCCTCATGCCTAGAATACAATCCTTCCTCATTCCCGCTTTTTAGCTTTGAGGATCTGCCCAAGGGTCACCTTTTATGTGAAAACCTTTACCGACAAGACAGCTAGGTAACCTAGGCATAATGCATAGAGTCCCGGAGTTGGAGTCAGAAGAACTGAATTCATATCCTGTTTCAGATTCTCAACTAAAGTGTGACCCTAGCCAAGTCACTTACCTGCTATCTGCCTCAGTTTCCTCATCTGTAAAATGATAATACCCCCTATCTCATGAGGATCAACTGAGATTGATCATGTTATAGAAATGCTAGCTGTTATCCTCCTGGTTGCTAGTATACTCTCTCCTAAAACTACCTTTTTTTTGGGTGTATATGTATGTGTATACACATACATACACATATACTGGATTATAATTTTACATATATATATATATTATATATACACATATATGTATGTCTCTAAATAGTGAATATATATTTCATATAACATGTATGTATGTATGTATGCACATACATACATCTTATATTACATGTATATCTAGATAATCTATCACACATTTAACATATATGTATATGTGTATGTCATGTATGTACTTATATATGTCCTCTCCCTAGTTACAACGTTAGCTCCTCGAGGGCAGCATTGTTTCAGTTTTGTCATGGCTTGCTTAGCCCAGTGCCTAATATAAAGTAAGTACTTAATAAATTCTTGTTGGTTGGTTGATTCTGTATGAATATCTCTTCGTGTCATTCACTCTTCTGCTCAAAGTCTATCAAATTCTGTCCACCAAATCAAGTTTGATCTGCTTAATCTGGCATCCAAAGCCCTCCACAGTTTGCAACTGTCCTACCTTTCCAGCCTTATCTTTACACTGCTGTTCTCTAAATGCTCCTCAGCTTAACTGGACTGAACAATCTCCTATCCCTTGTGCATGTTCTGTATTTTTTTATTTCCTTGTTTCTATCCATGCTGTATGCTGTGCATGCAATGTCCTTCCCTACCCCTGTAGTGGAGTCTTTCCTCTATAGGACCTCACCTTTCTGCTGGATTTAATCTGTATTTTTTTGTAGTGTGATTTTTTTTGTAACTGTGTTAAATGCTTGTTATAAGCTCTAGGAAGGCAGGGACCTTATTTTCTCTACTCTGTGTTTCTCCTCACTTCCCAGGCCCACTCTTTCTTCCCAAACTTAACACAATTCTCTGCATGCAGTTGGGGCTAAATGAATGAATTGCAGAGGTGTGTGTGCTGCAGTAGAAATTTGGAATATGGAGAAAAGGTCCTAGAATGAGATTCAGGAACCAGGATCAGAGGCAGGAGAGGGTTTTCTTGGGCTGCAAGGAGGGATATCTGTGAGTAAAGGGCTTCAAGTGTGTTTGGGGAATGTGAGCAACAGGAAAGATGGATGAACACAGGTATCAGGAGCAGTTCCTTCTCCAGGTCCCTCCCAATTCAGCAGATACTTCCTCCTTTCTGTGTTGCCAGCTCTCCTAGGGGAGGGATGATCACCCAGAGCAAAATCAAGAACCAAGAGCTGAGTGCTGGTCATTAGTGTGGTATCTTTCCATGCCCCTGTTCCTTTGGTCCTTCTCAGGTAGAGGTACAATGACCAGCCAGCTAAGACCCATAGTCTAAAAGGTACCCAGATCCTGTACATATCCACTAATGGAGAGCCTCATCTCTTCAATTTTCAGTGTCATTATCCGCACCAGATGCCTTAAAAATCATAACAGAAAATGACCACGTTCTTCTCTTTTGGAAAAGTCTAGCCTTAAAGGAAAAGTATTTTAATGAAAGCAGGGTAAGTGCCTTATTCATTCTCATTGTCTTTTTTTTTCTCCTTTGACTTTGGGAATCCAGTTGAAATGCTCTTTCAGAGACGAGCTCGTTAACAGAATGCTTGGCATAGATGGAGGGCAGAAAAATAGGGCAAGGCAGTGAACTTGAGAATTAAAGGACCATTTTCTGTGTGATTGCTAATTAGTGAAATGTTTATGTGGCACATTAAGTATAGAAATCACTGCACTAAGCACTTTTCCATCCTGAACTCTTCACTTAAAAAGAGGGGGAGATGGGCTGGGGCAGACGCTGTGAGCTGGAAGGAGAATGATTCTGCCTCAGACCACTGAGCTACACCTTTCTCAGAGCCATGTAAGCAGCTGTCCTCAAGCAGCAATGTCAGCCGAATAGCTTGCCCTATAAACCAGTTGTCTCATCAGCTCTTCTCTTCCCAGAGATAAGTGGCAGCAAATTGAACTTAAAGGTATTTGGTTGGCCTAAGGAAAGTCAGTTATTTGATGTGGCAACCTTAAAATGTTTGAGGCAATATGGCATAGTTGATAGAGTTCCAGACTTGGAGTCCCAAAGACCTGGGTTTAAGTCCCCACTCTGACCCTTAGGGGCTGTGTGAGTGCTCAGCCTCTCTGCTGAGGCTTACCTGCTCAGCTACAGACTACATTTACATCGGTAAAGGGAATTCCCACACCAGTGAAACTGTGTATTCTTGGTGTGTTACTATAACTTTGTATTGTATCGTAGATCTGTATTGTGTATCTTAATGTCTCCACTTCCAAAGTATGAGACCATTTTCCCTACTGGTCGGTTGTTGACCTTTGTTTTCGAAGAGGACCAAAATAACATCGCTATATTGGGGTCAAGGTACAATGTGTCCAACGTTAGCTGATCAGACCAGTCTGAGCTTGGAGATCTCTACCACAGGTCGAGCACAAATAATCCATGTGAACATTTAGGTGGAGATGTCTCTAAATTTGTGCATCTCATGTTTCTTTTGAGCTACTGCATTTCCACTAAGAACACTAGGCTAGAAGTAAAGAGATCTGAATTCTAATCCCCAGTTTAGCTGACCACGGACTTGATCTCTGTCTTTGACCAGATCACTTTGTTCCTCAGTTTCCTTCTTTATAAAAAATGATGGGTTTGGACCAGAACAGGGGTGGGGAACCTTTGGCCTCGAGGCCACATGTGGCCCTCTAAGTCCTCGGGTGCAGCTCTTTAACTGAATCCAAACTTCACAGAACAAATCCCCCTAATAAAAGGATTTAGTCTGTAAAACTTGGACTCAGTCAAAAGGCTGCACCCAAGGACCTAGAAGGCCACATGTGGCCTCGAGGCCAAAGGTTCCCCACCCCTGGACCAGGACATCTTTGAGGTCCCTTAACACTCTAGCATTCTTGGTATGATTCTTTGTGTGTGGTATGTGCTCACGTCTACATGTTTGCTCTTAGGGTTATGAGATACGCATGTATGACAGCGTGATGAATATCACCGCGTACCTTGGGAACACCACCGACAATTTCTTTAAAATTTCTAATCTGAAGATGGGCCCACAATTATACTTTCTCAGTACAAGCAAGATGCCTTATCGGTGGCCAGATCTGTGGAGAGCCTGCAGTACTTCTCTATGATGAGTTAGGGTTCGGTGAGTCACCAGCATCACTGGTTTCTTCCTGCAGTTTTCAGAAGGCTTCAGGTTGCTCCATAGAATCTTACTCATATACCTTTCTAGTGCTGTAATTAAACTTTGCTATCAGCTCAGAAAGATCAGAGTCAGCACCTGACACAACTCTTGTAATAGAAGGTTTGTGGGAGGTGAGGTCGGGAGCAGAGGATTTAGGAGCACAGTTAGTCCGAAACAACAGAAAACCAGCAGGCATTGTCTGCCTGGCTATTGTGGTATGATATGTATGAACTGTGCAGCTACACAAACACACATACTACTTCTTTCTATGCCAGCTCCCTCCCCTTTCTCTTCACCATTCGCTGTGTAGGTGGTCTGATAACTGAGTTAGGTCATGGTGGGTGAGAAGGCCCTGATTCATTGTAAATTACAACCAAACAACGGTTAAAAAAATCACACACGCCCCATCTTGTGTTAAGTCACTATTTATCAAAGTGCTTTGTGTGACAACATTCCAGAGACAGGCTCTGATGAGAAAGTCCTGGTTTATTTAACATTTTTCCCCAGAAGATTGGTCCCTGTATCGTGGCTAAGTTAAGGTTTCATGTGTATGTTTTGCCCTTGATCTGTGTAAGTTCCATTTACATTGAGAAAAGAGTCTAGAGCCTAAATCTTATCTTCAAGTTGTTATTTTTTTTTCCCATAGATGGTTTAAACATTTTTATAGAAGAGTTTGGGTTCTTTTTTTTTTAAGGCAAAAAAAAAATAAAAGCACAGGCGATAAGTCAGTATTCTAGTGAATGAGTATTTTATATCACTTAACAGAGCTTCAGGTAATTGCAGTTCAGTGCAACTTGGGTGCCAAGTCGGGGAAATAATTGCAATCTCAGTAATTAGTGGTCTGGTTTCACATCCTCTTGTACACGGCAAGCAAGTGGTCTTGAGTAATAATGCTAATGAAATCAATGCTGATACCCCCAACAAAGGTCTCCCTTCCAAGAGATCATCTAAATAACCAACAAGGCAGTGATTAAGAGTCTAATGTAATTACCATATTTGCATTCTCAAGGCCTATGGTCTGTCAGCTCATGGCGGGCAATCAAAAAATAGTCATGTGGGAACATATCATACAAGGAGGCTGCTCAGGGTTGCACATCTCAAAAGATAGGGAGAGGGGACTATTGGGGCAGTCAGGAAACTGGAGGGGGTCATCTCCTCCATCCCCTGCATGTTCCTTATTGATGTCTTCTGTTGGCAGGTGGGGATGCATCAGCATTCCAGGCTGGAAGATCGACCGATGTGGCTGCCATTGTGGTTCCTATATTATTCCTGCTTCTGGTGACCGTGGGGATAGGGTTTGTAGTCCTATACACACGGCATCGGAGGCTGCAGAATAGCTTCACTGCCTTTGCCAACAGTCACTATAGCTCACGGCTTGGTTCAGCCATTTTCTCATCAGGGGATGATCTTGGTAAGCATGGCTTGGTTGTTATGGTGGTTTTCCTTTAAACCACTTATTTTCTAAGCCAGTGATTCATTTTAGGGCTCCCTGAGGCCTGTCCTTTGTCTATATTTTGTGTACTGCCAAAGTGAGTTATTCATTAGCCAATAATACTATTGGAATGGGTTAAATTAGTTTAAATTAAATTTAAATTAGGTCATGATCCCACCTTTGTCGCTTACTATCTGTGTGACCTTGTGCAAGTCACTTTAACTTCTTAATTTTTTCACCTGTAAAATAAGGATATTGAACTAGTTGGCCTCTGAAGTGCCTTTGAGCTTGAGGTTAAGATCCTTGCCATGTTAACTCATGTCTGGCATCCTCTTCAGCTTCCGTGCCATTCTGGTCACACCTCTGAGGGAGTGGCATTTATCTGGGAACTTGCCTCCTCTGGGTGCAAAAATCAGACCTTAGAAACTCTCCAAATATCTTCCGAATCTATGGGAAACCTGCCCCCCAAAATAACTTACTACCCCGACTCATACACGTAATATACCATTAATCTCATCTCCTTGGGGCAACTTTGGAGGACTTGATGTAGGTCTTAGTCATGCTTTTGCGGGGCAGGTTCTGTTCCCCTAAAATGTTCCCTTCCTCTCTTGATCCTTCTCCTGAGTCCTAAAAGTAATTTCATCAATCACACATTAGCTTTGTAACAATAGCAGAACAAGAGGTGACTCTCCTAAGTGGTAACTGCACTCTGAGACCACTTCTGCTCTGGTCTCTTCCTCAATTCCCTGTGTGTTTGATAAACTCTTTGGTCCACCTGGCTTAAAGAAAAACCACCATGTGGGGAAAGGGAAGATGGGTGGGTTTGGGGGTTTTGCTAGGGGAGGAGTGGTACCTCTACAGCTCAGCTCCATTCTCTTAAACATTGAGTGCCTCTTGGTTGTATAAGACACAAGTCATGGACTGCAGAGGAAATACAGCCTGTATTCTCAAGGAATTTATATTCCTTATTCTCATGGGTCTTTACCCACTTGTGTCAGTGCAAAGAGAGCACTATGGGCCAAGCAGAGAGGGCAGACCATGCAATTGACTCTGGATTGATTAATGGAAGGAGGACAGTGTAACAAAGAAAACCTGTGAAAACATCATGCCTTCCAGGTCATTTTTTTTTTCATCCCACAAAGTTATCTTCCTAATCCTGTTAAACTTCGATTGATACCAAAAGAAATTTATACTCCTTTAGTGCCCTCACAATGCTGGGTATTGTGTCAGAGGGCTTGGATTCAAATCCCAATCCTGCTATTTAACTACTAATTTGGCCTTAGTCAAGTTCCAGAACATCTTGGGTCAGTCAGTCATCTTATATTTATCAAGTGCCTACCATGTGCCAGGCACCATGCCAAGCACTGGACGTGTCTAGATCTCAGTTCCCTTATGTGTTAGCTCTGAGGCTTTTTTCAAGCTCTAAATTTATATAGGGATCCTGTGATCTTCATGTGACTCAGCAAGGTATTGAGAGGCAAAACAGAACCAAGGCTGTGTTACAGAATTCTATAAACTCTATGTGGCTACACTGAGAGTTTGCTGTGCTGGATAACATGGAGGCTGCAGCCTTGTCCTTTATGATGAGGGAACTGTGTGTGTGTGTGTGTGTGTGTGTGTGTGTGTGTGTGTGTGTGTGTGTGTGTGGTAGGGAGAGGGGGCCATGGGTGGGGTGACAGTGTATGAGAAGTTTACCAACAGTTATGTTTGTCTTTAGGAGATGATGACGAGGATGCTCCCATGATAACGGGATTTTCAGATGACGTCCCCATGGTTATAGCCTGAAGAGTGTTCCTCACTGTAAACCAAATGGTGTAAATATTTTATTTGATAAAGATAGTTGATGGTTTATTTTAAAAAAAAATGCACTTTGAGTTGCAATACGTTATTTTTATATGGGCCAAAAAAGAGGACAAAAACAAAAAAAAAGAGAAAGAAATGAATGAATAAACTTTGTAGTAATCAACTGTGAACAACAAGAAACCAGGTTGATTTTAGTCATCAGATTGCTTTGATTTGACATTAATTTAGTCTTACAGGGCTGTGCTTGCTGGGCATGCTTTTAAGTCTGTGAGATAATTTTTGGTTTAATAAATTGGCTACTCCCTTTTATTTTTCTAAGGCAACAGAAATGTATTTAATAAAAACTTCAGGAGAACTACAGTGGGTGAAATCCCCCTCTCCTTGAAGGAGTGACTGAATTTTAAATATTCTTTGGATTTTGTTTATATGCAAATTTGGCGTGGCTGGGGTTGGGGAGGATGCTTTTATTTTGTTCTGTTAATTTATTGGGGCCTCTCTTTGGGGCTAGAATTTTGTGGTTATGTGACATTGCATGTGTTACTGAGCCCTCCTCTCTCACAGGGCCCAGGAGTGGGACAAAAGCAATGGTTTTGCCATTCCTGAAGAAACCCATTTTAATCTAACGTGTTTAACATTACTGTATTTGATAGGAGAGACACTTGAAACCAATACTCAGTTTCAATTAGACAGAACTGCAGCTTGTGCATCTTGCCAACCATAAGCTTACTCTTGCTTATATTAAGCGATGGAATTTTACTCTATTTGCCCGTGTACAAGACATAACTTCTGAAGCTGAAATGGTGGCGTAAGAGAACACTGCTCTATTATACACTGCTGCAGTCTTCATTGGGGAAAAAAGATTCCTTCTACTGTGAGAGAGAGTTAGCTCCCAACTCAATGCAATATGTGACCAATCGATACTCTGGAAAATAGAGTACCTTATTTTTTTTCGATTTATGCATCTTCAGTTTTAAGTTTTATATTTGAGATAATAGTGTGGCCGATATTTTTTCTTAAAAATACTTGGTGTATATAGCTGTTTTGGATTGGGTTAGTGCCTTCTCTTTCTTTTTCTCTCACAATCCCTTCTCTCTCCTTCCTCTCTTCCTCCCTTTCTCTCTCATGCTCTCTCTCTCTCTTTCTTTTTTTTACCCTCTATTTCTTTTCTTCCTTTCCTTCCTTCCTTCTTTCCTCCCTTCCTTCCTTTCTTCCATCCTTCTTTTCCTTCCTTCCTCCCTCTCTCCCTCCCTCTCTCCCTCTCTCTCTTCCTTCCTGCCTTCCTTCCTTTCTCTAAAGAGAAAGTGCTACATTCTCACCAAAATAGCTGAATAATCCAAAATTTTGGGCCACCAAACCATAATTAGCAGTAGAAGCAAAAATGGGGTTTGTTCATTCTCTTCACAAAATGATTTGTTCTTCTGCCTTTATAAAGTCACCTGAGTGTCAAAAACGAAAACAAAAAACAACACTGGCCATTTAATGTAGAATGCACTGCGGCCTGTCACGCTTCTCTTTAGCAGTTAGAGATGTCTGCATCCTTGTCTGACATTGTTGTAGTTGTATTGTGTGGTTTGTCACTGTGAAACTTCTTCCCAGGTTGGGACCAATGAATGACCTGTGGGGAGAATCCAAAGTTATGTCTTTTAATACATGTTTCTGATATGCAAAGCTTTGTGAAGCCTCATCATCGCTGCTAGATGCAGTGTACCTCTGTCTTTTCTCAAGTATTTGATTTATTTTAACCAAAAGTATCTTGTTTTGTGTAACAAAATGTACTTACAGTCTTCTTAAGGATTGTGTTGGGGGAGAAAAAGAGCCCATAGTCTTTTTTAAACTGTTGACTTTAATTTCAGATAAGAAATATTTGAAACGATACAAGTTTCATTCTCGGTGTGGCTACTCCTCTCATTTTTAATGTGTGGTGGTGGTGGTGAAGTGAGCCTTCTCCCAGGCCATTGTTTCTTTTTGAAAGACAGGAGTTTTATTGGTTTTCTCCATTCTTGGCTGGGATTTTATTATTGATTATTCCTTCTACCTCCCCCTTTAATTACTCCTTTAAGTAGCTGAAAGATTAAAAATCAGGGGGTGGGGAGAAGAGAGAATTAATTAAATTTAAATAAATAAATTAATTTAATTAAATAAATTAAACGAGGAAGTATGATTCTTTTCCTCCCTTCCTATCAATCCTTTGTGTTGTCTGTTAAAACCATCATACAGGGCTCTGGTGAGCTCTAAGACATTGTTTTCATTGATTCTGTAGGTAATTTCGTGTATAGATCAGGTCTCCGTCAGCAATGTTTAGGTATTTTTGAGAGTTCCTAGTGCCTCGCAATGCTGTGTGCACAGTACTGAATATGCCGGCCACCACCTCTCCCCTTGAAATAATGCCCCTTGTGCTGTTAGAGAAAGCAGCCTTGTAGGGCTAGTGCATTTTATATAAACAGAAGAGCTCAGCTCCAGAATACGAAGATAGATATAGATAGATGCAGCGATGTGTAAATTGTATATTTTTATGGAGTTTTGAAGCACATCAGCTTTCTTCATGTAGTTGTGTGGGGTCGGGATGTATATATGAAATCTAAAGGGATCCAGTGTGGTTGAAGTGGCACTGGGAAATGTCAAGAAATTTCTGAGTGCCTTTTCAAGTGACTGGATATTTTCCCTCACTGTGACACAGCCAATGTCAGTGGGTGCTTTTGGCAAAGGGGGTCTCGTGCCTTGGTGAAGATGCTCTCCATTTGATCTGTCATGTTTGAGGGGGAGTGGGGAGTTTTCATATTTCTCCCAGTAGAACCAAGTCCCCTAATGGGGATCATTGAAATTGAGCAAGGGGAACAGATTGGGCAAGGAATAACATCAAGAAGTTTGTACTGGAAGTTGACTGTCTGTGTGGTATGTGCAGCAAAACCCTTTGGACTTTATGTGACATGGGCCTCTCTTGAGGTGTTTAATTAGCAGTCATGATTGGACAGTAGAGTCCTGCAGAGTCCTTGAGGAGGCCATGTCTGTATAGTCCAACCTTCCAGGTTGTTAAAAAACAAAACAAAACAAGACAAAACACCTCTAGCAGCTTGGTGGCTGACTTAAAAGTCTGTGAAAACCCTTACGATGCCAGCCACTGGGAGGAGCTTTTGTCTCTTGAAAAAGGAGTTTATAGGGATTCATTCTATCCTTAATGGCATCCCTAGGATCACTGCCACTGATGACAGAGGGAGAGGTTAGCTGTCTCCTGCTTTCTTCTTCCAGTAACGTGTAACCCATATAGTATGTTCCTAAATGTCAAATGTCCATTCAATAAATTAGCTCGATTGTGCCTCATAGGTCACTTCTCTTGAATGGAAAAGAGGCAATGTCAAGTGTAGGGGATGTGACAAGGGAAGCCCCTCCCCCAACACACACACACACACACACACACACACACACACACACACACACACACATACCTGCTTTATTCAGTCATTCTTTCAGTTGGTTTAGGTAGACTAGTTATTGTATCTTGTGAAAATACGTCCCCAAATTTTCTTCCTAGGGGAAGATCCATCCTAGCAGTTTGATTCCTTCTTCACCGAGGTTGCTGCTACTGATGGAGAACCCCTCACCCAAGACTGTCTACTGACTGCAGGTCTTCCAGACTATTTCATCTCTCACTGGCAAAGAATAAAATCCGTGCAAAGAAGGCATCTAGGAAAATAATCAAACTGAATGCCACCTTATGTTGATTAAATATCCAGGCGGGAATCTTTGAAACAGCTTACATTAGGACTCTTCTTTGAAATTCCTGCCATCTAATTAGTCTTAACTTGAATGTTTAAAAACCAGTACATTGAGTTTATACAAGTTCTTCTCTATGCAAGCCTAAGCGATGGAATAAGATAACATACTGGCAGCATGCTGATGAGAGGTATGTTTTCAAAAAGGTATCATCACCACTTAACAGGAAAAGAGGCTAAGGGAGGATTAGGTGCATATATGTTTCTGCCCACTCATTTAGAGCAGCCATATCGCAACTTTTAAGAGCCAAGTAATCCAGGAATGGTATTAGTCTCATGTATAGTATCTTAGAGGGATGAAAGAGTGAATGGTGAAATGGAACAATATTATTCTCCTGTTTGCCATAGAGCTTCTCTCTTGAAAGATTCTGTTAGGAATCATTAAAAATTTTAAGCAAATTCACAAGCATTTGCAGAAAAAAAAATAAATCCTGTACTGCTCTTATTTAAGCAAAACTCTATATTTGTTCTTCTCCAAAGTAACATTAGATGTTTATAATTTAAATTGCCTTGATAAGTTTCTTAAGTCACTGATTTCTGCTAAAGATTTTACTATATTGTCGCACAATTTTAAAGGATTTTTGTCTTTGTCAACTTTTTTCACTGAATAAAAAATTAATTGGGTCAAGAAAACATCTACTTTAAAAAATCCATTCTACATATGTGTCTTGAGTTCTTCCTCTGAGTGCAATAAAGATGGCTAATGCAGTCTCTGAACACCATTTGATGTGTGTGGTTTAAAAGGATATTTGTTTCATAGACACGAGAACACTGAGATCTGGGACAATTTTGTTATTAACAGGATCACTCAGGATGTGGATCCATGAAGAACACTCTGTCTTTGTGTTGTCAGAGGAGGGGAATGGGAGAGGTGGGCTATGTTTTGACTGGCTGGCTTGAAATAAATAGAATTTGTCACACGTGGGGTAGTAACTCTGGACTTTTCCTCGGAGTTGTATCTATACTAGCTAAGAGGCAAATTTGAGACTCCAAATTGAGATTTTTCTGCCTTTTCCTGGCTCCAAACATCAAAAAAACAAATCTGTGTATTTTTTAAATATAAGAGGAAAAAAGCACATAGGTATAGATGGGTCCTTAAACCTTTCAAGAAGTTTTAATAGTCTGGTGAGCAGTAAAGAGAAGAAAAGAATTAGTAAATGCTTAATAACAAAATAAAAGAAAGCTGCTTAGAAAAAGTGTAGAATAATAGAAAACTAATGAATATAGGAAATGGGGGGGGCAAATTTTAACTCAGTAGTCTGTGTTAAAAGATCTAAAAGTCCTGGCTTACATATTTACTAACCAAGTGAAAGCAATAGGGGCTATACCTGTGATTTCATTGGCGGAGGAAACCCAGGTGAGGAAAACCTTAATACCGATGTAAGTTGACACTTTCTGTGGAGTTGAGTCCTTGAGAGGTTAAATGCCTTGCAGAGACTTGAATCCATATCTTTTTGATTACAAAACCAGTTCTCTAACCACTATACAGTGTTGCTTCTAAGCAAGCGATTGAGTTTCCTCAGATGTAAAAAATGGGGGCAACAGTCTTTGTACTGCCAAACTCATTGACTCATTATGAGCAAAGTGCTTTGTAAACCTTATGGCATGATTTAAATGTGAACAATTATAATTATTAATAATAAGGTCATATCTGGAAGTCATCGATCACCCAGCAAAGTTTAGCTATTTGGAATACCAACAACTATCCAGGAGTGAGCAAAAAGGCCTTTAAGAAGCCAGCCCTGGGGGCAGCTAGGTGGTGCAGTGGATAGAGCACTGGCCCTGGATTCAGGAGGACCTGAGTTCAAATCCAGCTTCAGACACATAACACTTACTAGCTGTGTGACACTGGGTAAGTCACTTAACCCCATCGCCTAGCCAAAAAAAAAAAAAGCCAATGCTGGATATTCTAAAAATTCAAGTTCAGTTATTAAAATTTGTTCACATGGAGAGCCCTTAGACACTCCCCAAAGCCTATTTCTGCTCATTGCGTACTATATTCTGAAGGAGCTGGGTTATTTGGTTTCTACCAGGTTAGGGTCAAAAAAGGATCTCGGTGATACCCCCTAAATGAGAGTGGGGGTGGGAGTGACCCAGGAAATATTCATAGGAACACAACACCGAAACCTCTTCCTTCAGGTGCACATAAAAGTTCCTAGCATGCAAGCACAAAGCCATGTACCCAAAGGGAAGGTAGGTTATTATCAGAGTATACATTTCCATATGTAAAAAACACTTGGGGGCCTGACTGGCTGGGTCCCTTCTCTCTACCCATACTTGCCAACTTTACCTGGCTTCTCCCTCACTCTGTAGAATGTAATAGTCAGAAAAGTCCTCACAGGCCAACAAATGCAAACTGAACTTGAACAGGAATTCCCCAGAAGCGACCGAGAACCTTTTACTTGAAGACTTTCAGTGAAGGTCCTCACACCCATCCTCTGCAACCTAGAAAAATCACTCCTAGATCTCAATGAATGTGCCTTTGGTGCTCATGCCATCTGTTTTTCTTATAAAGTATGATGGAAATACTGGATTTAGAGTCCTAAATCTGCCACTTAGTTGCTGTGTAACAGGGCTGGACGAGGTGACTCAAGTGCCTTCCTATTCTTAACATTCTGTGATCAGTGATCCTGCTTACCAGCAGACCTGACTGCATGAGCATCTACCCCAGCTGTGCTCGGGTAACCATGGGACAGTGGAAACCCCTCAGCGATCTCCTGCCTTTCGGCCCACCTCACCCATATTTTCTTCAACCTCTTCGCTCATCTCTCTCACCACTATTCAGACACATTGTTGATTAGCAGTGCCTGGAATGTTGCAGGTGGTTAATGCATGCTGGTTGATTGATTGGAAAGGGAGACAGGTACTAAAGACAGGCACACTAATAGCAAGTAACAAGTCTAGTAATGAGGGACAAACAAAAAGTGCTTAAAAAAAGCCACAAGAATGCGAAAGAGCAGTCTAGGGGAAATTTAGGGCATCCCTAGCACAGTGCAATAATTAAGGTTCAAAATGATGCCATGGAATCATCATCAAAAAAAGTTAAATTAGATGGTGTTCCCAGAATGTAGTACTTGCAGAGATCCTCATAGGTCCTCTTTATCTGAATAGGAATGCTCTCCATGGCATTCCCAATAAGCAGTTATCTAGCCGTTGCTGGAAGATGTCCATCGAAGGAGAATTTGCTGCTCCCTAGGGAAATCCATTCTATCCTTCGCTAGTTCTAGCTGCCCTTTTTTGGGGGGTGGGGGTTGTGTAGGCAATGGGGTTAAGTGACTTGCCCAAGGTCACACAGCTAGTGTGTCTGAGGCTGTATTTGAACTCCAGTCCTGACTTCAGGGCTGGTGCTCTATCCACTGTGCCGCCTAGCTGCCCCCCAGATAGTTCTAGCTGGGCACAAAGTTGTTCCTCACATGGAGCCAAAATTTGCCTTCCTTCCTAGTTCTTAGATTCACAGCCAGGAGGGCCTTAAGTTGGTTTTCTCTCAATGAAGCTAAGTGGTGCAGTGGATTAGGCACTGGGCCTGGAGTCAGGAAGTCTTGAGTGCAAATGTGACCTCAGACACTAGCTGTATGACCCTGGGCAAGTCACTTAACTGTTGTTTGCCTCAGTTAATGTAATATAAATAAATAATATAATAATAGCACCTAACCTTCCAGGCTGGTTGTGAGGATCAGATGAGATAAGAATTATAAAAGTGCTAAACCTGGCATATAGGAGGCACTTAATAAATGATTGTTTACTACTTTTTTCCCTCTTCAGCATTGCTGTTTTAGTTGTTTCAGTCGTGTCCAACTCCCTGTAACCCCGTTTGGGGTTTTCTTGGTAAAAATACTGGAGTAGTTTCGCCATTTTCTTCTCCAACTCATGTTAACAGATGAGGAAATGGAGGCAATCATGGTTAAGTGACTTGCCCAGGGTCACACAGCTGACTGAGGTCAGATTTGAACTCCTCTTCCTGACTCCAGGTCCAGTGCACTATCCTCCACACCACATAGGTGCCCTTTCACTTTGCAGCCCTTCAAATATTTGAAGTTATCTCTTCATCCTAAACCCCCTCAATCTCTCCAACTAATGGTTGTGTGCCAGAAGTGTCAAACTCCAGCAACCTCCTCAGTGGGCCCAAAACAGATTAAAAGGTAACTGGGAAAATGTTTAACAAAATAAATAAACGTAAAATAAAACAATTTTAATTTGTAGTCTATTTGCAGTCCACAAGGATCCATGTTTATTTGAATTTTGGCATCACTGTTGTGTGCCATTATCTTGAATTCCCTTACTATCCTGGTCGCCCTTCTCTGGTTGTGGTCCAGTTTGTTCATCAAATGAAACCAAAAAACCTGTGGCACCCAGAACTGAACACAGTACTCCATGAACATACTCTGGGGCAGAAGATAGCAGAGCTACCAGCTCCTCACGTGTCAGCCAGCCTGCGGGTCATCTTGCCTTTTTTTGGTACTATCACACTATTGGTTGGTACCGAGTCGTTGACTACAACCCTCAGAGTTTTTGGGGTTTTTTTGACCTGTGGTTGTGTAGCTTTCATCATTCCCAAATGTGAGACTTCATATTTATCCCCATTAAGTTTCTTTTTGGTAGATTTAACCCACTGTTCAATGTTGCCAAACTCATTTTGTAGGCTGGCTCTGTCATTCTGTATATTAGCTATTTCTCCAAATTTGATATGATCTGCAAATTTGATAAAGATGCTATCAGTGCCTATATCCAAGTAATTGTGAAATCCATCAATCAATAAACATTTATTGAGCATATACTACGTGATGGGCACTGTGCTAGGCACTGAGGATACAAACAAAAAAGAGGCAAAAGGCCGTCCTTGCCCTCAAGGAGCTTGCAAACAAATATATACAAAGTAAGCTACATATAGGAAAAAGAGGAAATAAAATTAACGGTGGGGAAACATTGGGATTAAGAGGGTTTGAGAAAGGCTTCCTATAGAGCAGAGCTGCACAACTTGACAGTAGGTAGGGACCAAAATTAAAATGGGCTAAGTCTTTGGGCCTCTGATAGTCTGGTCACTAGAGACAGACTGATGATGGTTGGTTGCTTCAGGTCACATGACAAAAAGTGCGCATTGGCAACCTACCCACCATGTTACATGATGGGCATACTAGTGACTAGTGGAAGGAGGGTTAAGCGGGGCACGGACAAAGCACTTGTTACATCTTTACTTTCTTTTACGTCCTGTATATTTTCTATGGGCCTCCCAACATCCTCTGGCAGGCTGATGGCGGCCTGTGGGCTTTATGTTGTACAGGCCTTCTGTAGAAGGTGGGATTTTAGTTGGGCCTTAAAAGAAAGCCAGGGAGGTTAGTAGTCAAAGCAGAGGAGGGAAAGCGTTCCAGGCATGGGGTCCAACCAAAGAGAATGCCTGGAGCTGAGAACCTGGAGTGTCTTCTTCATGGGACAGCCAGAAAGTCAGTGTGACTGGATCAAAGAGTATCTGTTAGAGAATAAGGTTGAAGAAGACTGGAAAGGTAAGAGGGGGCTAAGTTATGAAGGGCTTGAATACGAAACAGATCATGGGGGGACATGATTGGACCTGAGCTTTAGGAAAATCACTGTAGTGGCTGAATCTCCATTCATGTGTCAGAGTGAGGAAGGCCTGAGGTCAGGATGAGCCACTAACAGGCTATAACAGTAGTGCAGGTGTGAGGTAAGGAAGGCCTGCACCAATGTGGTGGCAGTATCAGAGGAGAGAAAGGGGTGCATTGGAGAGATGTTGCAAAGGGGAAAACGGCAGATCTTGGCAACAACTTGGAAAAGGGGGGGGTGAGAAATAGTGAGGAATCCAGGATGACTCCTAGGTTGAGAGCCTGAGGGACTGGGAGGATGGTGTTGCCCTCTATAGTAACAGGAAAGGTGGGGTGCAGTTTGAGATATCTGAAAGGCAGCTGGAGATGAGAAATTGGAGATCCCCAGAGAGATTAGGGCAGGAAAGGTAGATTTCAGAGTGTGCCCAACTTTCCTTTCCTTCTCATGGATTCTATGAGGTGTTGATCACTTCTTCCCAAGGTTCCTAGCATTTCTTCTTTGGCACCAGTTCCACCTTGTTGGTCAGAATTGGATCTGGTAAAGCAGTTTTCATTATGGTCTCCTCTTTTTGAAATACAAAATTTAAGTGAAGTCAAGAATTTATTAGCTGCTCTACTTTAGGCAGAAAGAGAGAGAGGTGGAGATACAGAGAGACATCCTCTTCGGAGCTGAATAGATGAAATCCCCCATATACCATGCAACTATTTGGCTCAGTGAATAGAATGCTGAACATGGAGTCACAAAGTCCTCAGTTCAAATTTGGTGTCGGACACTTTTTATCTATGTAGCCCTGGCTAAGTCACTTAGCCTCTGTCTGCCTCAATTTCCTTAACTGTAAAATAGGGATAATAACAGTACCTGCCTTCCAAGGTTGTTGTGACAGTCAAATGAGATGTTTGAAAAGCACTTAGCAAAATGCCTGGCACATAGTAGAGGCTTAAATGTTTCTTCTCTTCTCCCCTGCCCCCACCTTCTGTGCCAGATTTGTGATCACTGTGAGTCATATAGCATCTCTGAGTATGCTCACATGTATGCATTAGCAGAAAAAGGTCTGAGCTGGTCGTGGAACCAGAGTAAGGGATAACAGACTGCTCAAGTGCTGGACTTGTACTTGTAAAATAATCAGTGAACCAGAGGGAAGCCGCGATAGTAGGCCATTTGTGGAGGATTATGGAAAGACATAGGCAAGATTTGCACAATCAGAGGCTTGGAGCAATTGTAATCTGCTCCAATGGAGGGAATGGCTAGACCTTGGAGATCACAGAGCCACTGAAGCATCCTCACTTTAAGAAGGCAGGATATAATGCATATTAAAAAGATATCAATAAAAAGGCAAAAAATAAAATTTTGGTGTTTAAATAAGATAAGCTTCAGTGATCTGGAACATGCAATCATGTGAAACACCTCATTCTCTTCAGAGTCGGATAAATGGGCTTTACTGGACTTGGAAAACACATTGATATGCAGAGAATGTGATAGTAAGGATGTCTATGTGGAGGATTTATTTTGCTTAGGAGAATTTCATTTTGGGTAAGGAGGGTGGTGTAGAGGTGGTGGGCAGAATGAAAAGAGCACAGGACATGGCATTTATACTCCTGTTTTTGGTCACCACTCTGATCCTGAAGAGTTGTGTGACCTTGGGCAAGGACTTTAGCCTTTTTCAGCCTCAGTTTCCTCATCTGCAAAATGGGGATAATAATGTTTTCATAGCCTGAGGGAAGTGATTTGCAAAGCACAAAGCTTTATGCAAATGTCAATTTACTAGACTCTGGGCTCTCTGAAAGCAAGGAGGGTCCTTTATTTAAATTTTGTATCAGGCATGTCAGTCTTTGAGAACAGTTGGCATTTCAAGTTTGTCTTAGTATCCCCAGCCCTTAGCTTATTGGCTACAGTATATTAAATACTTACTAAATGCTTGACTGACTTATTGACGGTGCTCTGTGAACAGTAAGCACTGCATAAATGTTTGTGGAATTTGACGGGACATAGCCTGGCTTAGCTGAGCAATGGCTAGCATGGATTTTGAAAGAGTCCTTTGCATTTTAGGAAAGGAGCTGAAGGGCATGTCCTTTTCTCTTTTATTTACCTGCTAAATGAGGGAAACTCTCTTCTTTTTTCACAAGTATTATTTCCAGTGCAGCAAACAATCGCACTGGCATTAGACTCTCAGTAGCTAGTGCTATTTCTTGGCATCTCACCTTGACTGGGTCTGTTGCCAGTGCCCCATTCCTTTGGAAAAGAAAGAAAAAGGAAGACAGAAAAGACTATGTGTAGGATAATTTGAGTCTGCTACAATTTACAGTAGAACAATGGTGTTATGCTTTTAAAAATGCAAATGATATAATTGTCATGTCATAACCCTATTAATTCAAAAATTATAAATTGCAGTGTTTGAAAATATTTGTGTAAAAGCAAAGGCATTTCATGCTCAAAATAGCGAGCAGTCAACTCTGGGGGGAAAAAAAGCTCAAGTTGAAGTGTCACATTCTTTGATAAGAGTTTGCCCTCTACCCATATCCCTGCCCACAAGGTCTTCTAAGGCAATGTAATATTCTGGGAAGGCCTGTGGACTCAAGTCAGATAACCTGGGTTTTAGCCCTCCCTCTGCCAGGGCAACTAGGTGGCAAGGTGGTTGGAGCTAAGTCCAAATCTGGCCTCAGGCACTTACTAGCTTTGTGACCTTGGGCAAGTCACTTAACCCTGTTTGCCTCAGTTTCCTCATCTGTCAAATGAGCTGGAGAAGAAAATGGCAAACTGCAGCACTATTTTTGCCAAGACAATCCCAAATGGGGTCTTGAAGAGTTAAACATGATTGAAAAACAGCTGAAGGACAACAATAACTGAATACCACTTGCTCAACATATGACCCCAGGCAATTAATTTCTCTTTTCTGAGCCTCAGTTTCTTCATCTGTAAAATAAGGATGATAGTACCTTGCTTTGCCTACCTCACAGGGTTGTTTGTTTCAATCTTGTTGTTGTTCAGTTGTTTCAATTGGATCTGACTCTTCATGACCCCAGTTGGAGTTTTCTTGGCGAAGATAGTGGAGTAGCTCACCATTTCCTCTCTAGTCATTTCAATTGAACAATTATTAAATGTCAAATGTTTATAGTGTAGTGTGCTAAGTAATAGAGATACAAAAATGAAAAAATGATGCAATTTCAGCTTTCATGGAATTTAAAATCTAATAAGGGCATAAAACAGTCTTATAAGCAGCTATAAAAGATTATGATAACTACATCGGCAAGATAAACACAGGCATGAGAGACTCAAGGAGAAAAGGATTACTTCTATTCCGGGGGAGCAAAGAAAGCTTCGTGGAAAAGATGGCACCTAAAGTGAGCAGCCCTCCACTGAGGTTTGGTTGGGCTTTGGTACTGTATGGGTACCAACTGAATGAAAAGATAGCAATAATTAAAACTTTTTTTCAGAGCACTCCCCAGTAGATCTGTTGGCTATACAGGCATTGACCCAACTTTTGATACTCAATGATCTGCACTAATATGTATGCTATGCATAGATATATACACCCATGACTGCACAGGACAGCCATCACTTTTTAATTTCATCTTATTTTCAACCAAAAACTAAATTTCCCTAGCTTGATTGCCCATTGTATTTGCCACACCTGTCCGTTAATGACTTTTGACTCTTTTCAAAAATTAAATCTACCTTCAAGGGACCCACATTTGTTCATGCTCAGCACTTGCTATTATCTTTTCCATTTTTTCCCTCCTCATTCCACACATCCAATTTTCCTGTCCTGCCCCTTCTACCTCTGAGATCTTCCACATCCACCATTTCACCTTCTCTCTTCCTACAGCTTTCACACTAGTCCCATCTCTCATGATAACCCAGTCACAGAATCTGAGATTCTGGAAAGGTCTCAGCCTGTAGCTGAACAAAAATCTCTCTGTAGTATCTGAAAAGAGGTCAGCCACCCAGCCCGGGCTCGAAAACCTCTGCCGAAAGGGCGTTTGCTACCTTCTGAAGCAGCCCTTTGCACTTTGGGATAGCTTTAATTGTTAGGAAGGTTTTTGTGTTTGATCGGTTGGTTCCTGACATCTTCCTCTTTGCAATCTGCAACCATCAGCCCTAGTGTATTCCTCTGGGACCTATCAGAACAAGTGTCAGGCCTCCAACACCATCCGTCTTCTTCCCATGCCCTCCCATCTCCTCCTTCCATCTGGGGCCATCTCCTGATCTATATCTTGCCACTGGACTTGGATGACTCTGGAGGAGAAAGTGAGGCTGATGACTTTGCACAAGTCTGCCTCACTTAAATCCAATTCACTTGCAAGTCAAGACATCATCTTCCTGATGTCATTGGTCCTCTTCAAGAACTAAGGACAAACAACAACAGAGGCTATTGTGGTGAACACTTTCTTCTCCTTACTACCACCTAGAAATCCTTCTTCTTTATCCCTTCTTCTTACCTCCTTCTCTGACAAAGAGGTGGCCCATCTGCTTGCCAAGGACATCCCCCATAGTTGTTCTCTCAAGCTCGTCCCCTACCTTCTCCTTCAGGATCGTGGCCAGTCAAATATTCCTTTTCTTTGACTTATCTTCAGTTTCTCTTTGTTTATATTTAATCTATTTATTCACTGATTTTAAACATATGTTATTGTTTAGTCATTTTTCAGTCATGTCTAACTTTCTATGACCCAATTTGGGGTTTTCTTGGTAAAGATACTGAAATGTTTTGCCATTTTCTTTGCCAGCTCATTTCACAGATGAGGAAACTGAGGCAAACAGGGTTAGGTGACTTGCCTAGGGTCACACAGCTAGTAAGTGTCTGAGACTGTATTTGAACTCAAGAAGCTAAGTCTTCCTGACTCCAGGCCTGACAGTCTATCCACTATACCACCTAGCTGCTGATTTTATATATATATATATATATATATATATATATATATATATATATATATATATATATATATGTATATATATATGAAATATTTTGTTATATAATAAAAACATGATTTTAAAAATCCTTGTTACCTACAAATATGTCTTTATCTCCCCTATCCTTAAAAAAACACTGAAAAACACCTTAACTTCATGCTACTATTCCCTCAGGCTAATGTCCTATATCTTCTCTCCATTTTATGGGCAAAATTAAAGAAAGGCTACCCTGTAATCCTAAGATCATGCATAAGATCACTGCCATTTCCTCACCCTGCCCCATCCCTTAAAATGTGGCTTCTGTCCCCATCCCTCCATTGAAACCTCTCTCAAAAGTTACCAGTGATGTATAATGCTAAACCCAATAATCTTTTCTCAGGCTTCATTCTGCTTGACCTCTCTGGAGTTTCTGACATTGTTTGCCACCCCCGCTTCAGAGAGAATCTGTCCTCTTCTGACTTCCACACCACTGTTTTGGCCTGAATCTCCTTAACTATCTGACCATTTCTTCTCAGTCTTCTTTGTTGCATCCTCATCCTGCTTCTACCCCCAAGACTTTTCTGGAACATCTTCTTTTGTCTCTCTACACTGATGATCTTGGTGATCTTATGAGTTCCTGTGGATTCTATTATCTCTATAAGATGACTCCTAAATCTGTATACCCAGCACCAATCTCTCCTGTATTACCAACTGCCTGTTGCACATTACCTATATAACCCAAAGGCACCTCAAAATCACTGTGTTCAAAGTAGAACTCATTTGTCCTCATATCTATCTTTCACATTTTAAAAAAAATTTCTGTTTAGGGTACTACCATACTTTTAGTCACGAAGATTCACAATTTGATGTCATCCTTGTTCTACCTCATCCCCCCCCACCTGAATATCCTGTCAGTTTCCAAGTCATTCTGAGTCTACCTTTATAACATCCCTCAAATATGCTCCCTTCTCTCCACGCACACAATCTCTACCCTAGTTCAAGTCCCTACTACCTCTCCTCTGGATTATTATAATACCCTCCTAGTTGGTAAAAGAGAAGGAATATGATAAACACTAATAACATATAATTTAAGTGGTACACTCCTGCTCCATTACCCCATTTATCTTTACTTTACAAACTGAAATCACTGGTTCTTACATTTTCCTTTTAATTTCCCATTTACAATCTACCCCCTGAAACCAAAGGTCTTTGGTTTGTGTCTGTTCCCTCCCTGATTCTATCCTCTAGCCTAAATTCCCTCTTTTCTTTCTATATCCACCCTAATTCACCATGAGTTTAATGTATTTCTACACTAAACTCTTTGTGTGTTCAACCCTCCTTTGTCTGATTAAGATAAGAATGTGGTTCATGAGATGCCTACTCCTTCCATTCTCCATGTTTCTTTATAGTCTTTTCATGTAGCCCAATTATGAGAAAAAATAATTTCTCCCCCTTCATCCTTCTTTCCTTCCCAGTGTATTTTTTTTCCTTTCCCTTTTCTTTCCTCTCTTAAAACAATCTGAACAGAACAAAACCATACCTAGGCCCTGTGTTTTTCCTTCTTAACTCCCTCTGTGGCCCTAAAAGAATTTGGAGTTCTGAAGAGACATTTTTCTCTTCTTCCCCTATTAGAAAGTAAGTAGTTCATTAACATTTAGTCCTTTCCAATTCCTCAAATGTATTTACCCTTATACATCTCTCTTGACTTGTGTCTTTGCATTTCAAAGTTTCTGCTTAGTTCCAGTATTTTATCAGGAATACTTGGAAGACCTCCGATCTGTTAAAATTTATGAATAAATAAATGGATGGATGGATGGATGGATAGATAGATAGATAGATAGATAGATAGATAGATAGTAGATAGATAGATAGATAGAAAGAAAAAAACTTTTATCCTGTAGGATTATACTCAGTCTTGCAGGGTGAGTTATTCTTGACTTTAAGTCATCGTCTTTTGCTTTTTGGAATGTCATATTCTAGCACACATTTGTGTGATACCTCCAGAATTCCATGGTACATGAACTCTTTCTGCCTGCTTGTAGTATTTTTCCTTTGACCTAGAATCTCTAGATTTTGGCTATGGCTTTTCTAGATATTTTCAGGTTTTCATTTCTTTCAGGAGGTGACTGACATTTGTTCTGCCTTCACTTTGCCCTCTGTCTCTAGTAGATCTGGGCAGATTTCTTGAAATATGATATCCAGGTTTTTGGTTTGGTCATGGTTTTGGGGGGAATGAAATGATTCAGGGCATGCAAGTGAGCTCTTCTTGACCTTTTTACAGGTCAGTTTACAGTTTTTGGTAGCATATAATTTATATTTTTTTCTAATTTTTTCAATCTTTGTTCCAGCGTCCTTAGCTGTCTCCTGGACTCATTGATTTCTGTTTGCTCCATTCTGTTTTTCAGGGAATCTGCTACTCAGATAAGAACTTTCTGTTCTAAGCTGTTTATTCTCTTTCCAAAAGAAATTTTCTTAAATCTCTTGCTTCATTTCTTTTAGGCATTCATGTAGCCCTTATGACCAAAGAATACTTTTCTCTCTGATATTCTACGAAGTAATTACTGCTCTGTTCTTCTGGGTTTGCTTCTTGGGTGTCTCTTAGCCTACTGTGTTTGTTTCCATTATTCATTTATTTTCAGCCTCAGTTCTTGGTTTGGGATATGTATTTTCCATCCTCCCCCCAACTTTCATTTGGGATGGTGAGGCAGATTGATCCTATCCCCAGTTCTGAGACTTTCACTACTGACTTACACATTCCTTTCTGCCTTCCTCACCCCCACCTTACTTGCCCTCAGAATGCTGGTTCTAGAGCAAGGATTAACTTTTTTATTTCATGGATCCCTTATCAAATGGGCAAAGTTAATACTATCGTAGTATTTTTCCTATTTTTCATATTGTTGCCTATGTTCATAGTAAAAGGAAAAGCTATATTTTAGATAGAAATTAGTGAAAATAAGATATAATTTTCCAATTCAAATTTGTAGACCTCCTCAAATTTGTTCACAGATCCCTGCCCTCAAGATTCCCTGGTATAAGTTCTATGGGCTTCTGGCTCCTGGGAGTACCCCTAATTTGAGTTCCATGGGCTTTAAGCTCTGGACCATCTCTGGTTTGATTCTATAGGCCTCTAGCCCCTGGACCACCCCCATTTACATCCCAACATTCCTGGTCAGACCTCTGAAAAGCTTCAGGTCTATTAATCATGGTGGGACCTCTCTCTCAATGCCCACAGGTTTCTGGTTATATTTGTGTATGAGATGGATGGAGGTTTTTACTGGTGTTTCTCTTTGAAGTCTTGATGATTATTCAGTCTTTTTGATCTTTGCTGGAGCATATATATGAACATCAGGCTACTCTATGATCTCTCATATTACAGTCTTAACTAGATAGGATAATTTTATAACTACAAGCTGGTTTCTCTCTGCTTTCCATAATGCATCTAGTGTTGCCTTCCCCATCATGATGGAATCCTGATGTTAGAAGGAACCTTAGTGGTCAATTCCCACCCAAAGCTGGAATCGTTTCTGTAGCTTCCTTGACAAGATATACATGTAACTTCTACATGTACATGCACAGTGTTGGGAATGTCACTACTTTGCATGGCATTCCTTTATCAGATAGCTCTAATAATTAAAACAGTCATCCTTAGATGGATTGACACGCTTCTTATCATGTATGCTAATGGATCCTAGTTCTGCCTTCTGGAGCAATGCAGAATAGAATTACACTTTTGTGTTTAGAAGAGGAAGGGGCAGGGGCAGGCAACATGGAAAGAGCAAAAATTCCAAAGTCAGCGGTAATGTGTTCAAAATCTCACCTCTGATCACTGCTAGCTGTGTGAACTCAGGCAAGTTACTAAACCTGCAGGGGTGGGGAACCTGCAGCCTTGAGGCCACATGTGGCCCTCTAGGTCCTCAAGTGCGGCTTTTGGACTGAATCTGAACTTCACAGAACAAACCCCCTTAATAAAAGGATTTGTTCTATAAAACTTGGACTCAGTCAAAAGGCTGCACTCAAGGACGTAGAAGGCCAATGTGGCCTTGAGGCTGCAGGTTCCCCACCCCTGCTCTTGGGCCTCAGTTTTCTCCTCTATAAAAGGAAGGGCTTGGATTAGATGGCCTCTGAGGACTTTTGGAAGCTCTAAATGTATTAACTATGCATGCTCAGTTTAATACTCTCACTTTTTACCATGGAAAAGGTTGAGGCCTCATGTGGTCACGTAACTTGCCTAAAGTCACACAGCTAGTCAGTAGCAGAAGTAAGACTAGAACCCTGGTCTCCTAAGCTTTGTTTGTGCTTCTTGACGCTATGACGGCCAAATAATAGTATGCTGCCTGAGAGGCTGGAATGTGTGTGGCGAGAGGAGATGGGAATAAATACTCCCTCATGCATATGATGGCCCTTCAAATCTTTGAAGACAGGTATCATATTGCCTTATGCTCAGGGAATGCATGCTCATAATAACCTTAGAAAAATATAATCAAGAAGGTAAATCTTGGGGAAAAACTATATCAAACTTTTCAAAGCCACTCAGAGGAGCTGTTCATGTTGTCCGTATGACAGTGCCCTAGCTCTTCTCCTTTGGCCCAGATATTCGAGAGCACTTTCATATCTTAGCCAATTTATCCTAAAACCCACACTGTCATTCTTATGAAAAATGAGTTTTTCAAACACTGTCTCATAATTCATTTCTTCCCCCTTGCTCTGAATCCCTGGATGGGATTTTTTTCCCACTGCCATATTCCCAAATCAGACCCTGGACAGGCCAGAACAAACATCTGCATTCTGACACCTGAGAAGCCTGCTGATGGGAACCTAATGCCATTCCCCATGGGGTCACGTAACGAGGAGCGGATGGACTCTTTCCAATGAATGCTCATAATTTTCCACTCCCAGCATTGAGAAGGCAGCCTTGCAGAAAGGTAAAAGAAATTAAGAAATGAGGGGAAGCTATTATCAATTGCATACTCCTGCACTGTGTGCTGTCTCCTTCATTTGAGACTGCTGGGTCTCTCTTCTTTGCAGAGGGTGAGGACTATGGGTGGAGAGCATGGCATGTACTTGCAGACTCAGGTGATGTGTTGGCCAGTTTAACAGACATGCTTTCCCCTTCTTTTTTATCCTTTGTTACAAAGGATAATGGCTCACTGAGGAGGGAGGGGGAAGGGATGTGTGCAGAAAAGAACGTCACAGAAAAAACAAAAAGCACCAAGAATTTTAAAGAAGTAAATGGTTGCTGTTCTTGGTAAAAGCACTAGCTGGGTTTGATTCACAAGTGTTTCTTAAGCATGTACTGTGTGGAAGGCATTGTGCTGGGTGCTAGAGATTCAAAGGCAAAACAAAAGCCAGTCCCTTCCCTGAAGGAGTGTATATTCTGCTGGAAGAATTAAACACTTAAATAGATAGACATATGATAGATATAATACATATGTATACATATATATATATATATATATATATATATATACATATGTTAACACTCTATATGTGACTCTATGTGTGTATATATGTATGTGTATACTTACATATGTCTATATGTAACACTAACCACTGTGGCCTTCACTTCCTGAAGGCCAGGTATGTTAGATTGTACCCGTTCCCCTGGGGTTCTCCAGTAACCTTATGGGGATTTGGGTGTCTAAACTCTCTGCCAATGGCTCTAGCCTTTAGGAATGAGGTTCCCTCAATTGTAATGGGTGGCCTCCTGTTATCTCAATTCCATTAGCCATTAAAAATCAAATTAGCCTTTACACAGAAAAATATGCTTCAAAAGGTGTAATAAATATACAAACACCTGGGAGGTGTAATCCTTCCCCTTCCTTGCCCCCCATCTCATACCACCTTAGTCTCTAGGGAGGAGAAGGGGTTTAGGTTCATAGCTTAGCTCTAGAGAGCACGCTCCCAGTTCCAAGGCCAAAACCCTCTTGGGCTCGAGTTCCAAGCACCCTGGGTTCTCAGGGCTTCCTTTTCAGGATGGCTGACTGTACTACCTTGCCTGCAATTCTGGTTCCCAGGTCAACATGGCTTCAGCTGCCACGTCTGTGAGAATCACCTCCGGCACTTGCAACCGAGGAGAACAAATAACACAGAACAAATACAAACACCTCTAGGCCCATTTCTTGGAGCCAGGGTAAAAGAGGGGGAGCAGGAGAAGGATATTCCTTCCTGTATCATGGGTTCAGTTCATGCCATCTTCACTCTGGGTGAACTAGGATCTTTACCCTTTGGGCACAGCCAATAAGAGAGCAGCAGAAAAAAAAAAAGGTGGCAGAGCTCAGTTGAAAAGAATGATTGGCTCAATCTCTCCAGCTTTAAATACCAAAGCAGCCAATCAAAGAAGGGACACGGCATGCCCTACGTTGGACAAATTGGACATTCTCAAAAGGTCCCGCAAGGGCATCTCCATGTTAGGATTGGGCATGCCCAGAGAAGCTTGGGAAATATAGATATACATCTATATATACACATATATAGCTTTATTTCTATGTGTACACATATATAGCTTTATATCTATATATACACATATGGATTTATATACGTATATACATATATAGACATAGACGTGTGTGTGTATATATACATACCTATACATTGTATATAAATACCATGTAATTTGAGGAGGGACAGCACTAGCCAGTAGCAGGATCCAGAAAGGCTTCTCTTCTGCAGGAGGAGGTACTTAAAGAAATTTGGGATTGTAAAGGAAAAGAGATAAGATGGGAGTTTATCCCTGGCATTCAGAGCAGCCTGTGCAAAAGAATGGAGGTGAGTCGTGACTAAAGTAGTCTGGCTGAAATCCAAAGAGTTCATGAAGGTGAGGAGTGCAAACTAAGTCTGGAAAGAAAGGCTGGGGCCAGACTGTGAAAGACTTTATGCGCATGAGGAGTTTGTATTTTATCTTGGATGCTCATGGGAGTCAGTGACACTTTTTGAATGACAGTGTAACTTGTTTGTGACTATGTTAAATGTATGGAGCTTTCCCTGGGCATGCCTAGATTTGCTTAACGTGGAGGCACCCTGCATCCTCAGCCTCCTTTGATCGACTGTGTAGCTGTAGCAGGCTGCATCTTTAAAACTCATGAGACTGGAACAGTTTCTCTTTTTCTTGCAATACACAGCATGGGGTGCTATGAACTGAACAAGGAGGGATAGTAAGTAGCCCTTGACCCCTTTCCTCTTAGATGCTGTACCTGGGGGGTTTATCTTGTTCCGTTTCATTTATCCTTCTTTGTTTCAGGGGCAGGTGGCAATCCCCACTGGAACCAGAGTTCAAGTCATGGTGACTTTGGAGCCAGGATTCTAGTTATTGCAACCAGTCAGCCCAAAAGAGAAGCCCACAGAAGCCAGGGAGCCTAAGACCTGAGTTTGAGGTGGATTCTAGACTTGGGACTGGGCCTGTGCTAGGTCAGAATTGAGCTAAGCTACGAATTACGCCAAGCTGTGATACCCTCCCTTAGAGACAAAGGTAGTAGGGCCCACATTTTGGGAGGATTATACCTTTTGAAGTAACTATTTCTAGAGGGAACAGAAACAGCTTTAAGGAAGGTCCTAGGGAAGGATTCCATGTCTGTTGATACAGTAGATAGAGCTCTGGGCCTGGAGTCAGGAAGATCTGAATTCAAATTTAGCTTCAGATATTTACTAGCTATGGGACTCTGGACAAGTCACATAAAAAAAAAACAACCCTCCATTTGCCTCAGTTTCCCCAACTGTAAAATGGGGGGTAATAACAGCATTTATTTTTCAGAGTTGTTGCAATGATCTATTAAGATGATATTTGTAAGGTGCTTAGCCAATTTCTTGGCACATAGTAGGAGCTATATAAATGCTTATCCTCTTCCCTGTTGCCTGAGAACCTACTTAGCTAAGTCTGGTGAGGCTCATCATTGGAATAATAACCAGGTGATTCCTTTTTTTTTTTTTTTAGATACAACTCCTAAGGTGTTAAGAGTCTGGGACCTGTGTATTGTTGGGTGGGGAGCACCCACACCAAGGAAATAATGGCTACTTCAAGTGCTGAAGTATTTCATTATTATTATAATTAAGATTAATAGCAGTAATAATAGGCTGTGGGAGAGGTATGGGGAAAGGAAAAGGCACCATCCCTGGCCTTGTTGGAGAGATTACATGAACAGGAAAAAGACATTAATGTATGCATTGGGAACATAACCAAGGGCTTAACCAGTTTCAGCTGCATAGAGCTGTGTGTACATATATATTTATGTGTATGTGTATGCATATGTCATTTGTACAAATATATTTATGAATAAGTGTATGCGTATGCATTTTGGGTACACATATTTATGTATACATGTATGCGTATGTGTAATATATTTATGCATATGTGCACATATATTTATATATGTATGTGGGTGTGTATGTTGCACCATAGATTTAGAGCTGAAAGGGGACCTCAGAGATCATTTACTCCAACCTCCTCATTTTACAGAGGAGGAAAATATGGCCCAGAGAGGGGAACTAATTTATCTGAGGTCACACAAGTAAGTAAGTAGCAGGGCTGGATCTCACACCTGACTGCAAAATCCAACATTCTTTCCACCACACCAAAATATGTACATATATTCAAGAAGGGTACTGGAGTATAATTGGGATGATTAGTACAGGATAGAGTTAATCAAGGAAGACTTCCCAGAGATGTGTTTTAAACAGGACTCATAAAGACGAGAGAGAGACATATAGTTAAGACAAACATGGCTCAGGGATCAGTGGAATGGGAAGCCAGGGGTCACCCAGAGAGTTGGTGGCAGAGTTGGGACAAGCGACAGGACTAAGGGAAGGCAAAGCAGGCAGCTCCCTAGGGTGCAGCATGTGGGAGGGGGCAACTTAGGTACTTTTAAAAATGACCATATAAATGCATGTATTTAAATGTCAAACAAGTTGGCTGTCTTAGGGACCGTAGGTATTTTTTTTGTGATGTCAGTTTCCATATATATATGTGAAGGTCCCAAAACTCTAATGTGCACTAAATCTCTGTAAATATACAGTGGAAAAAGGAATAAGGGTTCAATTTTCACATCCTTCTTTGGGTACCTACATGCCTTGAATGATTAAATGAGCATTTATTAAAAGTTTGCTATATGCCAAGCACTGTGCTTGTCTTGACTGACTAGAACCAGAATCCAGTTCTCACTCCCATTCCAGGACTCTTTATGTTTCCTAGTACCACACTCTAGGACATTTAAATCAAATTCCCAGAGGTTGGCTCACTCCTCCTCTCCTCCAGAGTTTTAGGGGCGACACTGAGAGGCTGAGACAGGGGCATGCTGGTAAATGTTTAACGGTCAGCTCTCTAGGGGGGAAATATATGCCCCACATACTTTATTTTTATTTATTTATTTTTAGAAGTTTAGAAAATGTTTTATTTCAAACAAGACATTTAGACATTTAATAGGAATGTAGGAATATAATAGATATTTAGTTTCTATACTTCACTGTCTTATGGTTATTATTTAAAATTAAATTGTTGACTCTCCCTACACGTATCAGGCACTCCTGGTAGAACAGAAGTGTTATCTCTTGGTTGCACATGACTCTCTTCATGTTCTGCTTGAATCTTGTATTTGAAAGTCAGATTTTCTATTCAGCTCTGGTCTTTTCATCAGGAAGGCTTGAAACTCCTCTATTTCACTGAATAACCACTTTTTCCCCTGAAGGATTATACTCAGTTTCACTGGGCAGGTGATTCTTGGTTGTAATCCTATCTCCTTTGCCCTCCGGAATGTTATACTCCATGCCCTGCAGTCCTTTAATGTAGAAGCTTATAAATCTTGTGTTATCCTGATTGTGTTTCCATGGTACTTGACTTGTTTCTTTCTGGCGACTTGTAATATTTTCTCCTTGACCAGGGAACTCTGGAATTTGGCTACAATATTCCTAGGAGTTTTCCTTTGAGGATCTCTTTCAGGAGGAGTTGGGTGGATTTATTCAATTTCTATTTTGCCCTCTGGTTCTAGAATATCAGGGCAGTTTCCCTTGATAATTTCTTGAAAGATGATGTCTAGGCTCTTTTTTTGAGCATGGCTTTCAGATGGTCCAATAATTTTTAAATTCTCCCTCCTGGCTCTATTTTCCTGCTCAGTTGTTTTTCCAATAAGATATTTCACATTGTCTTCTATTTTTTCATTCTTTTGGATTTGTTTTACAGTGTCTTGATTTCTCATAAAGTCACTATCTTCCAATTGCTCTATTCTAATTTTTAAGGAAGTATTTTCTTCAGTAATCTTTTGGACTTCCTTTTCCATTTGGCCAATTTTCTTTTTAGGGCATTTTCTCTCATTGGCTTTTTGGACCTCTTTTGCCATTTGGGTTAGGCTATTTTTTAAGGTGTTATTTTCTTCAGTATTTTTTTGGGTCTCCTTTAGCAAAGCCATTGACTTGTTTTTCATGATTTTCTTGCATCACTCTCATTTCTCTTCCCAGTTTTTCCTCTACTTCTCTTACTTGCTTCTCAAAATCCCTCTTGAGCTCTTCCAAGGCCTGGGACTGATTCATATTTTTGTTGGAGGCTTTGGATGTAGGAGCTTTGACTTTATTGTCTTCTCCTGGTTGTATGTTTTGATTTCTTTGCCACCAAAGTAAGATAATATAGTCTGACTCTTTTTGCCCTGCTTGCTCATGATCCCAGCCAATTATTCGAGTTTGAAACTCTTTGTTAAGGTAAGAGTCTGCTTCCAATGTGGAGAATGTACTGTCCCAAGCTTCAGGGGTTTGTGTAGCTGTTTTCAGAGATACTTGTAGGGACCTGTAAATTTTCAGTTCTTCCAAGGTGGTATGATAAGGGATGAGGTGTTTACTCCTTTCCTGGCCTGTACTCTGGTCTATTAGTGACCACAAACACTCCTTTCTGTCCAGGAACTGTGAGTAGGGTTTTCTCTCTACAGACACTATAAGGTCCACCATGCCAGCGCTCCTCCTCGCCCCAGGATTGCCCCTCAGAACTGTGATCCAGATCCAAGCACGGGCAAAGCAAGAGATTCCTGCCTTCGCACTGGTAAAGAGATCCCTGCAATCTCCCTCTGAGCAGCCACTCAATTTCCCCTCAGTACGTGGGCCGGAAGCTCAGGAGGCAGCCCCCGCCTCGGACTGTGCTCGGGGAATGGAGCTGAGACCACCTCGCTCTCTCTCAGCACTGTAGAAATAAACTTTTCCCACTGACCTTCTAAGCTGTTTTTGGCATTCGTGGGTTGAGAAGTCTGGAAACCACCACAGATGCCCGCGATTCAGCCCTCTGAGGCCTGCGTACCCATGCCAAACTGCACTCCTCTATCAGCCTGGCATGATATACCTTTCCAATCAACCATCCAAGCTGTCTTGGGCTGGAAATTTGCTTCACTCTGTCTTTTTGTGGGTTCTGCTGCTTTAGAATTTGTTTAGAGCCTTTTTTATAGGTATTTGGAGGGGTTTGGGAGAGAGCTCAAGCAAGTCACTGCTTTCACTCCACCATCTTGACTCTGCCTTGCCCCACATACTTTAAAGGTTAATGTGCGTTATTAATGTTTTTTCATCACTTTCTTAAGTCTAGACAATCAACCAAATAATAAACCAGCCCCAATTTGTAGTATTTGCCAATTTCTGAGGTATAAATGCTCATAATGAAAATTTAGCAGTTGACTCTCTTGAGCCAGTCTGAGCCGGCTCCAGCACACCCCTGGTCTGAGGATGGTAAAGATAGCACTGCGGGTCAAGATGACCCACCCCTACAGTGGCAAAGAATCTGAAGGGGAACCATTTTTATCTAATTCGTACACATGGAACAAAGGGTATGAACCACCAACTCTTGTACTGAATATCCTTTTCTCCCTCCATGGAGTCTATGTAAAATTCCCCTTAGGAGTAGCTCTGCTGGACTCCAAGTATTGGTGTCTTTCTAGAGTCCATAGCTGACACTTCTTTCCTCAACGAAAGACCCCTGAAGCTGCTGCCATCCTCAAGAGACTGTTTTTCCACTTGTAGACTTTTCCTGAAGGCTATAGATTCTTCCTTTGTTAATGGCCACTATTTCTTTGGAGCCAGATCTCCCAAAAGTACATGATCACCTGGGGCGTACGCTCCCAGATTCATTCATCTAAGGTCAGGAAAGCATAAACCCCAAAGGAACAAGGGCACCATAGCCCCTATAGCTAGATGGGAGATAGGGTCAGCTCCCTCCCCTCCACTCAGAATCTTAAAGTAATTCTTGCCTCAAGCCCCTTCAGGAAGGAAAAGATAATGAGATTTAGACAGGTCATCCCAGGAAGCTCACTTCTATCTCAGCACCTCCTGAGTCATCTGTCCTTCTGAATCCTCAGTCAGTTAGAAGACTTCATGATCACCCAATACTAATAGCTGGTTGGAAATAGGCTCACCTGAACTTGCCATGTAGTTGGTGGCCACTCAGAGAGGAACAAGACAGAGAAAGATTTGTACATGGTCTGTGACTGGAACTGAGCACAGAATAACTGCACATACTTCAGGAACTGAGGACTTATTGTTCAGTTTTCCCATTACAATAGGAACATGGAAATGACTTGCTGCCTCACTGCAGCCTCTTCAGCACTGACAAAATATATTTAATAAGCACCTACTATGTGCAGAGCATTGTGCCAGACTCAAGACATTTTGCTAGTCATCAAGTTATCCTCCTACTGTCCTCTGCAAACCATGTCTCTCCCCTTTCCTTAAATACTCTACTAAAAACTGATACTACCAAGGAAAGGACCCATATAATCCTCTATACAAAAGGCAGTGTAATGTGGTAGATAACGCTGGTGTCCTCAGGGTCAGGAATCAATTAAGCAAGCACCAGGTGAGCATCCACTCTGTGCCTATTATGTTCCAGGCACCGAGAATACAAAGACAAAAGCGAAATAGTCCTTGTCCTCAATGAGATCACATACACACACACATACAAATGTAAATGTAAAAAATATATGTGTGAGTATATGTATGTGCACACACACACACACACACACACACACACACACACACGAAGATTTACATTCTACCAAGTCTTAATTAGGAAACCATAAGCTAGTCATTAGTCTGAGCCTCAGTTGCCTCATCTGTTAAGTGGGGATAAAGATACAGTACTTCTCACATGGTTGTTGTGAGACTTTGAGATACTGTAAAGGCAGCACTTTGAAAATGTCAACATGCCCAAATAGATGTCAGTTATTGTTATTCACAAGCATTCATTCATCCAGGCTGTCATGGAAGACTTCCAGTAAGGAGGAACCCACTATCTCCTGAAGCAACCTTTTCCACTTTGGGATGGCTCTCATCATTTGGAACTTGTTCCTGACATCAAGCCAAAATTTGCCTCTCTGCTTCTTCCATCCAGCGATCCCATTTCTCTTCTCTGGGGACACACAGAACAGGTCTAATCTTTCTTCTAAATAGCTTTTCAAATACTTGAAGATACCTATAATGCCTCCCCTAAGTCTTCTCTTCTCCAGGGTACACATTCTCATTTCCTTTATCCTGTCTTCCTATGGCTTTAACAGAAGCCTCTTCACCATCCTGGTTGCCTTCTTCTGGATGTTCTCCAACTTAACCATCCTCTTATTAAAATGTAGTGTCCAGATCTGTACACAATATTCTTTTTTTTTTAATTAATTTTTAGTTTTCAACAATCACTTCCATAAGCTTTTGAGTTTTAAATTTTCTCCTCCTCCCTCCCCACCTTCTTCCCCAAGATGGTGAACAATCAGATATAGGCTCTACATATACATTCCTATCAAACATATTTTCATATTAGTCATGTTGTAAAGAAGAATTAGGACCAATAGGAGGAACAAGAAGAAACAAAACAAAACAGAAGAAAAACAAAGAGCAAATAGTATGCTTCAATCTGCATTCAGACTCTGTAGTTCTTTCTCTGGATGTGGATAGCATTTTCTTAGATTCTTGCATTGCTGAGAAGAGCTAAGTCTATCAAAATTAGTCATCACAGAACATGGCTTTTACTGTGTACAATGTTCTTATGGTTCTGCTCACTTCACTCAGCATCAGTCCGTACAAGTCTTTCTAGGTTTTTTTGAAGTCTGCCTGCTCATCATTTCTTATAGCACAATAGTATTCCATTACATTCATATACCACAACTTGTTTAGCCATTCCCCAATGGATGGGCATCCTCTCAATTTCCAATTCTTTGCCACCACAAAAAGAGCTGCTATGAATATTTTTGTACATGTGGGTCCTTTTCCCATTTGCATGATCTCTTTGGGATACAGCTTAGAAGTGTACACAATATTCTTGATATGGGCTGCCGAGGGCAGACTCATATCAAGCTAGAAGTCCACTAAAACCTTTGAATTTTTTTCAGAAAAACTGTCAGCTAGTCATGCCTTCCCCATCTGGTAACTGTGTCATTGATTTCTTGGATGCAAGTGTCAGAATTTATCTTTATTCCTATTAAATTTGATCACGTTTGATTTGGTCCAATATTCTAGCTTATCAAGACCATCTTGAGTTCTGAGTGTGCTCCAGGGTTTTACCTATCCCTCCCAACTTTTTTTTTTTGTCATCTGCAAATTATATCAGCACGCTGTCTAGGTCCTTCTCCAAGTTATTAGTTAAAATGTTAAATCAACATGAGTCTAAGCAGGAATCTGTAGGGCCCTTCATTGGAAACCTCCTTTCAAGAGGACATTGAACCATTAGTGACTCCTTTTGCATTTGGTCATCTAACCAGTTTCAAATCAATCTTTTATTGCCATCTCATTTCTTTCTATCTTTTTTTTTTTACAAGAAGAGCATAAGAGATTTTATCCAATGCTTTCCTAAAATTCAGGTATAGTATATCTAGGGGATTCCCCTAATTTACTCTTTAGTAACTCTGTCAAAAAAGGAAATTAAGGTTAGTCTAATGTGACCTGTTCTTGATAAAGCTATACTGGCTCTTTGGGTCTTATCCTTATCTAGATCTTCAGTCTCCTTTCCTTTAACAGTCAGTTATAGAATTTCACTTGGAATCAAAGTCAAGTCTAGAGACGATAGAATCTTCCTCCTTTTCTGAAAGTCAGAATACCTTTGCCTGTCTTCAGTCCCATAGTGCCTCTCCCAGTTTTCCCAGTCTTTAGATATCATTGACAGTGACTCAGCAATCACACCTGCCCATTCTTTTAGTACCCAAGAAGGTAGGACATCTGGACTTTGTGACTTGGACTCATAAAAGTATTTGAACACTTTCTTACTAACTCCTTGTTTATCTTAGGTATCAATTCTACTTTGGTCATGTTTATTCTGTCCTTCCCATCCAAAGATCCTCCTTGGCAAAGAAAACACAAGGATAACAATAATTGGCTATCTCTGCTTTCTGTCTCTTTCTCACAGGTGTCACTGTCCTTTCACTTCTTTAGCTTTCCTCTTGTTCCCAGGAGAGCTTAAAAGCTAAACCCTTTTTTGTTGTTTTTAGCATTCTTCTCTGTCTCCAGCTCATCCTGAGCATTAGCATTTATGACAAGCATTCTCTGCCCTCATGGACAGTAAAGTAAAGGAATAAGACACAGAGGTAACAAGGCAGTGTGAGTCCAAAGGTGCCTTCCTTCATTCTGATCATTAGAGTTTTTATAACCCCATTTACTAGATGTTCTAAGGCTGTGTGGGTACCAGGAAGAGAAAGGGAGAAACATGGTACTTTCTTATCACATAAGCTGCTTAATTATGTTAATGAGATCTTAAAAGCAGGATTGGCCACAGATAATTTATAATTCCCATAATTGGCTGGTGAATAATATAAATGGCCTCTTCTTTCCAAAAGGGAGGAGATCAGCTGGATACCATTTAAGAAATTGCCTGGAGCTTCCAATGACCTTATGCTGCTTTCTTTTGCAAAAGCTCACCTTTAAAAAATTTTTTCTTTAATATAAACATTCTCCTGGTAATTCTATATGAGTGTGAATCTGGGAGGACACCACAGTCTCAGAAAGATAAAAATTGGAGGGGATCCTAAAGGCACTGGAAAGAAAATGGTGGGTGTAAAGAGGTTGAAGCTCATTACCAAAGATAACTGGCCTCATCAAAGACATGTGTGCCTAGAAAAGGAGGTAGGTCACTCGTGTGTCAAGAATGAAGGATAACAGATGAACATCACATGTTGAATTAGCATCTGGGAAATATTAAAAGAGCTAGAAAGAGCCTTCAAAATATTGCTTGTCTCCTTTTAGAAGATTTCTGGAAAGATATAGGCAAAAATTGCCCAGGAAAAGAGGAGTTGAATAGATCAGAAGGAATATTTACATTGATGAGATTATAGTTATACTGAAGTATGATATATATCATATAGATAAGCCTCAAGGAGAACTTTAAAAGCCCTTCAAGACTTGGCCCCAGCCAATCACAGTTACACTGGCCTCATGGAGCTCATCGTTTTGTTAGGGAAATTAGACACATATACATAAGTCCTACTCATCTTTTAAGGTAAAGTTCAAATCTTACCTCTTCCAAGATGCCTTCCTTTGGCCAGCCCAGTCCAGCCCAGAGTAAGAATATGTCCTCTAAACTACTTTGGTAGTTATCAGGTTTACCATTCATCTAGGACTTAGCATATTTATTCATCCATCCTAACTCATGGGTCCTTTCTTGCCCCTGATGACAGCAGATAGGCCAAAATTAATGAACCAAAACAGTTTATCTTAATTTTATTTATATATGAATATGTATTAAATATGTAATGTCTTTCTCTCTCTATACACACACACACACACACACACACACACACACATAGACAAATAAACACTGAGAGAGAAAGAGAGAGAGAGAGAGAGAGAGAGAGAGAGAGAGAGAGAGAGAGAGAGAGAGAGAGAGAGAGAAACCACTTAAGTCCAATTTTTATTCCATAGATATGCATAATAGTTTACAGCAGATCATTCAGGCTACTGGCCCTCAGTAATCCTTTATGTCACTAGAGACCACTGAGCCTTGGTCTTACCAGACTCCAATTTGGCTCAGTTAACTGTCCTCTCCACCCTTCCACCCCGCTTCTCAGAAGGGATTTCTAACAGAGATGCTACTAGGGTTTTCTGATAAGACAGTCTCCACTGGGCTAAGCTCAGCTAGTCACTACTTTAGGTGGAGAAGATGCTATCAGCATTTAGTATAGGTTGCATTCCATTGTGAGATATATCTCAACACTCCCAAGTGACAACAAGCTCATTAGTATGGCTATGCCTTCCATTGGTGGGGGCTGTAAATTGTCCATAGCCTCTTATCCTAAAAGGATTCTTATCCCTTTCTTTTCATGAATTGTCCATGGAGGATCTGCCTAGCTGGGGCCTGCCTGGGTTTCCTTAATAGTTTGTGGGTACCAGAGCAGTGCTCAGGCTGTCCATCAGTTATTCCTTACTCTCTCTAGATGACTAGTTTATCTCCATATGTCATTTAGTTAGCACTTCAAGGCTTACAAAGCACTTTCCTCAGATATATTTAGAAACTCATCACTTCCTCAACCAAATTATAAACCTCTAGAGGTTGGGAACCAGATATTATTTATCCTTTATTACCCATTCAAAGTAGGTAATGAAGATATAGTAATAATTTACATTTACATAGTATAGTGGATAGAGCTCTGGGCCTGGAATCAGGAAGACTTGAATTCAAATCCAGCCTCATCCGATTAGTAGCTATGGTACCCTGGGCAAATCACTTCACTGCTGTCTGCCTCAATTTCCTTAAATATAAAATGAGGATACTAATAGCATAACAATCCAGGGATGTTGTGCTGATCAAATGAGATATTTGAAAAAGCACTTAGCTCAGTGCCTAGCACATAGCAAGTACTATATAAATAGTTGTTTCTTTCCTTCCTTCCCTTCTTCCTCCCTCCCTCCCCCTCTTTCTTCCTCCCTCCCTCCCCCTTCCTTCTTTTCCTTTCCTTTCCTTCCTTCCTTCCTTCCTTCCTTCCTTCCTTCCTTCCTTCCTTCCTTCCTTCCTTCCTTCCTTCCTTCCTTCCTTCCTTCCTTTTCCTTCCTTCCTTCCTTCCTTCCTTCCTTCCTTCCTTCCTTCCTTCCTTCCTTCCTTCCTTCCTTCCTTCCTTCCTTCCTTCCTTCCTCCCTTTCTTCTTTCCTTCTTTTCTTCCTTCTTTCCTGTCTTCTTCCTGCCTTCCTTCCTTCTGCATATATTCTTATTTGAACCTCACAATAACCTCACAACAGTGAGGCTGGCAGAAGGTGCCAGTCTTTTCATTTTATAGCTATGTAAAGGGAGGCTCAGACGGGTTAAGAGACATGTTCAAGGATACACAGCTAGTAAATGGCAGAGCCAGGACCTAAATCCAGCTCTTCTGATTCCATATCCATTACACCACACTGTCTTAATTCTAGCTTCCTCTAGTGATGGAAGGGAGCATAGGTGTGACTAACTGACATGGACAATTGATTAACAAATATAGCCAAATTAGGCAAATAACAATAAAACCCTTCACACCCCAAATATCCTCATTATAACATGAAATAAACTTTCCAGGAGGAGCTAAGCCCCAGCTGTAATGAGAGAAGAGCACCTGAATGCAGTTTCTTGTATCCCAGTCATCCACGTGCTTGGTAGAGAAAGGAATAGTGCCTCCATTCTTTGAAGCATCAATGCACTAGAATTTCAGGGCATTCAGCAGCAGGACTTCTTTATGAAGGTGGCTAAGGGGCTCAGTGGATAGAGCACCAGGCCTGGAGTCAGGAAGACCTGAATTCAAATCTGGCCTCAGACACTTACCAGCTATGTGACCTTGGGCAAGTCATTTAACCCTGTTTGCCTCAGTTTCTTCATCTGTAAAATGAGCCGGAGAAGGAAATGGCAAACCACTCCAGTATCTTTGCCAAGAGAACCCCAAATGGGGTCATACTAACTCTGAAATGGCTGAAACAACTGAACAACAACCCCTTTACAAGGCACTTCAGAAGCAGAATGGCATAATAGAACACTGGATTCAGAATCAGAGAACCAGGTTTGAATTCTGGCTCTGCCACTTACAACCTATGTGATATTGGCACTTCTCTGGGCCTCAGCTTCCTTATCTGTGTGACATTAGGGATTTGGACTAGATGACCAAATCCCTGACTAGATGATAAGGTCCCTTCCGTCTCTATGATTCTAGGCCCTCCTGGGCTTCAGTTTCCTCATCTGTAAAAAGGTGATAAGAAGACTCCCCGTGCATCTTCACAGGGTGGTCTTATCATTTAGAACTGCAAAGGGCCTTACAGATGATACTGTCCGAGCCATGGAGCCCGGGGTTCACCCAGGGAGTAACAGACTTTCTCAGGGATTCAAATCCAGGTCTTCTGACTGAAGATTCAGTGAACATCCCCACTTCCCCATGATGCTCCTCGGGTGAGAATCAAATGAGATCAAGCAGGTAAACGGCTTGGTAAACCTGCAAATGTTATGTCAACACAAGAGTGGACACTAGTGTTTCTTAAGTGGCACCAAGCACTGTGCCTCCGTTTCTGTCTTTGTTGTAGCCTTTGGCTCTGGGGGTCTTTGTTTGCGGCAGGCATTCTTTTGGCCACTGGAGGGCTCTCCAGACAGACGATGCGGAGCGGCTCCCGGCTCTGCCTGCCCTTTCAGCTCAGCTCCAGATTTACGAGCTTGCAGTGTTTCCCACAAATCCGATTTAACTCAGGAGAGTATCAGTCGAAGGAATGTTTCTTATATTTAGGCTCTTAAGCATAAAGGAGACCTCTATTTGAGGAACAGTCTTTGGATTACAGTCTATTCACAGCCTGCAAAAGAAGGTGCTAAACGTGGGTTCAGACAATGATGCCGCAGAATTTAGTCCAGGCTGGGATCAGTAGGAGGTGACTCCTCTAACACACTGAGAGCTACAAACACACTGTGTTTGATGTACATTATTACATTGTTATGGGTGGGGATAGGGGATTGCTTTAATAATAATGAAGCAATGTGGTGGAGTAGTAAGGGTCTTGACCTTAAAGACAAACCTTCGTTTGAATAACAACTCCAACCCTTGCTAGCTGTGAGATCTTGGGCAAGTCTAATCATGGGCCTCTCTGGGCATTGATTTCTTCATCTATAAAATGTAGATGAATAGGTAGCAAGGAGTAATGGCTAGAAGGCTCACCTTGGAGGCAGAAGGCCTGGGTTCAAGTGCTTTTTTGCCAGTCTGAATGAATGGTTCTGATTTTGCATCAGTGGAGGAAAATTGCACACTGGGACTGCTGTAATAATATCTCCCTCTTTACAATAAAATGAAATGAGGATAATAATACTTCACCTGCTTTAGAGGCCTGTTGTATAGAAAATGTTATATAGACTTCAATATAAATGTGACCTGGAAATGAATAAAAAGATAGGTCTGGGTTTGGAGAAAGTTCTGCCCTATCACATGCTGGCTGTGCAGACAAGGGAAAGCTACAGCCTCTCAATGCTCAAGGCAATTCTTTAAGACTGTTAAGTTACAAAGGACTTGTCAAACTGCTTTAGTGGAGGGAGTTTCTATGGTGGGTGTTCCCTACACTGATGTAATTCTAAGTCTGGGCAAAAATGGGTAAGTAAAAGGAGCCTTAACTCGATTTTGGAAAGAATTTGGGAAGAGTGTGTTCCATAGCCCCAGTGAGGTGCAAAATCACCAATATTTATTTGCATGCCACTCTTTCCCTTCCTACACTTTCCCCCTGTTGTTTGAACCCAGTCTTGAGACACTGCTTTGCTGACTGTTGACAAAATAGTCCTGATTCCTGGGATCAAAGGTGTTGCTATAACAGGGAAAAACACCATCTCCATGCTCCAAATGATCAAAGCTGGGACCTGTCTATGGGACACAAACCCAGATCCCAATGAGAAAAAGTGGCGAGAAAAAGAGAGGGAATCAGTCAGCTACCAGCTCTCCTATTTCTGTAAAACAAAGGGAATCCATTGGAAACATGCAGCCCTAGCTCTGGCTGGCTTTGAGTAAGACCAAAATGAAGTCTTAAGGTCAGAGGCTTCTAAGCTTGGAAAAAAAGGAACTTAATCTTGTTGGTTTTGTCTGGTATCCTTGGCCTTGTCATTCCCCTCTGAGCCTGAGCAGCTGCAGGTGACAGATTGATGTGTAGGCCGCTTTGAAGATCTTTTTTTGGGGGGTGGGGAAGGGACCAAAAATTTAAGTACACAGATCTTATAGAACAGATGCTGTTGATGTGGCCAGCGGGGTGATAGCAAGTGGAGGAGGAATCGTAGGAGGTGAGGACTGGTCTGAACTTTCAATGGGTTTGTTCAGCTATAAAATAGGAACAAAGAGCCTTATTTTCTGATTCCCTTGATTGGAGATCAAGCTTCTATAAACATGCATAGGACAGCTTATACTAGATGAGCTCATCCTAGATGGAGATGCCTCCATCACTGGAGAGGGATTGGAGCAGGGTGGGGTTCAAGAATCTTCAACCATAGCAGTCTCTATCCCCTCCTCTCTGAGAGCTCCCATTCCACAAGCACAGCAATGATCACTAGGTAGACTAATCGTATCAAGTTTGCTCCATTCATCCAAAAACTCAAATGCAATCGGTAATAACTAATAATAGTATTTATTTATATGCTGCTTTAAGGATTACAAAGTGCTTTCTATACATTATCATTTTTGATCCTCCAACAACCTCCAAAGAACAAAACCTGAAAGTCTCCCAAATGGCAATGGAAAGACACATGGTGGATGTGAGTAGACTGCCCAGCCCATGACTAGTGGTTACTTATGCTGGAGAAATGGTGTAAATGACTTCATCAAGAAGTGGGGAAAGATTTGAGCTGGTCATAGAGCAAGAAAGAGGGATTGAAGATCAGCCCAAGTTCTGCTTTGGAATGGAATATAGAAAAAGACCCAGAAGAAGGATTGTAGCACACTGGAGAGATCTTTGTATGGCCCATTAATAGAAAAATGACCATCCAGGAGGAGAAGACAAGTCACAATCCTGCGAGGTAGGTAATGCAAGTATTGTTGTCCTTGTGTTACAGATGAAGAAACTGAGGATTCAAAATGGAAAGTGAGTTGCCTAAATCCCTCCAGCTAGTAAGTGGAAGAGCTAAGATTTGGATCTGGGTGTACCCACTCCAAGTCTTAGACTCATCTACTTAGAGCTGAAAGGGACCTTAGACATCACCAATCCAACCTCCTTATTTTACAGATAGAAAACCGAGGCTAGGAAAGGTTAACTAACTTGCCCAAAATCAGTTACGCAGTAAATATTAGAACTGAGATTTGAACCCAGGTTCCCTGACTCCGAACACTGTGCTCATTGCAGCGATTCTCACAGAGTGCATTTCTCTCCAAAGAGTTCACAGGAAGTTAGGGATTCTCCCTGCCCCCTGCCTGCTGAAAGTCATCTCTCCCTCCTCAAATTTTCCTATTAGTTACAGTTAAATGGTTTTGGTAGAAGGAGTTTCTATGCTGTGTGTTCCCCGTACTGATGTGATCCTAGGTCTGCACAAAAATTAAAGTACAGGCATTTTGTATCTCTCCTGTATTCTCGTCATATTCTTATATCACACTAATTTGTGAAGATCGTATCCTTCCCCTTGTCACCCATTACTTGGAAAACTCGGAGGGTAGGAATTCTGGCATGTCCCATCTTTGTATCTCCTGTTCTAAACACAAGGTCATACACATAGTAGGTGCTAAAAAAAATTGTTGGATTAAACTACGAAATTGCTCTTTAGTATATGAGAGCTACAGAAGGATTAGTGTTACCCAGCTGGTGCTTGGCAGTGTTTAAAAGAGAGCCTTGGCATACATATTCCACCCCAGGTCTTTTGCCATTAGACTAACTCTTTGTGAGATCTAAACTAATCACAAATCACTCCTAAAATATTGATGAGGTTCATAAATACAAAACCCCCTCAACACCTGCATGTATACCTATTAAAGGGTTCAAAACAACCATGTGATAGGAAGCAGTATGGATGGCTGGACCAGAGCAACCTCTGGTAGTAAATTCCTAAACAGAAGATTCTGGTCTAGTTTCTACCAGTAAGCAGCTGTGACCTTGGGCAATTTATTTAACCCCTGGCCCTTATATGTAAAATGAAGAATTAGACTAAATCTAGACCTTAAATCTTCCTTCAATCTCTAAAACTGTATGAGCCTGGGAGAACAGCAGAAGCCTTTAAGACAGGGGAGACGCAGGATTTAGGGTATGGAATACGTTTGGGCAACATAGGGTCTAATAGACCCAGTCAATTATTTAGAAGCTTCATGATCAAGTCCCATAAGTTCATGTACATGTCACAAAACACTTCATCATATAATGACTTCCCACATACATGTAGTGCTGCTTAACTCATGAAATCATGGTGCTATGCACAGTGCTGGGAACAGAATAAAAATGCAGTAAATATTAGGATCATAGAATTTGGAGCTAGAAGGAAACTTAGAAATCCAAACCAAACCTTAGAGAGCCCAAAGCAAAGCTCAAAGTTTGAATGATCTGCCCAAGGTCACACAGGTGATAAGTGGCACAAGCGGGATTTACACATATGCCTTAAGAGCTCCAAATTCAGCCTTCTTTACTCTCTACCAGGCATTTTCTGTTGTCCTCTGCCGAAAAGCTTTCTCTAAGGGAGACAGCTCTTTGTTGCAGAGAGGCCCAGAGATTCCAGGGTTTCAGACTTTTTTTTGAGGGATGGGCAGGATCATCTTGTAAAAAAGATTCTGGAAAGCCCAAATGTTGCCACAGACCTCAAGGTCAGCAATCCTCACCTGTTGACCAGTATCATTCTCCGAGTGGGTGGTAACCTGCATTGTGTTAGGAATGCCTGCATTCTTGCACCAGTCCCAGCAGATGGCGCTCGCGAGCAAGTTCAATCCCCTTAGCGCCTTTGCCCGTCTAAAGCAAAACAGATGTTTTCATCATTTCTGGGCCTGGCATGTGACTCGCAGTTCAGCAACGTGCCGACATGACCCAGAGTTCAGTGTCTCCCCCTTTTCTGCCGCCTCCCTCCACCCCATAAAACAACAACAACAACAACCACAACCACCACAACAACCATCTGCCACAGATGCGCGCGCGCACACACACACACACACACACACACACACACACACACACACACACACACACACACACACTTCCATCTATGTGAAACACTGACAAACGACCAGTTTAGTGGAAGGGACACAGTAAACCTCATGTAGCCCCAACTGCAATCTTCCTTGTAACCAACCTGCGCTCTATAATTGGAAGGTTACCTTTTTTAGAAAATAGGCAGAAACTGCGAGACTCGATATCTTTATATAGATAGAGGGCTGGGGTAAAGCTCAAGCCTTTTAAAATAGACTGGTTGGGCTGGATAAGATATCTGCACAGGAGCTGGTTTAGGAGATGAACAAAAAACTGGTAATAGCAGCAACTACACCAGCAGAAGCAGCAGGCAGGCAGGCAGGGAGGTGGCTCCCTGTCCCATCCGCCCATCTCGGTAGATGGCAGCATTGGCCTGGTCTCCCTGCTGGCCATCCTGAAAGCTAGGCCCTTTTACTTTCGGTGGCCTCAAAATGATTTGTTCCAGATGAGTTCTTGCAATTGTAATATTTGGTTTAACCCAATCTATTCTGATTGCGTCAGTATGAGTTCAAACACAGCCGTCTAAAGTCTAACTATACATCTGAGGCAAGGTTTTTTTTTGGGGGGGGTGTCAACATTCCCTATCCTTTGAAAGAATAAAAAAAAATCCTGGAGGTCAAGTTGTCCCCCCAAAAAAAGGATGGGGGGGCAGGAGCGGGTAGGGAGAGAGGGAGAGAGAGAACTGGGGAAATTCAGGGGAGGGAGGAACAATAGAACTTTGTCGGCTGAAGGCTGCTGCATTTATTTGTTGAACTAGGAAGGGACCTCTGGACTCTTTGAAGGTTAGAGCAAATAAGCAAAACTGGTGGGCATTTTGTTTTCTAAGAGAAGAGCACTTCAAGTCACGTAGGCTGCTATTGTAAGACACAAAACACGCACTGTCTGGTGGCTGGGTCTCTGCTTAATGCTCCGCTTTGCCTTTCGGGAGGGGAGGGGGGCTGCTCACTTTTAACCCCCCGCTTCCAGCCGGCCTCCGGGCTGCAGCGCCATCCGTGCTCCCGGGAGCCGGGCTGGGTTTCCTAAGGACACCAGCCCCAAGTCCCCAAATGACACAATTAGAGCAGGAAAGGCGTCCTGCAGCCTTTCAGCCCGTTTCTTTGGCATTTTGGCGACGGGGAAGTGTTAGATTCCACAAGTGTCTTGTAAACAGCCACGCTGCCGCCATTTATCGCTCCCCGTCTCGTAATCTGTGTGCAGGGGAGGAAGCTGGAGGCTGACCCCCCACCTCCAGTAACTGGGCCCCTGTCTCTCAGCCGGGGCAGGCTTTTACAGATGGGTCAGGCGAGCTAAGGGACTCATTCCGGGCTGCAGGGCAGGCCAGCAGAATTTGGAAAGGCAACCCAGGCGTCCTACTGCCTTTCTGCACGAACCCTTAGACAATAAAGAGCACCTTGCCCCCATTAGCTGAGATGGAACAGCCCAGCTAGGTGTGGAACAGGCTCGGCCAAGCTGTTTTTTCCCCCCTCCCTTTTCTTTCTTTCTGTCTTTTTTTTTTTTTGAATCAGTACTCAAATTCTTCCAGTGCCTCTCCCAAGGTCGCAGAAAGTTAGTGAGATTCCTGCTAGCCTGACAACAGGGGACTTTGCCTTTCCCCTCCAGGTCTCTGGCTCGACATGGTAATGATCAAAAGCCAGCGCCCGTCTAACAGATGCTTAATGTCCTGCCTGACGGGAGCGAGTGGCTGGAGCTCTGTCTGGATCTGCTGGACAATCAGAGCAAGCAGCCATCTTGTCAGGTGGGGCTCCGTTCGAGGGGAAAGAAGGAAAGGCCTTTTCTCTCGGCCTGTGGCATTGCTGGGCAGGGTAGCGACACCTCCTCCAGCTTCCCAGGCCACGACGTGGAGCGGCCAGGCGCTCAGGCTATTGCTGCTTCTTTTCAAGTCCAAAAAATGCAGACTTCGCTCCAGGTCATCAAGCAGATCCCAGACTGGCCTCACAGGGAGGCCCACCTTGATGCTGGGAAATGCCGTTTGAAACACCAGGCTTAGGAGGCTGTGAGGGTAGAGCTTTGCAGACAGAGTGTGTGTGTGTGTGTGTGTGTGTGTGTGTGTGTGTGTGTGTGTGTGCGCGTGCGCGCGCAAAATAGGACAGGGATGGGTGTGTCTGTGTGTATTTGAGGTGGGGTGGCACCACCTAAAGGCTTAGGGCACTTCATATTGGGGGGGGGGAGAAAGACCCCGAAATCAAATCTTGTACAAGATACAAAGGATGTCTGGGTAGAAAACGTGGAGAAGCAACGTGGAGTGAGCCCAGCCTCCCACTTCTGACACTTATCACCTTTGTGATCTCGATGTTCTTTTTCCCATGTGTCTGACTCTTTGTCTCCCCCTTGGACCATATTGTCCATGGGATTTTCTTGGCAAAGATACTGGAGTGGTTTGCCATTTCCTACTCTGGTGGTTTAAGGCAGAGGTTAAGTGACTTGTGCAGGGTCACACAGTTAGTAATGTCGGAGGCAGATTTGAACTGGGATCTTCCTGACTTCAGTCCCAGAGTTTTATCCACTCAGTCATCTAACTGACCTATCTACCTGGGCGATCTTGTACCTTACTTCTCTGTCTGTTCCTTCCTCTGTAAAATAAGGGGAGTGGGCTAGAGGACCCCTTCCAGCTCTAAATCTGTGAGCCTACAAGCGCATGATGGGTTAATGTCAGTTTTCCTTTGGAGGAGTCACATCCCTGAGATTCAGAAAAGGCTCAGCATGTCCTAAAGCTCGTTTGTCCCCTTTTAGTCCTGGGCACCTTTCCTTTCCCCTCTTTTTTTTCCCCTCCTGCTTTTCAGCTTCTCCTGCCTCCTCTCCCACTGATGACTTACTGAGCCAGCCACCTCCCTGTGAGCCAGCCAAGGTAGGTCAGAGTGTCTTTCTTCTTACATTCCACCCAAACTCATCTGTTCAGAGCAACGCAGCAGCAGCCATGAACCCCTGTGGAATCTGGAGAGGCCAAGTCTGCCTTTTATTTGGGGAATTTTAATCTTTGCCAGTGAAAATAAATTACTGAGATTAAATTATTAAAAATAAGAATCATTCCTTGAATTTCCCTTATATAGCACTTTTGCTTCCAAAACACATTTGTACCCATTATCTCAATTGTCACACAGTCTTGGGAGAGAGGAATGGTGGGGGTTATTTTCCATGTTTTAAAAACAGGGAAAGTGAGACCCAGAAGTTAAGTTTCTGATTTGAGGTCACAGAGTTTATTACCAGTGGTGAAGGCAAGATTAAAACCCAGATCCCCTGCTTGCTAGCCTGGGGCTCATTCCATGAGCTCATCTGATTACTCTTAACCAAGTTCATTGGCTTACTGCCCAATAAGGCAATTTTGTGCTTAATCTTTCCCACTTTCTCCTGCCTTTGCAACAGCTTTAAGGAAACATCCTCTCAGAAACTGTGCAACCTGACACTCGTAGATCTGGACCATCTAGTCCATTCCCTTCACTGTACAAATGAAGAAACTGAGGCGTAGAAAGGGTAATGGCTTACCCAAACTCCTGCTCCTGCCAGACTCCAAATGGAGCCCTTTCCACTGTACCACATTACCTACTGAGAGGGTATCCCTGAATTATCAAAGTGGGATTTTGGTGCCTAGTGGAATGGTAGACAAGATGGCTGTACCTGCCTCCCTGCGCAAAAGACATTGAATGCTACCTTTTGGGCATCACTGTGTTGCCAGGAAAGATAGAAAACAAGAGTCAAGATATTGACATCGGCAGCTGGGTGCTGCAGATTAGCACCTATCTGGCAGGGTCATTGTGAGGATCAATTGATGTAATATTTGTAAAGGGCCTGGCACAGGCCCTTAATAAGAACTTGTTCCTATCTCACTGCTTCTCTGGGAGTTTCTGTTCTAAAGTAGCTGTACCAGTACCTTTGTTCAAGGCCTTCACTAATTGAAAGAGTAAAGGGGCAGATAAAGATAATAATAGCCAGCTTTTATACAGTGCTTTAAGTTTTGCAAAGCCCTTTACATATATTATCTCATTTAATCCTCACGACAACCTTATAAGGTGTTGTTATTATCCTCATTTTACAGGTGAAGAAATAGGCTTAAGAGGTTATATGGAACCCAGGTCCAGAGACATTGTCTGAGGTGGAATTTGAATTCAGGTCTTTCACAGATTTCCTCCTCTACTCAAATGTACAACTCCAGAGAGAAGAAAGCATTTTTTAGTGGCCTAAACATTATCCTAAGTAGGCATCCGAGGGAAAAGCAGCAGGGACAACCCGTAGTCATTAAGTGTAGCCTCTACAAGTGGCCAGCTTCTCAGTGATGTCACATGGCATATCAATGACCACAGTTCCCTCTTCCAGAATCTCTGCCCCATGATAAAGTGGAAGGAGCATTGGACTTAAGATCAGAGTGTGAGTCAAGGCTAGCAATATAATTGTGAGTGAACCACTTTATCTGTTTGAACCTCAGTTTCCTGACCTGTTAAATGGGAATAATAGTACTTAGAATCTGTACCTCATGGGGGGTTGTGAGCAAAATGCTTTGAAGTGCTTTATCAATGAGAATTGTTAGGATGATCTTGACGGTGCTGCATAGCGAGCAGGCTGGCATAATGGGATTATGTCCCTCCCTAGGCATGGATCTCAGATTTTGATTTTAGAGGCCATCTAGCACAGAGGGGCTAAATACACTGCCTGCTGGCCACATCTGGCTCACAACATTCCCAAGTGCATCCTGAGCCAGATTCAAATGTATTTGGGAAATAGTTAACAAAATAAATGAAAATACAACAGAACATAGATAATGTTAAAATGTGGTTTTCTAAATTAATATGTACCCCACAGGGATCTTTGTGTATGTTTTAGTGGCCCTGTTTCTATTTGAGTTTGAAACCTGTGGTCTAGTCCAACTCCTTCATTTTACAGGTGATGAACTGGAAACCCAGAAAGGTCAATCCCCAACAGGTAGTAAATAGCAGAGGCAGAATTGAGCCCAGATCGTTTGACTTCAAATCCAATACTGTTTGCTGTGCAACTTGTAGTCTATACTAAACCAACTTTTCTACCTTCACACACACACACACACACACACACACACACACACACACACACACACACACATTTCCAGGTCAGTCTCAATTGTCTATTTTATGGGTTTCCTGCAGCTATAATTTCAACATAATTTTCCTTAACTACTTTGGTAGCTTGCTTGTCCAGTACATAACTATGTTTAGGGAACACAGTCATGAGTTGCAAGGTACCCCTATCAACAAATGCACCTAGTGGTCAGTCTTTTCACCATTGAACCTTTTTACATCTATCCAGTTGGGTACCTGGACAACAGATATATATTGATATGCCTATTTTTATCCAGCTTTTTAGAAACGTCCAGAGCTTGGTATAGCCTTTGAGAACACTAGGGGCGGCTACCAGGCACAATGTATAGAGTGCTAGGCATGGAGTCATCTTCCTGAGTTCAAATCTGGCCTTGGATACTTATTAGCTGTGTGACCCTGGGCAAGTCACTTATCCCTGTTTGCCTCAGTTTCCTCACCTGTACAATAAGCTGGGGAAGGAAATGGCAAACTACTCTAGTACCTCTGCTGAGAAAACTACAAGTGGGGTCACAAAGAGTCAGACACAACTGAAATGACTGAACCACAACAACCACATTGAAAACCCCGGATCACCTCTACACCATGATGAGGTGTCATGTCAGGGCTTTAATATAGGAAACAAATAAATAAACAAAACATGAGTGTTTTTCAAAACTAAAGAGAATGCTTTTTTAAAAAAGATTATGGCAATTTTTATTTTTCTGCCGTCGATCGTCTCTATTAGTAGGGATAATTGAATATTAGGTAGAGGAGGGAGTCTCACAAAGACCTGGATTCAAATCCCACCAGCCTCTAAAATCAAAATCTGAGATCCGTGCCTAGGGAGGGACATAATCCCATTATGCCAGCCTGCTCGCTATGCAGCACCGTCAAGATCATCCTAACAATTCTCATTGATAAAGCACTTCAAAGCATCTTATTGAACCTCTTTTGTGGTATTCATCTTTAGTTATGTGTATTTTATATATGGTTTACTAAGTGAGCAAAATATGTCCAATGATGGCGGTCCTTGGGGAGGATGTTTGTCAGATACTTTTAAATAGAATCTATTCCTATTTTTTTTGACATCCCAGAATATATCAACAGAGTGAATGGGAACAATAGTTGAGTTGTAAATCATCACATTCGTACTGAGCTCATAGATCTTTGCTTTCATTAGAAGATCTACCATTTAGTTGTAAATATTAATTAAGTATAATAATAACAATAGCTAGAATTTATACAAGGCTTTAAGGTTTACAAAGCATTTTACAAATGCTATCTTATTTTATCCTCACAAGGGAGATAGGTGCTATTATTATCCCTGTTTTATAGATGGGCAAATGAGGCAGGCAGAAATTAAGTGACATGTCCACAATCACACAGCTACTAGGCATTGGAGGCTGAATTTGAAGTCAGGTTTTCCTGACTCCGGGTCTAGCCCTCTTTTCATGCTGTAAGAGGTAAATAGGTGACTTCCTGTAGGTCTGGCTGTGGATGTTCTTTATTTTAGTAGTGGTTCCAACATCTTTGCGGAAGCAAATACGCCTCTGTTTTATGGACCAGTACGTTGTCTTTAGAGAGGTCCATGAACTAGTCCCAGCACACATAGTAGTTTAATGGTAGAGCCCAGGACAGGAATCAAGGTTCCATCTTAATTACTAAATGACCATCTCAAGTTCACTCAACAGATGGCTAGGTAATTGTATTGGCTTCTTGTAGCTTTTGCTCCAGCAGTGTTTTCCTTGATTACTGTTTTGGAAATATTCTCTCCCTTTCTTCCTACCATCCCCACTCCCTTGTCATTTAAGGATGGGAAATGGATTTTCAGGTGACATTGATAAGAGAGAACTAAGCTGCCCTTGACTTGGGGTTCCAATAGGAAATACTAATTTAGTGATAGATAAGGATGGCTGTTGAAAGTCAGGATGTTAGAAAGACTCAGCCCAAAACTAAGTGGGTACAAAGACATATTGTCCATTGTTGCCACTGCCACTGACTAACCGGGAAAGTTTAGACAAGTCTCTTCACATCTTTTTCTTGGGTTCCTTGTTTTTAAATGGAGATAACATCAGTTTTCTTCTGCCATGGGCCTGTCATGAGAATTACATAAGATAGTTGCTATGAAAATGCCTTTTAAAGTGTAAAGTTCTATGTAAACATATAAGTACTGAATATTGCCATGATTACTGAAGATAGACCCCTCTCTGAAGCACTCAGCCTTATTGAACTTGGATTATTTAGGTGTCCTCACAACATTCTGTAAAGAGGAATTCAGAGATTGGGGTAGAAGCAATGACTAAAGACCTTTGAAAGTAGAATGAGAGGAATAGACATCGGCAAGCAAAGTTTTCGTGAATAGATGAAGGTAAACATCAGATAAGGCTTATTAAATGAATCTTGAGGCCATCATCCCTAGGTGAAAGATAGTTTATAATTAATTTCACTTAAAGATTTCTGGGAGTTTCCTTCTGTCACCGTGGCCCTCCATGGTACTCACTGCTTCATGATGCAATCCTGGATTTTATAAAGTCTGGGTCCCATTAATGACTTACTCACTCCACTCGCCTGTATCAGGCTGGCACATCTGGAGTCTGCCCAGCTGCTAGGGGAAACGTCCTGTGTATCAGGCCACTGCCCTTCATCCGGCGTCCCCAAGCACAGAAAGCTCATTTTAGCCCTACAAGTTAATGTTGAATAGAAGGTGGAGGAGGAAAATGATTTCTTCATTTCTAATTCTACCAATTTTCTTATGTTCCTGCTATGTGTGTGGGGGGGTGCTGGGGATACAAAGACAAAATGGAATAGTCTCTGACTTCAGTGGGAGATACATTGTGTACATCTACAAATAAATGGAAGGTGGTGGTTATTGTTGTGGTTCAGCCTTCGTTCTCGAAGAGGACCAATGACATCACAAGAGTGACATCCTGACTTGTGTATGAATTGGATATCAGTGAGGCCAAGCTGCTCGCAGTCAGCAGCCTCACTCTCTGCTCGAGTCCAGTGACAAGACAAAGTCAAGATGACTGATGATGGCCCAAGATGCAGTACTTTGAGAGGGAGAGAGCACTGATGACTAGGGTAAACAAAGAGAGCTTCCCATAGGTGGTAGCACTTGATCTGAGCCTTAAAGGAAGCTAAGGATTCCAGAGGGAGCTCATTGGAAGCATAGGGACAGTCAGCACAAAGCTACAGAGACAGGAAGTGGAATGACAAATTCAGGAACAACAAATAGTCCAATTTGGCTGAAAAACAGAATATGGGAAGGGAGGCAGTGTGAAATATGTATATCTGGAAAGACAGATTAAGGGCGAAAGGAAGAATTATGAGAAGAGTAAAGGACTGTAGGGAATTAGTTTCTACTGGAGTTTTTACAAAGGATCTAAGAGAATAGCCAAGATAGGGGAGCAGGAAGAAAAAGTAACAGCTTAGCTTCCCCAACAACTACTCTAACAATTATCTAAGAAAAATGCTAGACTAGGAGTGATTGGAAAATTGAAGGAGAAACATTGGATTATCTTTCTTGTCTGAGATCACACATTCGACCAAGTGAGTGACTGGGGCAGAAGCTGTGGAACAAAGATGGATCTGGATCATAGACTCAGTGACTCAGGTTATGAGCAGAGGGATGCCCATAACTGATCTCAGGCTCAAGCTCTCTGGTGAGGTCGTCAGCAAGAGACTCCCAGCGGGCTGGGACATCAGGGCTAAGAGCCCCAACCAGAGTGTCCCAGAGCAGATTTGCAGCTCCCTGCCCAGGAGAGTAGTGCCCCGGATCTCGTGAGGAGTGGGGATTACAGTGTTTGCTCCTAGCTAGGTTAATAATGTTGGGCTGTCCAGAGCAGATTGCTGGAAGAATGGCTAACCAAAAAGAGACAGATAGGGAGAGAGAAAGAGAGAGAGAGAGAGAGAGAGAGAGAGAGAGAGAGAGACAGAGACAGAGACAGAGACAGAGAGACAGAGAGAGAGAGAGAGAGAGAGAGAGAGAGAGAGAGAGAGAGAGACAGAGACAGAGACAGAGAGACAGAGAGAGCTATGAGGCCAGGGATGCCCAAAACAGAAACCTAGAAGAGAGAAAAATTCCAAATCACTTATAAGCAAAGCCTTAAAAAAAAAAAAGCTTGCCTACAAGGTCAATTCCTAAAACAAATTATTTAACAATTTAAAACTTAGTTTTAAATGATGTAAATGAAATAAGAGTGATAGAAAAAATTAGATAAGAAATGACAGCTATGAAGGAGAGACTTGGAAAGAAAATTAACAATTTAGCAGCACAAGAGAGAAAAAAAATCTACCCAAGTAACAGATTCCCTGAAAATTAGAATGGAACAAACAGAAGTTGACTCCATGAGACAATAGGAAATATTAAAACAAAGTCAAAAGATTTAAAAAAAAGAAGACAATATAAGACATCATATATAGAGAACAACTGAACTAGAAAACAAAGGAGAGATAATTTAAGACTCATTAAAGCTTCCTGAAAGCTGTAACAAGAAAAAAAAAGGCTCAGACATCATATTTTAAGTTATCATGAAAGAAAACAGCCTAGAGTTCAGAAGCAGAGGGCAAAGTAAAAATAAAAAGAACCCACCAGTCACCTCTTAAAAGAAATCCCATAAAGACAACTCCCAGAAATGTCAGCCAAAATCCAGAGCTTCCAGGTCAAAGAAAAATACTGCAAGCAGACAGAAATAAAGAGTTCAGTTCCTGAGGAACCACAGTCAGTATCACATAAAATTTAGCAGCTATTACTATAAAGCACCAAAGTATGGACTGTGACATTCAAAAAGGCAAAAGGCCAAGAATAACTTGTCCAGTAAAACTGAGAATAATCCTACAGGGAGAAAATGGACCATTAGTGAAACAGAGGACATCCAAGCATACCTGATAGAAAGACTAAAGCTGATTAGAAACTTTGAATTACAAACATGGGAGTAAAGAGAAACATAAAAAGGTAAATATGAGCAAGCAATCAGAAAAGAATTCATAACAATGAAGGGTTTGTATTTTAATGGGGAGTGAGAGGATTATACAAGCATCCCCTGAGAACTGTGATGTCAGTTGGGGTCATAGAGAGAGTCAAATAAGATGAAGGGACTGAGAGTGATTTTTGTTATGTTGGGATGATCCAACTTAAAAGAAAAAAAAGAGAAAGAATATGTAAGGGAAGAAAAGGGGAAAAATTAGGATGGGGCTTATTATCTCACCTATTTGGGAGCACAGGTAGAAGAAGTCTATACAAATGAAGAGGTAGAGTGAGTGTTTATTACTTGAACTTCACTTTGTATGGATGTATAGTAAAGTGAACCAGGAGAACAATTTATCCTATACTGATTACTGTAAAAATGAACAATTCTCAAAGACTTAAGAACTCTTATCAACACAATGATCAGCTATGATTTCAGAAGACAGATGGTTTAGAATATTACCTACCTTCTAAAGAGATGATACCCTTAGATACATAGAACAAGACACAAATTTTTTGTTCATAGCCAATGTAAGAATTACTTGAATGTATATTTGTTGCAGGGGTTTTGTTTTTATTTTTAGGTTAATTTGTTTATTTATTCATTCATTCATTCATTCATGTGTGTGTGTGTGAGAGAGAGAGAAAGAGAAAGAGAGAGAGAGAGTGAGTTTGGGAGTGGCAGTATGAGAGGGAGAAGGAGTAGATGCTTGTAAACTTAAGAAAAAAAATTTTAATAAAAAAGTGAAAAAGGATGTACCTAGTGCTTCCTTCGTAGAACTTGCAGTCTCATTGTGGAAACAAGCCATACACACATGAAATAATTGTCGTAGCATAAAATGGTTCAGGACTAAATACTCCAATCTCTTTGCTGTCTGGGGGTGCCTCAGTCAGCCCATTTTGCACCTGCAAATTGAACATCTTCGAGCACAGGAATAAGGCAGAGAAGGAAGATAGTATCATAGATTTAGAACTAGGAAGAGCACAGAAGGAATCCAGTCCACCTTCTCCCCATTGTACAGATGAGGAAACTGAGACCCATGAAGGCCAAGTGATCCTCCAAGGTTAGTCGGGCAGTAATCAGATGAATGAAGATTTGAACCCAGGCTTTCTGACTGCAAATCTAGAGCTGTTCTTCCTCTCATGACCCTCAAATGATATCATCCATGCTCATTCTCCACATAAGAATAATACTATTCAGAGCCATGAAGACGGATAAAAGAAGTGGGGAGAGGGAGGGAGGAAGGAAGTAGATAGCACTGATTTCTTGGAAATTTAAGCATGACAAATTGAAACCTTTCTCTGCGCGTTGGCTCAAGTTTCAGTCAAGTGGGTAATTTCTTCAGCCTTCTATCTTCAAGAAGATTCAATGACTTTATTAAAATAAGTTTCATTTGCCTAGAACTCTAAGGTTTGCAAAGTATTATTCCTCCTAACCACGTGAGGTAGGTAGTATAAGAATAATTATCCCCATTTTATAGATTAATATATTGTGAAGTGGCTTGCCTGTGGTCACATAGTCAGTAAGTGTTGCACCTGGATCTCTTGGCTTTTGCCCTGTTTCCTCTGTATCGTACCAACAACGCACCACAGTTTAGCTCCAATGTATCTTTTCCAACCTTCTCTCTCATTAAGCCCCATCATGAATTTTCTATCCCAACCATCCTGGTGTTCCCATTTTGATGAACTCAAATTGCTCATTTCTATCTCCATGCCATGCCCATGGGTGGGTCCCCTAGGATGCCCAATACCTTCTTCTCCATAGATCTAAATCTTAGCACTCTATTCCTCAGGTTTTAACTTCTGAATGAAACCTCCTTTGGGCAGAGCTAGCCAGGTGAATTGTCCTCCTTCTAAATACTCCTGCTACTTATTGTCTGTACTAATCATATAGACACTCAGTCCCAGGCTACTGTGTATTGTTTTTTAGCTTTGCATGTGTAATTGTCATTTCCTCAATTAGACTATAAGTTTCTTGGAGGCCACATCTTGTATTTCTTTTACATTTCCACAGCATCTAGCATAGAAATGCTGGTGAGACTTTTAAAAATGAATGATCCATTTTCTCCTCATCCCCTTCATGATCCCAAAGTCTTTATACACATGGCAATGTGCTGAGTGCTGTGTGAGGGGTAACTACCAAAATATGGGTTCCTGTCTTCTAGGAGGGCAGTGTGGTGGCACAGTGGCTAGAGTGCCAGGCCTAAAGTCAGGAAGACCTGAGGTCAAATCTGGCCTCAGACACTTACAAGCTGTGTGACTCTGGGCAAGTCACTTAACTTTGCCTCAGTTCCTCATCTGTAAAATGAGCTGGAGAAAGGAATGGCAAACCACTCTAGTATCTTTGGCAAGAAAACCCCAAATGGGGTCATGAAGAGTCATACAGGAACTGAAAACAACTGAACAACAATCTTTTAGGAACTTTCTATCTAAACTTGACTGGCAGATGCAAATACATACACATTCAGGTAACAATACAGAAAAGTAAATGTCCACTCGTAAGCTGTTTTAAAGTACTTGGTAAAGACAAGGAAGGTACATACTTGGAATGAAGAGAGGGGAAATTAGTTTCTAGGATTACCTTCAAAGTGAATCACAGACTCACAATCTGATTTGGAAGAGATCAGAGGCCATCTGGTTCAAGCCATATAATTAAACAAGAATCCCTTCTATAGCATAACCTATAAATGGTCATCCAGCCTAGAATTTATGACCACTAGTAATGGAGAACTCACTTCTTTCGAAGGCACCCCATTCCGGTTTGGAGTAGTTATTGTTGTCAGTTTTTTCTAGTTCCAATCCCAAATCTGTATTTCTGTAACTCTTACCTTAGCTTCTGTTGTTTCTAATGCCTGTCAGTCAGTGAATAAGCCTTTGTTTATACTACTGTGCTAAGTGTTGGGGATATAAGGATAAAAGGCAAGGGTTGCCCTTAAGAAGCTTATGGTCTAATGTGTCTAGGTCCAAGCAAAACAAGTGTAACCCTTCTTCCACATGTCATTGTTCAATTATTTTGGTTATATCCAACCCTTTGTGACCCCATTTGGGGTTTTCTTGGCAGAGATACTGGCGTGGTTTGCCATTTCCTTCTCTGGCTCATTTTATAGATGAGGAAACTGAGGCAAACAGGGACAAGTGACTTGCCCAGGGTCACACAGTTAGTGTCTGAGGCCGGATTTGACCTCAGGTCTTCTTGATTCTAGGCCTGGCACTCTAGCCACTGTGTCACCTAACTGCCCCTACTCTCCCACGTGACAGTCCTTCGAATACTTGAGTTAGAAGGTTAATCCACCCATTTCTAATCGATGCAAGTTTTCATGGAAGGGTAGAATTTAGGCACCATTTAAGTGATAAGGGATAAATGGGTTGTGGGAGATGATAGATCATGTGGAGAAGACTCAAGGGAAGAAATAGGTAAAGAGGGCAGTGAGAATCATCTTAGCCATTGCATCCCTAGTATCTAGCACAGTGCCTTGTGTAGAGCTGATGCTTAATAAATGCTTAGGAGTTGAACTGAAGCGCTATGTAAAGTGCTTTCTTGACAACAGCTCTTTGTGCCAGGCATATAGACATTGTTATTCTCATTTTATAGATAATGAAACTGAGGCTCAGTAACATGACCACAGTTACATAGTCCGAACTTGAATTCCGATCTTTTGACTCCAGGACCAGGATTTTTTAAATTACATTATACTGACTCCCTGTTTCATGTTTACATGGTGATTTCAGGTTGCAGAAAGGCTTTCACATATATCATTTCATTTGATCTTGACCAGAAAACAAACTCTTCACAAGTACTTATCTCCATTGTACAGATGAGGAAAACGTGATTCAGAGGGGTGCAGGGTCACCCAGCTTCTAATTTCCCTCATCTCTCCATCTTGACCAAACCTTAGTGGAAGGAAATAATTGCTAAACAAGGAGACTTCCTATCTCAGATATGCCATTGCTTCTGAAGCTCTTTCTAACACAGGCAGCTTCATGCAGTGACTTGGGCTTGCATGTGCCTAAGGGCTGAAGCCATCCTTGGGACATTTACCCAGAATGACATTTTCTTGCACAAGGGCATTTGGCGAGAGCACAATGGTACCTACACCCCTGCCATCTGCTAAGCTATTTCCCTGCCCACCCTCTCTAGTGCCTCTCCAGCCCTACTTACCTCTTAATTACTGGCCTTGGCTCCTACCTGGCTTAGAGAAACAGCTTTCCTTCCCTGTTGCATTTTAAGCAATGTCCTGCCAAAGGGACGCTGAAAAGACTCTGCTGAGATGGATTTTGGATGACTTCAACTCTTCTATTCCAGGATGCACTAAAATGCCCACCGAGTGGCCCCATGCCAGCCTGGCTTCCCTTTAGTCCTGGGGATCTCTGAACCAGTTACATCTAGTGTAAGAGAATACCCCTAAAGGGCAGAATGGACATTAAGGGTTCTGGGAGAGACTGACACAGAATTGAATGATGTGGGAGGACAGTGGAAAACTGAGCCCCTGGAAACACAGACTAAGGGTCTGGCATTCTGTGACTATGAGGAGACAAGGTGGTAAAGTGGGAAGAGTACTGACTCTGGGCAGAGGACCTGGGTTCAAATTCTACTTCTGATGCTTATCACTTGTGTGACCTTGGGCACTGTCCCTACTCCTTGGTTTCCTTATCTGTAAAAATGAGAGGGTCTTACCTAGGGGTTGGTCAACTTAAAAAAAATTGGATAGCTGTATTTCAATATAATTGGTGTCTTTTGTAATCCTAGTTTATTTTATGAATTTAAAAACAGCATTCTGAGAAAGGATCCATAGGCTTCACCAGATTGTCAAAGGGGTCCATGACCCAAAAAAGGTTAAGAACCCCCCCCCCCATGCATTAGATGGTGTCTGAGGTCCCATGTAGCTGTCAACCTCTCACAACATGAATGTACCCAACTTGATTTGTTTACTTTGTCTCACTTAAAACTAGACCAGCTGGCTTTTTCCTTAGTTTGCAGCATTGTTCTCTTTTCAGAGCATGAACTCAGAAAAAAGAAATGTTTTCCTCCTAATATAATTTCCCATGACCAGTCCTCCTTTACCTTCTCTCAGCCCCTCCCTGGTCTCTCCACCCCAGGTAATAAAGCATCCTATAACTTCATTTTTCTCTTTTGTTGAATGGTTGATCTTGGCTCAGTATCAGGAAAATCTTTGTAACAATTAGAATTGTCCCAAAGTAGAATAGTCTGCCTTAAAAGATAGAGAGGAGTTCTCCATCTCTGGACACCTTTAATCAAAGACTGGATGATCACTTACTGAGAATGTAAAGAGAATTCATGCTTTGGCTAGTGATGGGATGGGCAGGCTTCTTTTAAGGTCTCTTTTTACTCTTCAATCCTAGATGCTTTCTGAGAGAAATGATTATTAATAACCAATAATCTTGGGGGATCCAGAGCTGTCTCCTTCTTCTAAAGCCCTGATTTTAGAAAGTAAAAAAAGTTCAGTCTCTTGAAGGACATTACTGATGGTGAGATTGAATTAACTCTCCTCAAGCTTGGTCAGACTCCCACCAACAGTACATGGAATTTAATCTAAGGTTGGGGAAGTCCATTGTGTTCTACTCAAGCTTGAGTGGAAACAGATCCCTTTGTTTAGATAGCCCATGGCTGGGGGTAGTCTGGGTATGGAGATCTTCTCTTTCTTTCTTTTTTTTTTGTTTGCTTTTTACTGGGGAGGCAATTGGAGTTAAGTGACTTGCCCAGGGTCACACAGCTAGTAAGTGTTAAATGTCTGAGGCTGGATTTGAACTCAGGTCCTCCTGATTTCAGGGCTGGTGCTCCACCTAGTTGCCCCAATTCTAAATTTAGAAGGTTTTTATACTCTTCTGCCACCTAGCTGCCCAATTCTAAATTTAGAAGACTTTAATACTCTTATAGATATATATGTATTTTTCCCTCTTGAACCCATTCCCAATAAAAGTAGATTTCCAGAACTAACAGCTTCCCTCCCGCAACTAATTCCTCTGTATTGGTTCTTTCTCTTGCACCTCATTTGTATAAGATAATTACTCTTTTAGCTGTTTTTGAAAAATCTTACTATTTAAAATCATATCATACTCAGGTCTACCCCAATCTTTCTTATAAGCTACCTAATTACTAATAACAATCTTAGACATAGGTGTTACATTTTACATACATCAATGGTAAACATTCTATCCTTATTGGGTGCCTTGTAATTGGTCATTGGTACATACCTTCTATTTGTCTTGGTTCTTGTACGTCAGATCTTCTGTAGAGTTTGGGGTTTTTTTTTTTTAAACAAAGTCCTGAAAGGCTGACAGTTCATTAAATATCTGTTGTTTTGTTGTTGTTGTTATTGTTCAGAATTATGCTTAGCTTTGCTGGGTATGATATTTTTCGGCCAGAAGTTCAGTTCTTCTGCTGTTTGATATATATTGTTCCAAGATCTGCAGTCTTTTAGTGTAGCCACTGCTAGGTCTTGTGTGATTCTAATTGTGGTACTGCCAAATGTAAATAGTGTTTTTTGCTTGTTGCTTGTCATATTTTGTCCTTGAGCTGGGGTTTTGGAATTTGACTATAATATTCCTGTGAGTTTTTCTCATAGGATCTCTTTCAGGTGGTGATCAGTGGATTGGAGATAGTTTCTCTGTGCAACGGTGGCATGCTATCACTTGCAGACCTTCATTTTAATATAGCTCACCTTCCACTGTGTTATCAATCAGAGTTGATTGCCACCCCCAGGAACACCTCCTCTTTGAAGAATATATGAACTGTGAGCCTGCCTGCCATGATTGTCTTTGGTCTAAGAGAGAAGGCCAAATGGCCATCCTTTTATTAATAACATGGTGGCCTTATTAATAAAATTATTAAAATATCCAGAAACCATGTCTCTTGAAACTTTTAATTGTCACATTTCTTAATGGTGTTCACCAACCTCCCTGGAATTTGGTCATATCTCTCAAACATTTTATCTTGCCCTGATATGGTAGGACCAATATCTATCAGGGTTTCCCTTACTGCCCCCACCCTTAACATGGACTTAATTGGCCTAGGGTTAGGGCGGGGCTCAAGCTGTACCTCCCATGACACAACTTCCTAGTGGCTATGTGTTGATGTGACTTCCTGATCAGCTAGGGGCATAAAAGCTCCCACCTATGTGGAGTCAATGACTCTCCAACTTGGTGGATATCCAAAGGCTGGGTGAATCACTAGATTCACCTGCTCTACTAACCAGATGGGTTTTCATGTGGAGACCAGGGGAAGTGCATCTATGAAAACAAGATGGCACTTTTTCCTTGTAGCATATCCTTGCTATTTTTGTGTTAAATAAACCTTCTTTACTGTCCAATGACTTAGAAGTACCTCATTTTGTCCTAATATTGAACTGAACTTACAAAGTGCTATATGTCAGGCATGCTTCTAATACCTTCCCTTCTCATCTCCATGCTCCTGGGATCAAAGTGAGGCATGAATTGTCCAGGCTTCTGGTTGCCCCTTGGTGCTCGACCAGGAAGAGCTGTCTTACAGACACTCTGACGAGGATACGTATCCCTGCTTTTAATCATCTTCAGAGAGAAGCTGAAATATTTATTAGCACTAAAGACACAAAGCTGATTTGTCCAAATGTATTATCTAAGAGGCCCCAATGAATAGGATTCAGTAATAGAGACAGGATAATAATTTCCTGGCCTTCTTACTTCAAAGGATGGGTTGCTTGCATCAAACATTGAAATATTGAGGTGCCTCCTAAGAGATTCATCATTCTTAGGAAGAATCCAACCTAACTATCCACACAGGAAAAACCAAGAGGATGAAGATTGACTTTTGCCTAGACTCTGGACATAGCTGATCCATCAGCATACATATTTTAGAGAAGAGATGACCAAATGGTCTGGGAACGCCTAGGTAAGAAAGCAACATGCAAGGTTTATAATTAAACCCAATTGTCCCAAGTAAACTCTAGCAAATATCTTAATATGGCTCCAGAAATCCGAAGGATAAAACAACCCAAAAAACAAAACCTCCGTCCAGTCCAGAATCATACAAAAAAGGGGCCAGCAATAGATAGAAGGAGGCAGAGTGGTCAAACCAGAGAAGCCAGCATGAGTACTGGTGAATGAAACAGCTAAGGGTTATGCCAGCAAAACCAGCCTGAATTCTAGTGACCCATCTGGAAATCAATAAAAGTGGTGTGAAGGACACATTAGGACCTTCTGGAAATGGGCCTGAAGCCAGCCAGTACTCTAATCAGGGGTGTCAAAAGCCAGAGCCAGCCCCAGTAATTAAACTCCTGAAGCCAGATCCTGGCTGCCCATCAGAATAAAACTGGGGATAGAAACCTCTCTATGGATCACCAAACAGGGAAGGCCCAGCTGTGCCCTCCTTGGAGCACTTGAGAGCCAAGTAGAACACAATTTTAACTCAGGGAGTGCCAGTGCTGGGATGTTTGGGCAGGAGGCTTGAGACCAACATAATCTCTAGTATCCCACTGGGGCCTATTATGGCCACAGCAGAGTATACAATCAACTCTTGATTTAGGATCATGCAAAGAGAAGGAGAAGGAGACCACCTGAGACCAGAACCTACAGCAGACCACCAGGAGACTAAAACAGAAGCCAAGGACTGAGGCAGAGTGTGGGGCTTAATACCATTCAGATGGGCAGTAGCAATAGCATATGGACTACTGATGGAACAGTACCAAAAAGAGCTTATCCAGGCTACCTAAGAGTAGAGGAGATTGGTCTTAGACAAGTACTAAAGTTAATAATAGGAATAACAGAAAAGAAAATAACAAACACAATGAAGAAATACAATGGGTTAAGAGAAGCCCAAGAGGTAATCACAGAAGAAGACAGCAGCCCCACAAAAAGCACAACCAGAGCCTCTCAGAAAGAAACCAAATACTTCGCTTCAAGGACTACAACAGCATCTGGAAAAAAATAAAGCAAGACATTAAAAATTGAGTTGATAAGTGAAATGAGAGTTTGAGAGGAAAATATTGAAAGGAGATCAAATAGCTCAAAAACAATGTAGAAACTCTTACTCAAATAGTGGACTCCCTGAAAAATAGAATACAGGAAGCAAAATTAAATGATTACATGAAAAAACTAGAGATGTTAGAACAAAGCCAAAAGGTAGGGAAAAAAAAAGGAAAATGTAAAGTTTCTGCAATTAACAACTAATGGAGAAGGGATGAGAAAAGATAATTTAAGAATTAATAGGTCCCCTAACCAGACAAAAATCTGGGTATCATATTTTAAGAAATCATAAAAGAAAATTGTTCAGATCATTTAAAACCAGAGGGCAAAGCAAAAATCGATGGGATCCCCCAGTTACCTTTTGAGTGAAATCCTAAATTGAATGTGCCCAGGAATGTTAAAGCCATGATTCAGAGCTTCTGAGTGAAAGGAAAAAAAATATTTAAAGCAGCCAGAAAGAAATAATTCAAGTACTAAGGAACCACAGTCAAGATCATACAATACTTGGCAGAAGCTACTATGAGAGAGAGGAAATATTGGAATATTATGTTCCAAAAGGCAAAAGATAAAGGCTTGTAACTAAAAATAACTTACCCTGATAAACTGAATATGATCCTACAAAAGGAAAAAAAATTAACCTTTAATGTAATAGAATACTTTCAAGTATTCCTGATGAAAAGACCAGAACTGAATGGAAACTTTGAAATGCAAACATGGGATGCAAAAGAAATATTAATAAATTCAGTTGACTAATTGAGAGGGGCCAAATGATGATGAAATACTTACATTCTAATAGAGGAGAAGAGACAAGTATCTTTTAGAGTCCCAATATCTTCAAGGGTCAAAGAGGGTTAAAGAAGACAAACTAAGGGCCTGGGTGTATTTTCACTCTGTTTTGGTGGTTTAAAGAGAAGAAATAAAAGGGACAGTAAAAGAAATACACTAAAGATGAAATGAAGGCATAGGAGAACTTACTAATAAGTGGTTTTCATAAAATATATATATACATATATATATATATATATATGTATATATATATATATATATATATATATAAACATGGAAGAAGGGGAAGAAGGACCTGATATCTCATGACCTCACTGATGAGAACTAGATTAAGGAGACTAACACACACACACACACACACACACACACACACACACACACACACATACACACACACACACACAAAATTTGGGGTAATAATATATTAACTCAATAGGGATATAGATGGGGATAGAGAAAAGAAAGGGGAAAATAGAGTTGGGGAAGGAATTGACTCAACAAAACAAACTCCCCCTTCAGAGGGTTGACAACAAAGGGTGATTAAAAAAATTAAGAAGTATAAGAACCAAAGGATCAGGATCTGGACAGAGTCAAGAGAAGAGGGGACAAGGAATAGGAACAGAATGTAAATTGTGGTTTACTAGTGATTACCAGATTCTTCTACTTCTCAACTCCTTTCTACCTTGTAAAGAGGGAACTAGTAGGGAAAGAGGGGAAAAAATAAGGATACTAGCAGTCATAACAGTGAATGTGGTGGTCATAAATAAGATATCTCCCATTACGGCCAACTCAGTGTGAAGGATATCATCCGAAATGTCTGATTGGAAAAGAAAAGTGTTGGTAAAATAGTGATGGCAAGCAACAGACAAATTTTGTACTTCATCGGTCCCAGTGTAATGTCGGGACATCCAGAGGAAGGTTTTCACCATGTTGGGTGGCTCCCTTGTTGAGGATTGGTAAGAGGACAAGGGCAAGAGTAGAGTAGAATGGGCTGGAATGGCCAGGTTGTGGTTCACCCAGTTGGAGAGAGTACCTATAACGTTGTGGTAGATTCAGCTCAGCTTTGTCCCAAAAAATCCCCTTCACCTCCTTAGTTGCTGCCATAACTTTGCACAACCCTTTTGGGCACTACCCTGTCTATACTTAATTTAATTAAGCAAGTATTTATTAAGTACATCATACATACAAGGCACTATACTTTGCTACATGTGGGGGATGCTAAGAAAAAAAACCTACAACTGTCCTTGCTCTCAAGGAGCTCCCATCCTCTTGGGTCTGTTCTGTTAATGAGCTCTCTTCCCTCCTTTAACTCAGTTAAAATAAGGATGATGTTGCTCAAAATGAATCTCTGTTAGCCAACTAAGAGAAGATAAAGAATCAACATATACAGGGGGCAAGTTCACAGAGAATAGGTTTATGTTTCAAACCTAATCAAAGTCTAGTCTGTGTTAATCCCTAACTCTCCCATTGAGTCCTATACCTTCCCAGACTTGTAGTGCTATCGTGTGTTTTACACTCTCTCTGGGGGGTAGACATACTTTGGGACTACATGATAGACAACCCACTTCCTATTGAAACTACACTGTCAGAATAATTCATCATAATGTGCATGGTGGTGATGTTAAGGGTCAGATCTGCTTTGATCTTATACTGTAGCTTTGGTTCCTTAATAAATCTCCAGCTGAGGAGGTGGTAGGTAGGGATATGAGCAATCCTCTTATCTCTCCAAGAGACAGGTTATCCAAGAACTCCTCTTATCTCCCTAGAAGACCAGACCTCCAAACTCTCAAACTTGGACAGTGCTAACAAGGCAACTCCTAAGGCTAGTGTTCCCCACAAAATCTCTCTTATTCAGCTAGAAGGCTAGGTTCTGGCATTGTGCTGGCTGCCCAGAACATCTCCCCTTTCTCTAATTGAGAGGCAGGCATTCAGGAATGACATTGTCCATGAATTTCCATCTTGTTCCATGTGGCAAATATTTGTAGCTCCCATTCACTTTTTCATCTACCTCTTTGCTGACTGCTGCCATTTCTTGAGTCTCAATTCTCTGGTCTCTGATCTGTGTGCAGAAACCTGTGGGAGAATATGATATGCCATCTTCCTTATGCTTTTACATCATGGCGGTCATTAATAGCTCCTAGTGAGGAGGATGAAGCATACACAGGCTTCCACCAATCAGGTCAGATCTTAGATTTGTTGCTTGCTCAGAATCTTAAAGGCAAGGCAAAAAAAAGCAAAAAAGCACACACCTCCCCCTCCAGAAGGGTTGAATAGGTGTGCCAGCTCATTTTTATAGGCAAGAACAAAGGAAGTGGCTTCTCTTACAAGAGTCCATTCTTCTAAATATCCAAGCCAATCAATTCATGTGGGGGCAGCCCCAGTCCTGAAACTCTGGGGGCTCCAAAGAGGCACCAAGTGGTTGTCTTCAGACCAAACAGTTCATCTTGGAGCAGCCCCAGTCACTGAGATCTAATCAAGGAGTTGTTTTTTGTCGTTTTAGTAAGATGTTGATTGGTGTGTCTTTACTTTATTGGGAGACAAAACTTAGAAAAATCCCAAAGACCTGGTAAATCTGTTAAGTTGTTTAGGGAAGTGTCAAGTCAAACCTTTCCATATATATGAAATAAGAATGGGAAAAAGGGAAACAGATTGTGGAGGACCTTATTTTATGTTTTATCCCAGAGGCACAAAGGAGCCACTAAAGATTTGGGTGACATTGGAGAAGGAGGTGACAAGGTTAGATATGTACATTAGAAATATCAATTTGGCAGTTGCATGTAGAATGGATGAAACAGAAAAATGGGTGGCAGGAAGACCAGTTAGGAGGCTATTGCAGCTTCAATAAACTAGAGTCCTTCCCTAGTACCCCAGAGTCTGAGCCCTTCTTTTGATTCCCTGACTAAGACTTCATTTCCTTCAGGGCTGGTGTCCTACTCTGTCCCTGTGCCAGTATTTCCAGAAACAATCAAACAATTGAGCAATAAGCATTTATTAATCACTTATTGTATGCTAGTCACTGGAGATACAAATGCAAAAGTGACACAGTTCCTGCCCTCAAAGAGCTTAAATTCTATTATAGACATACATGTCCACAGATAAGTAAATGCAAGACAGATACACAATAAATGCACAGTGATGGTGGGGCACTCACAACTGAGAGACTCAGGATAGGCTCCCTGAAAGAGAAGGAACTTGAGCTGAGCCTGGAAGTAAGCTAGCAGTTTCAATAGATGGAGATGGGGAAGGAGAGAAGCCCAGGCACAAGAGGTAGAGGATGGAATCCAGAGCCTTGGTCTTTGTTGCCTGGCTTTCAGCTACTAGGTGCTGTATCTGAGCCTAGTGACTCTAACTAGACCTTGGCCTTACTGGCTGCTGCTTTTGGTTTAAGGAGCAAAAAGGAGATAAGCTTGAAAGGAGCAGAGAATGGATGCTGAGACTATAGATGAAATTAGAATCCATAGGGCATAGTAGAACTAGCCTTGGACTTTGTGCCAGAAAACCCAGATTTGAATGTCAGCCCTGTTACTTTCTGGGGTAAATTCACTCCTATCTCTGAATTCTGATATCCTCATCTGCAAAATGGGAATAACACTTGTGTCACCTGCTTTACAAGGTCATGGTGAGAATAAAATAAGATAATGTGTAAAGTGCTTTGTAAACCTTAAAGACTTGATATAAATATGAGTTATTCATATTACAGATGTCCTTAGGATAAATTATGGAGGACCAGAAATTCAGGCATAATTTTGACTTGGTGTACTAGAGAATAGGGGATGATTGAGGGTTTTGGCAGTATATTTCTGAGGTGTGTGTTCTGTTGGTCTTCAGGTTAGTGTTGGGTCACAGATCCGATCACACCTGGCATCTCAGCCTTGGGGGCATTTGTAAAATAAACCTCTAAGGCTCATTGACATTCCCTCCAATAGACCTCTCCTGCCCCACAAGTGTTAAAATAATTGAAGTCGGGTTGTTGTTTTTTAATTTTACTAGAGCCATTACAAAGGTGTGAAATATTAGACACTTACGCATCTGTGAATAAGATTGTAGGCTAGAACGTGTGAGTTCCCGTCTCAGCTAATGAACTGGAATATGGTTTTAATTTTTATACTGCAAAATTTTCCTGCCTTTTTTGGTCTTTCCCACAGAAGACTTCATATTTTAATAATTCATTGCAGCCTAATTACTTTAATTAATCACCTTCTTTTCAAAGATGTCATTGGACCTCATTATTTTCCTGTTGCTTTAGGTATTGCCTGTAGTTTTTAGGGAAGGATTTAAAATATATATATATATATATATATATATATATACATATATATATATATACATATATATATATATACATATATATATACATATACATATATATATACATATTCATATATATATATATATAATAACCTAGATAGCTTTGTTATAAAATTAGGATAATATATAATTTGCTTTTAGATAGTTAAGGCTGTCCTGAGTGGGCAGATTGAATTAAGAATATAGCTTTAGATTTCACTGTCACTTTTCTTCCCTTTGACCAGTTAACAAAAGCACCTTTCGCCATTTTGAGTCTTAAAAACTGCTAGCTGAAGGAAAAAAGGGAAACGGTTATTTAGAGCAAGTCAATATTTTTGCATCTTTTTGAGTCATGATGAATATCCTGGGAATGACAATAGCTCTCATTGTGCAATCAATATAATTTGCTTCCATTGCAGGAAAACATAATTAGCTTATAGTTAACTTATTGGCAATGAAAATGTACTCATTTCTAAAGTTTGTGTGGGGGTGGAGTGTTTTTCATGTTCAGGGAAGGGACCCAGAGAATGAGGGACTTCAAGGCCTCTTCCCAGGTGTAGGCACATTGCTTTGCTTTTGTGACACTAAGCAAATGACCTCTATCTATAACTCAGTGCAAAAATAGAAAGAACAGTAACTTTTTTTTTTTCAAAAGAGGGCTGGATTTACAATCTGAGTTGGGCTCGAATTCTAACTCTTCCACCTACTACCTTTCTGACCTTGAGTCTCTGAATTTCTCTGGGCCTCAGGACCTTCATCTAGAAAAAGAGAGGGTTGGTTCTAACTGGCCTTCCTAGGTCCCTTCTATCTCTAAATCTCTGATCCTAATCCCTTAAGATATGGGCAGGTAGGTAGCCAAGTGGATAGAGTGCTGGGTCTAGAGTCAGGAAGACCTGAGTTTGAATCTGGCCTCAAACATTTACTAGCTGTGTGACCCTGGGCCAGTCACTTAACCCTGTTTGCCTCAGTTCCTCAGTCTGTAAAATGAGCTGGAGGGGGAAATGGCAAACCACTCTGGTATCTTTGCTAAGAAAACACCAAACAGCGTCGTGAAGAGTCAGACAAGACAAGATGCATTGCGTCCCCTGAGTTGGTTATGACCTTTCCTCCCTCAGACCTCACATAGCATTTTATTGGCACCTCTCATATTTACTCAACATGCATCGCTTTCTGTTATAACTAATAATCTCCCTTCATAACTGTAAGCTTCACGAGGGCAGAGACTCATTCTTATCTAAATTTCATATCTGCCAAATCTGCAGTTCAATAAATATGACTTCAAGTGATAGTTCTGGAAGCCTGATGTTAGCTCTTGGACATTTCATAAATACCATGTCAATATTAAAACAACAAAACTCTAAGAGCTGCACTTTTATGGGGATCATTTTCTAGACAGCTTAATTCCCACATTCCCTAGATCTTCCCCCTTCCTCTCCCCCAGTACCCCCTAATAAATGAGTGAGTTTAAATGTAGAGTTCCCACCAACTCACTTCCCTACTTGTTTTATGAGGATCCTTTGTCCCACTGGGCACCGCATCCCAACGTGTTCTCTGACTACCTCTTGCAAAGCCTGCCTGTCACATTCCCATATATTTTCCATGCACTAACATTGGCCTCTGGAGTCCTTGACTTATTTTAGTCCAAGCAGCTTTGCTGGCCCACTGGGGTTTTAGGATACTGAGAACCCAGGGAGGGTTGAGTCAAGATCAGGCTGAAGTGCAGTCCCTAAGATACTGTCAAAGGCTGCTAGGAGACCTCCTGTTCTGGTCTCCTGGCCAAAGGCTTTTATTTTGAAATTCAGGCTGTCTAAAGCCAGCCCTGCCAAACACAGGGAGTCTGCTTTTGAACTTGGGCTTGCATCCTGTATGTCACCTGAAGCTAGCAATTTGAGATCAGAGTTTGGAGCTCAGTGGTGGGATCTGTGCCATGGGGCGTTGAGGCCAGGGTTGGGACTTGTTTCACTCACTTAAGAAAGGGAAATATGCTTTGCTGAATTTCCTTCCCCCTTTATTTTCAAACCTAGCCCTGTTCCCTGCCCCCACCCAGTATGCACAGTAGAAGTAGCGGGAGATCAGCAAGGGTCTAATCGATGATCAAATCAATTCTCCCTATGGATGGGACAAAGGCATGTTATATAAAACCCTCTGGGTTGTTCTGGGTCTCCTAAAATATTTCTTTTGCAACCAGAGATGTTAATTGGTTATAACTGCCTGTGGTCGGAGGAAGTGCTCTGATTGCAAGGAGAAATTCTTTTATGTTTCTGGACCTGAGCCACAAATTTTCTGAAATTAGGAATCTGGCTACGGTTGAGCCACCTCCAAGGTGTAAATAAGAGTGCAGATTCTCTAGCCCAGTAGAAATCAATTTTGTGTGTGTGTGTGTGTGTGTGTGTGTGTGTGTGTGTGTGTGTGAAGCCATACGGCTAAACCCATCCCCACTTTCCCATTCGTTATAGGAAGGTGTGGGTTACAGCTGGAGTCGAGACAATGGAAATATGGTGAGGGAGCGGACCCAGCCAGCAAGACATAACAGCCTTGCTCAGGTTGCACACCCTGCGGTGATTGTGAAGTCTACACAGACTCCAGAAGAGGAGGGAGGCGGAGCAAAGGGGAAGGCAGGCAGCCCTTCCCGTGGAGGGCAGTGTGCAGGGCTGCCTGGTATCAAGCAGTTAAGGATGACTGGCACATAAAACTGCTTACTTTGCGAGTCAGGCAGCCCAGTCGCTAACAGCTTAAGTGGGAGAACGTTTTATAGCACTGGTCTGGAAATCCCAGTGACATTTTCCCCAGCGCTGCAGACACACCGACGCTAGGAGAGAGAGAGAGGGAGAGGAAGAAGGAAAGGGAGAGGGAAAAGAAGAGGGAGGGGAGGGGCAGAGGAAGAGGTGGAAAGGAAGGGAGGGAGGGAGGCAGAGAGAGAGAGTTTGGTAGGGCGGGGTTGCTAGCCAGGTTCTGCCATAGCACAAGTACTTAACTCTCTGCTACATGCAGAGCCAACTTGTGGGCCCTGGGCATGGCACGGGCTCCTACTCGATGCAGCAACATCACACAAGGAGCTGTCTCACTTGCATGGCAGAAGGTTGTTTGGGATTCACTTAATCATGAGCTAGACTACAGGAAGAATATCACCTCCCTCCTCCCCCTTCCCTCCAGCTCCCCGCCTCCAGTCCTAGAATAATTGCATTCCCAGAGCTGTGTGTGGCAGAAGGATAGGGGTGTGAAATATGCCCGGTCTCGATTTCATACTGCTCCCAGACTGTCGGTGACAGTCAGCTCTAAAGTCAAACACAGGACAGTCGGGGACAAACCTGCTGCTTAATTGCTCTTTCTTAAGCATGAGTCCACTCAGACGCCACCACCCACCTATACCACGCACACGCACACACACACACATACACACACACACACATTTACAGTACTGCATTTTACTGTGACATGGCAAACACAATAATAGTTAGAGCCTGACAGCTTTTCCTGCGGCTCGCTTTCCATTTTCTCCTTCCCATTGGCTCCCAGAGAAATCCTGGTGAACCAATAGGAATCTGCTTTTCCATTCATGTCCTAGCAACAAGCCTTGTTCCAATCTTTCTCCGGCACACTAACACCTGAAAAATTACATCATGAATAATGGCAAAAGCAGCAAGGGCCAAGAGAGGTTTTTTTCTTTTCTTTTCTTTCTTTTTTTTTTTTCATCTGTCTGCTGCAGAGTTCATTTAAGGTGTTTTAGTCTAGATCCTTAAAGAGACAATGCTTCAGATTTCTGCTGATCTTTTTCAGCACAGGGGTTAGGGAAAGTGCTAGGAGAGAAATAAAATGACGCAGCCCAAGGCCCTTAAGGCGAGGGGAACACAAGTGTGTGTTGGGGGACCCTGATGGGAGACACCTTGACATCGCCTTCCTTGTAGCCCTGCAAGTTCTACCTCATGCGCCCCCACTCCCAACCCCAGGAGAACGTCAAAGAGGAGAAATAGGTTGTTCATGCGTTTTTTTTTTCTCAGCAAAATGCCGCCGAACCACTTAGTTCTGATATAAACTACCACCCACTCTCCTTTGCAAAGATGCACTTCTTTCTGGTAACTGTTCATTGTTTCCCCTTCTGGTTAAGGAATACTGCAGTTCCTACAGCTTACCCCTTTGTATCAGAAGAGGTCTGGCCCAGGAGAAAATGGTCCACATTCGCTTTTAGGGGCCCTGAGGCTAGGGGGGTGATTATGCAGGGATTTGTAAAAAGGTGTGAGGTGGGTTGAGTAGAAGAGAGAGGGGTGTGTGTGTGTGTGTGTGTGTGTGTGTGTGTGTGTGTGTACTGAAACTGCAGACAGGCAGCCAGAGAAATGAAATTCAACGAGAACCAGATGACCAAAGTGGGGGTGGGTAAGCAGAAAGGGAGGGGAAGTAAGGTGGGTGGGGGAGTGAGTGGGAGTGGGAGTGGGGTGGGGGCCCAAGAAGGGGATGCCAGTTTCTGCTGTTCAGACAGGTTTTCTGTTCTGTACCTTTCCCACTGTGCAAGGATTTCTAGTGAGACAGCCCGCCTCTCTATGAATCTTTTAGACTGAGAAAGAAATGCGGCTGTTCAAAATCACCGCACAGCCTCCGCTCCCCCCCCCCCAATCCTGTCTAGTACAGACAGACAGGGAGGAGAGGGGACCTGCAGAGGAGAGATTCAGACACAAAGAGCCACAGCCCTGTGGACCGAGCCAGACACTAGCACCTGCAGTGCCTTCGCCGACCTCGGAGAGGTGGGGGGGCGGGGACAGAGACAACCCTCACACCCCCTCCCTTTCTCTCCTTGCGCGCCCAAGCAAGGAAACCCACGTATACACTAGTGTAAACACCGTGATACTATCACGGTTTTCCTGGGTGCATTTTGTGTCCAGGGGAGGGGCCGCAGGCTCCCTTTGATTCCCTAGGCACTGCAGTCAGGCTTCTGGGGACTGCTGATGCTCAATCAACAGCGCCTGGGGCGTCTCTTTTGATGCAGCAAATGGATTCATTGGTCCCTGGTTCTGGAGCTGGTTTCTAGCTCTTCTGAACCATGGGATCTCCCGCAGCAGGGAGAGGCTAGACATGATAGCAAATAACTGCATGACTATATAAGGTTCTTGAAAGTGAGCAAGATAGGCCCCCATCCTTCTAATTCCCAAAGGCTGCAGGAATTTAAATGGTTATTATAATAAGAGCACCATAGAATAACTCAGAATGTTCAACCTGGAAGGGACCTTAGAGGTAGTCTAATCCAATCCTTTCGTCTTATTAGGGAGGAAATACTGGCTAAGGGAGGGGAAAGCAACTTGACCAAGATCACCAAGCTAGTAGTAAATTACAGGGCACAACTGGAACCCAGGTCTACCGACTCAAAATCTAGGGTTCTTTCTATTGTACCAGGCAATTCAATTCAATTCTATACCTATTCTAGTGTTTGGATGGTCAGAGAAGGTTAGATTTGGAAGGGACTTTAGGGGCTACTGGGTCAGAATTAGAAAGAACTGAAAGGGACCTTTACAAGACAACTAGATCATGCTTTTCATTTTATTGGTGAGATAAAACCAGTTTTCTTGACAATATCCCAATCACCTCTACAGAGACAATCACTTAAGGGGTGGTGGGGTGGTGGGGTGGTGGTCAGAATGAGGCACAAATGGGACCCAGCAGTCCTGACTCCCAGAAGTCTTTTGTGATATCATAAGCACAGGACACTTGGATTCTTCACCAGGAGTGAGATGAGTCTTGACTGCCACTCTGGAATACTAGGCAAAATCTTCCCCAAGGGAGATACGGGTTTGAATCTTGCCTGTCCACATATTAGCCATGTGACCATAATCAGTCACTTCTCTGAAACTGTTTGGTAAAAGAGGAGGAGCAAATTTCAGGTTTATACATGAGACCATAGGTGAATGATTATTCTAGGTTGTAATGTTTCTCCCAACGTTTGTATACAGGTGAAGGATAAGGATGAAGGCTGGACCTATGATTTCATCAGATGTAGGGAATGTTCAGATCAAGAAATTCCCTCTGCCTATAAGTAATCATGTTAAAATGAATAGAAAGAGGGGTGGGGATAACATCACAAAAGGGCAACCTGGAATTTGAGTGATTCCCAGTGCCTTCCATGTAAAATGAGGGAATTTGTGAGGATGACAAGAAATGGATCAGCAAAAAGTGATGAAAGAAGCTAGAGACTGATAAACTACAGAGGAACCTAACATCCATAGTTCTTAAATATTTTAGGGAACAAAAGAATTGGTAGATGGTTGACATGGAAAGTACTGAGCAAAATTTTAAAAAATTAAATTGGTTATATTTTAACATAAGAAATGACATGTTACTGATGTAGGAGTCATTCCTGAGTCAGCTCTCTGTGTATAGTCAAACTACCAACTTGTTAGAGCACAGAACAAAATTAGTACAAAGCTAGAGCAAAGAATAAAAATGAAAAAAAGACAGTATTCAATTGAAACAGCTATATTTTCACCTATACAAATATATTGTTTATAATAAAAACAGCTAAGAACAGAAAAAAAGACATAGATTGTAATCATTTCATACGGTTTAAATAATATAATTAAATTGCTGTAAGAGAAAACAAAAAGAGCCCAAAGAACACCTTAATCAGTAAACACTTGACTTAATTGCCAAGAAGAGAGAAAGAAAACAAAGGTATTACCAGTTTAGAAGATACATTTGTTCATAAAGTCTTATGGAGAGGGATGATTGAATATCAGTAATATAGCTTCAAAAATAGGGAGAAGTAGTATTGGGTAAACCAGTTTTATTCTGGTAAAGGTTGTCAGAGACTCAATTAAGCAATTATCCTGGAAGCATTTATGGATGAAAACAGAAGAAGAAAAAGAAGAAAAATGGAAAAGACTGGCAAAAATTTTTGTAGTAAACTGTTATTAGCATAAATAATAATATAGCAAAATTTATGTTTATATTGTTTATAATGTTTATATCTTATAAAGTTTATAATGTTGTATCTTTTGATCCTCACAACAACCCTGTAAAGGGGATGCTATTATTAATTCCATTCTTACAGATGAGGAAACTGAGGCAGATAGTTTGTGACTTGCCCAGATTCATACCGCTAGTTAGTGTCTGAGGCAGGATGAGAGCTCAGGTCTTCCTGACTCCAAGTCCAGCACTCTGTCCACTACACCACCTCAGTGGCATACAATTGATGTACGCTATTGTACATTAATTACAGTAGAGCCACCACGTCTAGATCCTAACATCATAGTCTTAGATGTGCTTATAGAAGAGGTTAAAAATATCCTTAATACAGAGAGCAAAGACAGGAAAAGCAGTGGGATTGGATTAATTGTATGTAGAGAAGAAACACACCTTGAGCTGCACAATTGGAACAGTACTGAAGAATTGATTCAGAAAGTATCTGAAGGTGAAGAAGATACCAAAAGCAAGGGAAATGCTCACACTGTATTAATGCTGAAAAAAGCGAACAAGAGATAATGAATGATTACTGACCTCCATACCTTCTTCGTAGAATCACCTACTTATGCATTGAGAGCATCCTCGATGAGAGAATTAGCGTGAAACAAGCAGGCTTTCTCAAGTGCTGTTCCACATTAGGCCAAATCTTTACTATTACTCAGTTGACTAAAACAAGCAGAAAATGTAAGATCCTACAGTGTTTGTTGCTTATCCAATAGTATTTGATTCAGTAAAGAGAAATATTGTCTTAGGTTCTCTTCCAACAAGATATCTATTCATTCATCCATCTAAAGCATTCAAGGTTTTTTTTTTTTTAAGATATGATGATCAGCCAACAAAAACTTATTAATTTCTATGTACCAGACACCATGCTAGGCTCTGGGGACACAACGACAGAATCAAAAATGGTCCATGTCCTCGAGATAACACTTCACAGGTGAGACTATATGCCCAAATATGCAGCCTGCATGTGGACCAAAACTTGTCTGCATACACAGGCAATTTCTTCTGAGGACATGATGTCTTTTGTATCAGTTGTGTCTTCTTTTTCATTGGGTTGGCTTATGTACAACCTGTCCTCATACCAGCAAGTTTAGGGGTTTCTCAGACTGGGGATAGCCATGGTCACCATCATGTAACTACAATGCAATCTCTCTTTCAGACTCCTAATGGTAACCCTGCTTCAGGGGACCTAAGTTGCTACTATTAGCCCCTGTAGCTACTGTACCTCTACCAGATGTGCTTCCCATTGACACTAAACAATTCAATTTCACTTCAGATTCTTTAGGAATAATTCTATTTTGATCTTTACCCTAAGGGATCCTTCCTAGAAAAGTGTGAGAGAAAATCAAAAGGTACCTAAGTACATAAATGAATCAGATATGGCATAGGCAATAAAGAATCATCGTAGGATTAAAATCAGTTGTGAGGCTAGCCTGAAAGCCTTGCTGGGACACTTACAATAGGGATACTCATTAATTGTTTTATGTTTTACCTTGCTTAAGGACAGCCTCATCGAAGAGCTCAAGCACTCTCTTTCTTCACATCTTCTCTGTCTCTGTGTCTCTGTCTGTCTCTGTCTCTGTGTCTCCCTTCCTCTCTCTCTCTCTGCCTGTCTTTGTAACTCTTTCACTCTTGACTGTTCTGCTTCTACTACTGTTTCTGCCACAGCTACAGTGGTGACTGATACTGCACTGCTTGGGGGAAGATGCGAACAGCCTTTCAAGATCTCATAAGACCCTGTACCAATAGTAGGGAGACACAGACCTCCCCAACATGGGCTTGCCTAGGAAGCCATGAGCTCACTGCTTGTAGTCCAAATAGGAGGAGGGAAGGAGCCTTATACTTTGAGGCCAGTAGAAAATGGAGACCAGAATGGCAGCATGTTGTTTTTGTTTTTTGGGGATTCTGCCTATCTTGTTCAAGCTGGAAGTACAGGGGCAACTCACAGAACTGATCCCTCTGTTTATCACCACAGAAGCTTTGACTTGCTCTGTTTCCAACCTGAGCTTGCCTCCTTAAGCAGCCTGGTGGCCCGTGCTCCCAGGGGCTCACCATATTGGTATTGGACTTAAAATGGACATCCATTTAGCTTTAGCCCACTGTAGCTCAAAACTTCTGAGCTCAAGGAATCTACCAGTTTCAGCCTCCTCAGTAGCAGGGACTATGTGCCACTGTTCTCCAGCTAAGGAGCAGAGGTTTAGAGTTCTACCTCAGCAGTTGATTGAAAGAGTTATCATGACTGACAGGAAGTAGTCAGAAGATAGATGCACCTATTCTGAATTGGGGTGGGAGGAAAGACCCCTCTGTCCTGTATCCCCAAGGGGGTGCTACACACACAGTATCTGCCTTTGTGGAGCTAACACTAACCCTAAACTTCACTTTGCCTATGAAGACACCTGATTTTCATATTATTAAAAAATTCAGATCATCTGACTCCAATTTCAGAAAATTCAGCATCTTGGCAGGTCCAGCCTATAATCTTAACTCTCAACGGAATAAAAAATATTCCCTCACTTTAGAGCTTCCAGGATAGGAAGTTAAATTGTCTAAGATCATATAGGTAGTAAATAGCAGAGCTATGATTTGAATATATGTCCTTAGAATTCAGATCCAGTGGCCTAGTGGGTAGATTTAGAATCTTGAACAACTTCTAGGGGAACTCCATTACTCTTTGTCTCACAACATCTAGTGAGAGACCATGTGGTAAGGGGAAGGGACTTGGGACCTTTACCCTCTAAGGCCATATGATTCCCAAGAAATGGCCCAGAGTACTTGGTCTTTTCCTTCCTTTTTTCCATTCTAGATACACGGAGTAGAGTCTCTGACCATGGGAAAGTAAGCCACAGATATTGGGGAAAATGTTTATATGTTTGTTCTTGCTAGATATTTGAAGTAAATATTTCTTTGTAAAAGCTACTGGAGGGCAGCTAGGTGACGCAGAGGTTAGAGTGACAGGCCTGGAGTCAGAAAGACTCATCTTCCTGAGTTCAAATCAGGCATCAGACACTTCATAGCTGTGTGACCCTGGGTAAGTCACTTAACCCTGTTTGCCTCAGTTTCCTCAAATGAGCTAGAGAAGGAAATGGAAAAACCACTCCAGTATCTGCCAAGAAAACCCCAAATGGGGTCATGAAGAGTTGGACACAACCGAAATGACTGAACAACAACAATAACAAAAGCAACTGAATGTTACATGGTTAAATGGAATTGGGGCACTAATCTTAGCACCCAAACAAATATGGGAAATAACTGTGGTGCCTAGAGTCAACAGCAGCGGAGAAAGAAAACCTCAATCCCTCAAGGTACCATTAGCTCCTTGCGGGGGAGATATAGCAGGCCTGGCTCTGAGAGGGTGGGGCCAGAGTGTGCTCCTTACACATAATAGATTTTGTTTGTTTTGCTTTTAAATAGATTTTTCTTGATGTCCTTTGTTTTTCATTTCCTGAAATTTTCCCTGTATCCTTCTCCCCTCCCCCATCCCCTCCCTCCCCCAGAGAGCCATTCCTTATAATAATGAATTTTTAAAAAAATGAGCAAAACCAATTAACATATTGAAAAAAAATCTGATGTCGTATGAAATATTCCACACCCATGAACCCTGACCTCTGCAAAAGGATGGGGGTGGGGGAAGGTATCTTCTGTTTCTTCTTTGGAGCCAAGTTTGTTCTTTAGAATTTCATAACACTTGGTTTTGTGGTTGTTCTTCCCATTTACATTGTTGTCATAGATTGTTTAACCTAATTTCGGGAGTCTATAGTTATCCCAGTTAAAAATAAATCATTATTACTTTCAACCCATGATTATTTGAATGATGATTCTGTCATTTAACACATAAGCTATATCTCCTAACTTTACATCATCTGCAAATTTTATACAAATGTCTTCATTCCAGTTGTTGATGAAAATATTGAACAAGATAGGAACCAAGCAGAGAGGCTTAAGACATGATATAGATACATCCTTCTAAAGGAATATTGTTGCATTACTAAAGGATCTTTGGGTGCAACTGTTCATTATTACTCTGCTTTTTACTCATTATTTTACTCATTATTACTCAACTCTTAGCGTGGGCTCTAGGGCCTTACTCTCTCAATTCTCATTCCCATTAGCAGGTCAGATCCCCAGAGCAAGGCTGCTATATCTCTTCAGGGCTCTCAGGGTAACCATGAGGGATTGGGGGAGAATTGTTTGTCTAGTGTTATAGCTCACAAAGCCCCCCTGGCTTACAGTCAGTTCTGCTACAGTGTTTGTTTAGAAAACTCAAATTTATTCTAGTATGACTGACATATTGGGGAATAATTTGAGCATAACTGAAATTTATAGTTTTCTTATTTGTGATTTCTTCTTTGGGAAATCAGAAAACTTCATTACTTTGCAACTAACAAGCTGCAACTCTTCCCAACACCCACTTCCCGCAAACAAACTTCAGGTCTTTGTTGAGGTCAAGTGCCATATTTATCGTATAGCTTCTGGTAAAGTAGGGGTTGTGGTCAGAGAAGAAGAATTTTCACCGCCTCACCTTACTCCCGCCTGAGGCCCGGAATTACAGTCTGCCCAAAGTTAAAGAATTTGCTAGACTAGCCTGTGGGATCCCGGGCACAAGCTGAGAACAGCCTGGGGCTCACAGACATTGCCCCTATTTATGGTAGTATTTATGTATTAACCACCTAACATGGACTGTGCTACCATTTTTATTAGGTTATCTTTTTTTTTTTAATGTGTCACTGATGAAGTTTTTGAGAATTATTCCCCTAACCCTATTTCCCCAGTCCTGCTGGTTTTATTGCTCAATTTTGCATAGCAAGGTGATTTTTAAGAATGCATATGTCTCCTTATAGCAGAACTGACTGTACTTCCCACCATGATTATTACTTGATATCAGCCAGTCAGCCAGATTTAATTAGCTTTTAGAAAGAAGTATTTACTAAGATAGCTTAATAAAAACAGTTGGTAAAAAATGTTGCCCCCCAAAGTCTGACATACTCTCTCACGAGTATATTACAGTGTTTAGGGGAAAATGAGCTTGAGTTTAGAAAGGACACTAACTCAAAACTACTAACTCAGAGCTTCCAAAAATTCTTTTGTTGGAGTCCTCAAGATGTTTGCCTTAGGTGGTGCTCAGTTTTTTCTGCTGGGCTCTTTGTAAAGCCTTGAATTTACTTTCCTCGACTTGTCCAGTCTTTGTTTCCTAATGTAGACAGAGCCACCAGCTGTTCTGAAGATACTGCTAGGATATCAAGAAAAAAGTCTAAATTCTTTGGATTCTTTGAAGTATGAAAAAAAAGTTGCAGTTAAATGTAAGGGTGGCTCGTATGTTCTCCTTGAAGAAGCAAATAAGAGTATTAGAAAAATTGGTGTTTTTTAAGGTATAGTTTTAAAAAACTTTTTTATTGATGCTATTTGTATTTTTATCACAGTTATTTAAGATCTGGGGATCCCTACCTCTCCATCAGAGCACTTCCCTTCTAAAAAACCAAGTTTATCAAAACTAGTCAGCACAGCTACTATGTCAGATGACAATGTAGGCAATATTTCACATCCATATTTCTCTGCCTCCCCAAGTAAGGATGGAGGCATATTTGCTCATCTTTTCTCTGGAACCTATATTGTTCATTAAAATTACATAGTATTATTTTTGTTTTCCATTATTGTGATCACTATGAATATCGTTTTCTTGCTTCTGCTTACTTTGCTCAGTAACATGATACTCATGATTGAAATATGGCTCTGGATGAGTATACCTTCTTCAAAGGAAATTGGATAAGTAAAGGGGATACGTTGGGATAGCCTTGCATATTAAAAAGGTAAATTCATGTGAAGAAATCCTGAAAGTGTGTGTGTATGTGTGTGTGGGTGGAATATGGTGAAGAACATTTGGGTGAAGATCAAAGGAAGGAGAAATGGAGGTGATTTTGGCATCAGAGTGTATTACAGATCACTTGGATTCCTAATCACTGTGGCTCATGTTTGGACTGTTGCAATAGCTTGCTGGTTGGTTTCTCACAGCCTCAAGTTTCCTTATTCCAATTCATCCTTCACTCAGCTGCCGAAGTGATCTTCCTAAATCTCAGTTTTGACTATGTCATTCCCCATTCAATTAGCTTTAGTGGCTCCCTTTTACCTTCAGAATAAAATATAAAATACTTCGATTTTAAAGCTCTTCACAGCCTGACTTCTTCCTACCTTTTCAGTCTTTTTAAACTTGATTCACTTTTGCAGACACTATAATTTAGCAACACTGGCTTTTTGTCTATTTCTTTCACATTCTGTATCTTTTCATTGGCTATCCTCCATGCTTAGAATGTTCTTTTTTTTTTTTTTTTTTTTTTTTTTTTTTTTTAGTGAGGCAATCGGGGTTAAGGGACTTGCCCAGGGTCATCCAGCTAGTTAGTGTCTAGTGTCTGAGGCTGGATTTGAACTCAGGTCCTCCTGACTCCAAGGCCAGAGCTCTATCCACTGCATCACCTAGCTGCCCCAGAATGTTCTTCTTTCTTGTCTCTACCTACTGGCTACTCTGGCTTCCTTCAAGATATCCCCTCTTCACCTCCCTGACCTATGTTTTCCTCTCAGTTAATGTCTTCCTTCTGATATTACCTTCAGTTGCTTTCATGTTGTATCATCCGTTAGACTATGAGCTCCTTGAGAGTTGAGACTTGTTTTTATCTTTCTATCTCCAGCACTAATCACAGTACTTGGCAGATAGAAAGTGCTTAATAAATGCTTATTGCCACCACAAATGGAGGCCCATCAACTGGGGAACGGCTGAACAAGTTGTGGTATATATATGGTTGAATGGAATACTACTGTGCTATAAGAAATGATAAGCACAATGATCTTAGAAAAATATGCAGTAGATAGAGTACCGGCCCTTAAGTCAGGAGGACCTGAGTTCAAATCTGGCCTCAGACCAAGCACTTGACACTTGCTAGCTGTGTGACCCTGGGCAAGTCACTTAACCCCAATTGCCTAAAAAAAAAAAGAAAAAAAAGAAAAATATGTAAAGACTTGCGTGAAATAATGAAGAGTAAACTGAGAGAACCAAGATTACATTGTATACAGTAACAGCAATACTGCTCCATACAGACATTGGGCAAATAAGTCATTTTGACTATTATGAATATTCAGATTAATTATAAAGGACATATGAAGAAAAATGTTATCTGCATACAGAGAAAGAACTGATAAATAGCAGTTTGTATATAATAATCTTACACAAATATGCATCTACCTATTTATCTATCTATCAACACCTATTTTTGTCTAATGGCAGCCATCTCTAGGGTGGGTAGGGGGGAGAGTGGGAAAAAAAATTATGTGATAACTTTATTATATATTTAAAAAGAATAGCAGGTTGTACATGATAGACTTGCAGTTTCATGTGCAATCATATTTTTTATTATACTATGTTATGGAAATGCTTGTTTTATTCCATAAATTAAAAATAAAATAAAAGTGTTTATTGATGGTGATGATGATGATGATGATGAACTGAAAAAGGAGATAGATAAGGAGTCTGGGAGACGACATAGACTGGTAAAGAGACATCTGCTGGAGTTTTCTTTCTGTGCGTGAAAAGTAGAGCAGCTAATGACTCCTTGACTTGCCTTAATGGTAACATCATTCTTTGAAAGGACCAACAAGGGAGTATTCTATGATAGATCTGATTCTACCTTGTGAGGAAGAACTGGATGCTAGGATGGAAATGACAGGAACTCTGGGGAGAAGTGATCGTTCCCTCCTTGAATATTTGTAAGGAAAGGAGAGAAAAGCCAGGCACAGTCTGACATGTCTTAGATTTTGGGAAATATTTCAAAGCATTTAGAGGAGAGATGGTTACAATGCCATGAACTAAAATTTTACAGAGTAAGTCAGGTCATGAGGGATGGGATTCCCTCAAGAACATATGTAGTGTTAGTTGACTAAATGAATGAAATTCTGGAAAACAAAAGGAAATAATTACAATGAGGAAGAGAGATTGGACTTGTCTGCAGAGAACAATGTAGTGACACAGGGAATTCACTGTCCAACTTAAATATGAAAACAGGATGTGGGAATGCTGTAGATATGGTTTATGTATATTTTAATTAAGAATTTTATAAAGTATATAATACTACTTAATGGAAGAGATGGAGGGATGTGGACTAGATAACAGAATTAAAAACATTCAGAACTATGCTGCTTAATATCCTTATCAGTAACTTGGATAAAGGCATAGAGGACATGCTCATCAAATTCACAGAAAAACTGGGAGGATAGCTAACACATTGGATTGCAGACTCTGTAACCAAAAGATCTTGTACCTGACACAAAATATTTGCTTAATAAATGTTTAACTGATTGACTATCATGTTAAATTTAACATATACTTAAAAAAACCCAGATTGTACATAAAAGAAATTACAATTTCATATACAACTTTCTAACCTATATTGAAATGTTTAGATTTGTTGATATATGCTAAGTTAATGATAAAAAGAAACTACTTAAAATTAAAAAAAAAAGAGAAAATTGTACCAGGAGAAAAAATAGGTCATGCCGGATTAACCTCATTTCCATTTTTTTGGGTCAGGTTTACTAGACTGGTAGATCAGAGGAATGCTGTAGATATATGTAGCATCCACAGCTCTCCTAATATCTAGTCCCCTAGAAAGCTATCCCACATTCTGGACACTACAGATGAGCATCCACTTACAGCCAAAGTTCATGAACTTGACAATGTATTTACTTTGATTAAACCATCTAAGGAAGGAGGGCACACTGAAAGCAAAAGAAATTTAATTAAAAGCATGACAAAATAAGTGTAATGAGAAAGATTTTCCCCATACAAACAGGAACACACTTTCTCACATCACCAGTAGTGCAAGCACACACACACACACACACACACACACACACACACACACACACACGGAAATGTGTGGCCAGAGATGAAAAATCAAGGGCATGTATATTGGGAATGTGTGTCTAGACCACTTAGGTATCCAGAGCAAATCACACTTAAAGTGCTTTGGGGCCATCAATGTCTTCTGGTGATGGGGTTTTGTCAATTTCTGTTGAGTGCTGTGTTATCTCCTCTCCCTTCTGGTCAGCATTGTATCATGCTCAGTTGGACATCACTCTGCTCTTTTAATGAATGCCCTCTTGTTGTAGTGTTTGCTAACTGCTCTCTGCTGCCATCTGCTGGTTTTCAGCTCTGCAGTTTCTTCAAAGATACTTTGCTCTTTGTTATCATCTACTGGGATGCAGCTACTAGGAAGACTCTTTCCTTGCAGAAGACAGTCAAGTTCTTTTTAGGCCACATAGCCTAAGGCCACAGCAGCAGCATCCAGCCAGGCAGACAGCCGGCAAAAATCTCAGGCTAAGATTAAATATGTCCTTTGAACTAATTCTTCTATTTCTCTCACTTGAGATCCCTGGCTCTGTCTGACTTCAGGTGAGGAATTTCTTTTCAGCCTCTGTCAGATTCCCGATTGTCAGTCTTCATCCTCAAAATTCATTTTAGAAACTCAACTCGGTAAAAACCTATAGGATCTGTGTAATCTGAGATGATTAGACTCCTCATTTCTCATAATGATCATTGTTAGCATGCACATAAACACGAGAGCAAGAACAAAAGAGCTAGAAGGCAGCCTTTGGTTTTAGAACCCACTTGTCTTTGTTTAGCATTCTTACCAACAAGAAACCTCCCTGCTCTCCCTATATATAATTTACTTAGATTTTAGCAAAGAATTTTAAAAAGTCTCACATGCTGTTTTTGTGGAAAAGATGGAGGCAAGAGAGCTATAGGAAAGTACAATTCGTAACTGTTTGATTGGCTGTGTCCGAGTCATGAAATGACTTAATGTGTGTTTGGAAGGAAGACTCTAGTAGAGCACCCCATGGATCTGTGCTTGGCTTTGTTTTGTACAATATTTCGAAATGATGACTTTGAAAAAGGATAATAGCATCCTTATGAAAATGTTTAGATTATGTAAAGTTAGGATGACTGAGACAGGATTTTAAGAAATCTCGACAGGCTAAAATGTTGGGCTAAAGGTAATAAGATGAAATTTAATAAGGATACATGCAACAGCTTACACTTAAATTTAAGCCATCAATATCACCAGTGCAAAATGTAGTGACATCTCCCAATAGCAATTCATCTTAAAGGGGCCATCGGGTTTTAGTAGACCTTAAGATTAATGAGTAAACTATATAATATGGCAACCAAAAAATGCCAGTGTAATCTTAGGCTGCATTGAGTGGCATAATGTCTAGGACTATGGATGTGACAGTCCTTCTGTACTCCACCCTAGCCAGAACACATTTAGAAGGCTGAATTTAGGTCTGCATGTCACCTGGCATGAATTGGGATGAATTAGGAAGGGAGCTTTGGGATTTCCTAGTTCAATTTCTTTATTTTACGGATGAGAGAACTGAAGCCCAATAGGATGAAATGATTTGCCCAAGGTGACATAAGTAGTAAGTGGCAAAACTGGGATTATACTAAGGTACGGTGACTCTAAATCCAGAGCTCTCTGTCTACTGAAGCACTAGGGAAACAGCTAGGTTTGAAAGTCAATATCATTATTCATTAGAGATGATAACTGGAGCCATGAATGCTGGTGAATTCTCAGAGAGAAATGAAGAGGGAAGAAGACTCCCATTATTCAGATGTTATCATAGAATCATAAGATTTATAACTGAGAACCTTAGAAGTCATCTAGTCCAACCATCTCATTTAAAAAAAAAAGTCCATACCTGTGATTTCATCAGTGCAGAGGGGCTCACCAATAAGGAAACTCCTGTTATTGTACATTGGCAACAGCTTTGCAACAATGATAATTCCAGAGAGTTGTCTAGGGGCACTGAGTTGTTAAACATTGTCTAACAGGAAAGAAGGAAAGAAGATGGGAAGGAAGGAAAGAAGAAAGGAAGGAAGGAGAAAGGAAAGAAGGAAGAAAAAAGAAAGAAAAAGGAAAAAAGTAAAGAAGGGAGAAAGGAAGGAAGGAAAGGAATGAAAGTAGAAAGGAAGGAAATATTGAGCCTAATATGTGCCAGGCACTGTGCTGAGTACCTTACAAATATGATTTCATTTGATCCTCACAACAACCTTGGGAATTGGTGCTATTATTATTCTGATTTTGCTGTTGAGGGAACTGAGACAGATAGAGGTTAAATGACTTGTCCAGAGTCATACACCTAGTAAAAGTGTGTGAAGCTTGATTTGAACTCAGGTCTTCCTGACTCCAGGCCCAGAGCTCTATTCAAGTCCTTGATTACAAATCCACTACTCTTTCCATTAGGAAGGCCTTGAAGCAAAGCAAAGAGATAGAGAAGCAGCATTTGGAGAGGTAGAAGGAGAATCAGAGTAGTATAGGGTGTTTGTTCCATCTATTTTTGTTTCTCTTCTGTTCTAGGTACTCCAGGATGATGGCACTCATGATTACTCAGCCTCTCACACTTTCAGTAGATACTCATTTTCTTCTTCCTTCTGTAGACAATTAGAACATTTGAAGAGAAAATATAGACTTTATTAATTCCTGGATTGTGGAAGCTAGTCATTTATGACTAAGCAGTATGTATTATGCATCAACATTGTGCAAAACTTTCCTTTTATTATTTGAGGTCCATAAAAAGGAACCATGAGACAAATGTTTGACATCCTGAGGGAAAGTGGGAATGGAAAAATAAGGTAAGAAAATCAAACTGCAGCCTTGGAAGAAAACCAGTTAAAGTGATACGTGCATGTAAATAGGATAGATAAAGAAGATAGATGCATATGTAAATAGACAGATAAAGAAGATATATGTTTATGTAAAGAGATAGATAAGGAAGGCTAGATAGATAAAGAAGAATGAGAAGAGATAAAGCTGGCCTGGGAAGAGGGTACTCCGAGGGGAAAGACTAGACTATTAGAGGAAGATTGAGATGAACCAGATCAGTGTTTCCCAAGCCAAACTACACTATTTCCAAATTCTCTACCTTGGACAGCTGGGCAGTCTTAGCAATGTCATTTATGGGAGTCTAGTCTGAGGGGCAAGTGGGATAGAGAGGAAAAGGGGGTTTTGAGAGAGAAGAGGCAGGTACAAGAAGAACAAAGAAAGAGTAGTTTCTCAATCTATGAAACTGAACATTCTGACTTGAATGTTTTCTCTCCCTGTAATTTGTCTCTTGTCTCATCAGCTTTTGAAACCCTCTTGCCTCTGGGAAGCCAACCTGGAATGATGGCTTAGAAAGGAGGCAAAGATTTCTTTCACCACTAGAATCCTACTCTTATGTTTAATTATCAAGTGGAGGTAATTCTGAGCTCTTGAGGTTTATACCAACACATATTATTTCATGTCCTGCCATATTTTGGAATATTTTTTGTTTTTTGTTTTTTGTTTTTGTTTTTGTTTTTGCTAGGCAATGGGGTTAAGTGACTTGCCCAAGGTCACACAGCTAGTAAGTGTTATGTGTCTGAGGCTTGGAATGTTTTTTGAGAGTGGCCCCAGTGATGGTCTATGTTGATGAAGGCTTAGGTGGGGTTAGTAAGACCTCTTAGAGTTACAGTTATTACAACATAGTTACAAAACATCCTGAGTATATGTTTGCTTGATCACGTGAAATGGAGGGCAATTTCCAACATGGAATAACTTACGTTGCACCAGGATTACGTGAGAATGAACCAAGACGTGTTGGGAGAGGTTTTATCACTAGATAATTTTTTTTGGGGGGGGAGGGTGTGTGGAAGCAACTTGATCCTATGAACTTTACTCACATAGAATTATTTATTTAATTTGTGGACTAAAACAAGCATTTCCCTAATTTAAGTCAATCTTACCTATTTTTGTATCATTAAAACCACAATTCTTAGTCTGAATATTGTTTCAGTTCAATAAATGCCTACTCTATACCCAACAGTGGGTTCGGCTCTAGGGGAAATAGCTGAGTCGTAGTACTTGTTCTCCTGGAGTTAATAAAGCAGGAGGGGGATGCAATATAAACACAAATGATTGTGTAACAACTCTACAAACACTCTTATGATGCTGATCTTAATTTCACTTGCTTGGTTTGAAGCCAGAGATAAGTGCAGAGCAAGGGGAGAGGGGAACATCGGAAGACGGTAGGAGCTTTTAAAAGTGACTAGAGGGTAGATGATTGGGATGAAGTCAACCTGTCCGTGACCTTTAGTCACGTACTTATGCTAAGACTTTAATATTTAGGCAGTGTTCTTTTTGGGGGTTGAGCCATATTTAAGTACATACAACAAGGTGAACATGATGTAGGCTGTGATTGGGAACTATGGTAGCAAGCATTGGTCCAGGGTGCTATGACAAAGTGAAGTGATTCCCAGAGTTAGTAGATGTTTTGTCTTCTGTGATAAGGGCAAGTGGATCTCCAAACATTTTGACTGCAATTACTTATTCCTGTCCATAGTTGTGGGATGAGTAGAATCCGGTAACTTAAACTGACTGGTTAAAACTTGAAGTGGTGTGAATGGGTGATGGAGAGTTGATGGTGGCCCTTATTAATTCCTCCTCCTCCTTCTTCTTATGCTTTTATTGATTCAGTTTTTAAATGAAATGTTTATTCTAATTACATGTGGAAGCTTGAGGAATTAAGAAACATAATTGGAATAAGGATGAAAAGCAGCAGTTTCCTTAGAGTAGGATGAGGTCTTTGAGCTATTACTCTGATTCAATAATCCACACCAAATCCTAGAGCAATTTGAGAAAAGCAATACCAATCACAAATTAGCAGAACCAAGGGAAGAGAGGTAGCCAGCTCTTTGAGAAATAGAGAGGACTTGAGAGTTGTGCCAGGTTATTCTTTGGGGTTGGGTGGGGCTTTTGATTAACAGCCCTGAATGCTTAATTGACCATACCTGCTGGGATCCAGGTACTGATCATAGTGAACCTAGCTGCTCACGGACATAAAACATAATATTAAACGTTTAATTCAGTAATGAGGTTCAAAACAAAGTGCTGCGTAATGTCTAAGGCAGAAATTCATTTTTGACAGAGAAATGCTCCCTGGAGTAGTTAGTATCTGAGTTGGACTTTAGGTCAGACTTTGTCTTTGGCATGTTTTCCCTTACCTGTGTGCCTCAGGTAGTGTTGTGGCTAAAACAAATAACTCTGCTATTGGTGGGTAAGTTGATCAGACTTTATTTAATAATTTCAGTTGGGGATTGTATAATAGTCTGTTGTTTCAAATGGAATTCTAGATAGAGGTTTAGCACTCTGTCAATTTATGCAGGTAAGTAAATAAATTGATTAGTGATACCTTACAAGTGGGGCTGAGAGGGAATTGGAGTAACAAAGACTTGGGTGGGGTAGTGAGACCTCTTGGAGCTAGAATTATTACAACAGAGTTACAGAACATCCTGAGTATGTGTTTGCTTAATGACATGAAATGGAGGGCAGTTTCTAATGTGGAGTAATTTATGATACACTAGGATTATTTGTTTTCACAGTTCCCTTCCTTTTGTCCTAGAAAAGATAATATACGATCTTACTCAATGGATATTACAAAGAGGTCAAATTTCTCCTCCTGGATTAAAACCATCTACAGAGATTCTTCTTCATGTCACAGGCAGGCCCAGATACAGCACTGTGTGAAGATCATATAGCCTTGGGCCAGAAGGACAAGGAGGAGGAAGATTCCCTAAAGGATGTTTCCCCAGGTAGGGGAAAGGGAGTTGGTTGTCTAAGACCATAGCCCCAGAAGGGGTGCCAGATCATTAGAAATGAAGAGTGAGTTGGTGAGGCTTGTGGTTATTAAGCTGTGTACTTCCTGGCTTGTTAATACAGGAAAAGCAGCAAGAGCTAATGGTTATTATACAAACCCTTTCCTGTTCTTCCAGAAGGTAGTTTAGGGCTGTGAGGTAGTAGATGACCACATCTACTAAACTAATCATCTCAGCCAGAATGTCTTCAAAATTGGATGGGCTCAAGGAAGATGGAGAAGTGCCTACTTTGAAGTTTGTTTCCTCAGGGACTAAAAAAGGACTCAAAAATCTCTCAGAAGGACTGGAAGACTGCAGGGCAAGAAAGGAAGTAACTTATTTCTAGAGGCTTTGTGGTCCTTAATGGATAAGATGGTAAATAGATCCTTAAAAACAGGCAGAGTCTTTGTGGGTCAGGGAGCAAAGCACAAGGTAACTATATATTAGACAAGAATAGAACCTTAAGGGAAAGAGACTAAACCAAGGTCTCACTTAAGAGTTTGGGAAAAAAATTGAAGGAGAATTATGAGTAGCCGTGGAGAAACCAAGTTCTTGTTTCTGCACATTCTGAGTAAAGACAAAAAAAGAGTTGAATATACAGATGGATGAATCCATTGAAAAATGCTCTACAAAATTCATTTGCATTGAAATGGTAGCACTGATGGGAAATACAGGACAAAATAGTGGCTGTAATTGAACTGATAGGGAAGGAGCCCAACCAACTCTAAGGAATTGCACAAAATGTTAAGTTTCTTGACCAGTTTTTTTTTTTTAATTTAACATGGAGAATAGGAGTGTTACCTGAGCTAACACAGAAGATCAAGACCTTTGCTCCAGAAATAAGGTGATAAGTTTTAATGCTATACTTGGTGTCTGAGGAAGTTGATTCATTGAGGGCCCCTACTCTATTCCAATCAGTATTAATCAATTTGATATGATGGGGGTAGTGATTATGAGTTTTGTATATTTGGCCCCAGAGCTGTAAGCTCCAGATGGTAAGATCACTTATGTAACCATAGGAAGCTAATTAGAGGCCCTCCATCCTTGTTTTTCCTTGTCATGCTGACCAAGCCCATTGTGTGACAGAGGTAACTCAGCTCCCCCAATTATTTTTGTACCTCTGGACCCTTCTTTTTTGTCCAACATGAGTAGGTGTCCATCTTATGACCACCTAGTCAGTGGCGATATTCCTTGCTTCACCCAACTTGTGATCCTGCTGACATATCATTTTTGCTTATTTTTGCTTATGCTAATTTGTCAACCAGTGGAATTATTCTGTAATGGTATAGCTATTCTTGAATATTTAGATATCTAACCCTATAAAAATAGGGCCCTAGAAGGAGGGAGCATCTCAAATCGTGAGGAAGATCTGAGGTCCACTTCATTAGAGGGGACCTTGGGCCCTTTAATAAAGTGCCATTGGCTCAGAGTTCTGCCTCAATTTCTCTTATTGTAAGTTGAATAGTTTTTATCCCCACACATCTAACCAGAGCTGGTATCAGGCAATCCTATGGAAAGGCAGGTTGCAGTTTATTCTGATCTGGGTAGAGTCAGTTTGAGCATACCACATTCACTAGAAAGAGAGAACCAAGGACAGAGGAGACCTGATCCAGAAGTGCTAGGGACTCCTTAGAAAAAGAAAGCTTTGGGGATCCCAAAAGCAGCAACAAAGCTTCAGAAGAGGACAGAAGAGAAAGAGCCTTAGCCTTGGCTGAAGAAGTAACTTCCAAAAAACCAGAAAAACAACCCAGTCTCTTTCTGGTGTTGAATGAACATGTGATATATCCTTCTTTACACAAGGGATCATGTCCAAGTAGGACTTAGGAGAAAAATGTGATGAATGGTGAAGGTCTCTAACAAACAAAGGACTAGTTTGGACATTGGGAAGTTAAAACTCCCAAATATTGACCTTGAGAAAGTAGGAGATGAGGTGTTGAAAAGATTGCCCTCTACTAAATAGGGGGACAAAGCCCTTACTATGTGCCAGGTATTGTGCTAACCTCTGGGGATATAAATGCATGCTAGACAGTCCCTGCTACCAAGGACCTTACATTCTAATGAGGGTAGACAACCCTTTAAAGGGAGCTGGAAAACTAGAATGAAGGAAAGAATACACACCTGTGGTATGGCTGGAGATGGCTGGGAAGTGCTTTGGAGGCCTGGAACTGAGCAAGATAAGAACAAAAGTCGACCTATCAAAGCCTAGGGAAGTTCAGTGGTGGAGTCCAATTTTCGAACGGGAAGGGAATACTAGTAATAATGTAGGGAAATAGCATGGCTAGAGATGATCTGGAAGTACTAGAGATAAGGGGCAAATTTTCTGACCCAGAGAAGGATATGAAGGATTAATCTATACTCTAGAGGAGCCTACATTTAGGTTCTGCATAGGTTTTCTTTCTTTCTTTTTTTTAAATAATAGTTTATTTTCCTCCAATTACATGTAAAAACAATTTTTAACATTCATTGTTTTTTTTTTAAAGTTTTGAGTTCCAAATTCTAACCCTCTTTCCCTCCCTTCCTGAAATAATAAGCAATGTGATAGAGGTTATACATGTGTAATCATGCAAAACATTTTTATATTAGTCATTTTGTGCAAGAAAACTCAAACAAAAAAAGAAGGAAAGAAAGAAAGAAAGAAAGAGAAAGATGACATCAGTTCTTTCCCTGGAGGCGGATAGCATTTTTCATCATGAATCCTTTGGGATTGTCTTGAATCACTGTATTGCTAAAAAAAAAAGCTAAGTCATTAATCACACAATGTTGCTATTATTGTGTACAATGTTCTGGTTCTGCTCACTTCACTTTATGTCAGTTCATGTAAATTTTTCCAGGTTTTTAAAAATCATCCTGCTTGTCATTTCTTTTTTTTATTTTAATTTAAAAAATTAAATTATTTATTTTTAGCTGTCAACATTCACTTCCATAAGATTTTGAGTTTTAAATTTTCTTCCCCTCCCTCTCCTCCCCCCTCCCAAAGACAGTGTGCAGTCTGATATAGGCTCTACTTATACATTCATATTAAGCATATTTTCAATATTAATCATGATGTATAGAAGAATTAGAACTAGTGGGAGGAACCACAAGAAAGAAGAAATGAAACAAAACAACAAAAGAAAAGGAGAGCAAATAGTATGCTTCCATCTGCATTCAGACTCCATAGTTCTTTCTCTGGATGTGGGTAGCATTTTCCCTCATGAGTCTTTTGGAGTTATCTTAGATCCTTGCATTGCTGAGAAGAGCTAAGTCTTTCAAAGTTAGTCATCACACAATGCGGCTGTTACTGTGTACAATGTTGTCCTGGTTCTGCACACTTCACTCAGCATCAGTTCATTTCAGTTTTTCCAGGTTTTTCTGAAGTCTGCCTGCTCATCATTTCTTAGAGCACAATAGTATTCCATTACATTCATATACCACAACTTGTTCAGTCATTCCCCAATTGATGGGTGTCCCCTTAATTTGTAATTCTTTGCCACCACAAAAAGAGCTGCTACAAATATTTTTGCAGATGTGAGTCCTTTTACCATTTGTATGATCTCTTTGGGATACAGACCTAGAAGTGATACTTGTTATTTCTTATAGCACAACAATATTCCGTTACAATCGTATACCACAACTTGTTTAGCCATTACCCAAGTGATGGGCATCCCTACCATTTCCAGTTCTTAGCCACCACAAAAAGAGCTGCTATAAATATTTTTGTACATATAGGTTCTTTTCCTTTTTAAAAAAATCCCTTTGGGATATGGATCTAGTAGTTGTGTTATTGGATCAAAAGGTATGCACAGTTTTATAGCCCTTTGGGTTTAGTTCCAGATTTCTGCATAAGTTTTCCATGTGATGGAGATGGGGAAGCTGTGGCCAATCTAGGATATCTTCTTTGTCCCCAAGTTCAGAAGTATAAGGATATAGCCAGAGGTTTGATGGCTTTGGATTCCTTAATTTGTGTCTTAATATCATACTTTTTTTGGGAGGTGGTTCAGTTTATGATGGGTGGTCCCTCATTTTAAAAATTTGTTTTTTTGACCACTCTTGGCCTCCTTTTCATGCCAGAGATTGTAATGGACCTATTATTTTTTGTGGGACTCTGTTTCTCTTTGACTCAAGAGTTCCCCAATGGTATATGATTGTATCTACGTCAAACAAGCCAGTGAAAAGGAATTGATTGATATTTAAGATCATCCCAAGTATAAAAATTCCATTTCTCCAGAAACTTTCAGACTTGAGAATTACAATTAACATATATTAAATAAAGCAGCAAGCCCCTTGGAGGCAACAGTTTAGTCTTGGAATGTGGACTACTGATGATTCATAAGAACTTTTTATGGTTTATTCAAGGATTTTTCTGAAACTGATAGACTTGTATCTCTAGAGAGACAGAATGGGTCAAATAAAAAAGGATATCTTTAGTAATTACATGGAAATGAACATTTGCTAGACCAGATTAGACATACCAGAAATTTTCAGATTTTCTTCATCTACCTTTTTGCTGGCCTGTTACTTTACTCAGGGTAATGACCTGAAATTAAGAGACTTGGGATTCAGTGTTGGGGCATGGCCAAAATCATTCTAACACAAGGTCACCTAGTGGTATTTATCCTTATATACCAGAGATAACAAAGTGTCCCTACTTAGAGAGTCCCAAGGTTCCATGAGTGACCCTTGCTATCTACCATTCATTTCTTGGAAGCTGCCCCTGGAAAGTAGAGATGGCTAGTCCTAGACCTGATTGGCAGTAGCAGTAGAATCTAAGAAATTATGAAGCTTGGCTAAAGATCTCTGTAATGTAGGACTGATGTTGAGAAGCTTTTCTAGCTATATCACAAGAGACTAGCCTTCAGCTTATGATATTGGGTGCCACCCTACCTTCATGGTCCATGGTTAAGGTAGACAAAATAAGTGAGATTAAAGGTCTCAAAGAAGTCATCTACCAGAATCAGAACTTATTTTAGTAATGGGGTCAAGTGACCCAGTAACCCAGAAGAGAAAGACAATCAAGAACCTGTGGAAAGGTTGATCCCATAAACACATAGTTGCCGGCTAGAAAGGCAAGCTCTCTGATGGCCAGATCTCTAGTAAAGAATGTTTAAAGAGGTCTTCATGCCTCAACAGTAATGCAGGAAATGGAGTGTAGACAGCCAGCTCTATGGAAGGTGGGGCACAGGGCATTAGGGATCTTGGTAGGACCTCCAAATTGTTGTAGCTAAAACAGCAAGATAAGTTCATTGGACTTCATTTAAAAATGTAACTGGGAAATATATAACTTACTCTTTCTGGCAGCATTCCAACCAGAGGTTTAGCGATATGATTAACTTGACACAGGCAAGTAAATTGTTTAGTGGTGACTTCCAAGTGGAGCTGAGTGGAATGAAAGATAGGGTAGTGGAACAGCCTGATATAACTACATTGTGTAAGGAAAAACAAAAGTTCTGTAAGTAAAAACAAAAACAAAAACAAAACACAACAGCTTGAGTATAGGCTTGCTTATTTACCAAAAACAGAGGGGAGCTCCCAATATGGAGTACCTTATGCTAAACTAGGGTTATACTTCTATGCCTCCACAGCAGAGGTGGCTCAGAATACAAAGCATTGTCTTGAGCTAATCCAGTTAAAACAGTGCTTTTCATGATGTCAATGATGGATGAAGGAAAGAGTAGTAGAGAAAGAAAAATAAAATCCAAGCATTAGAAAATAACGTGAACGGCTGAACTAAGAGAAATCTTTGTAAAAGCCCAGTTAGATATGAGAAAGAAAGAGAGAAACTTGAAGGAAGTGTTCAGTGGCACCTCATCTCTGAGCAGCGCTCAATCTACAATCCTAGAAGAAGAAAGGGGGGGTAGGATTTCCTCAGTTGTACAGAAAGGAGAGAGGGAGAGGGAGCTCTTTGAAACACTGTGGTATAATCAGGGGTGTCAAACTGAAAAAGAAATGGGGGTTGCTAAATCATACATAAGGATCCCTGCTGGCCACATATTGACTTGGTTTTAAAATGTAACATTATCTTTGTTGTATTGTATTTTGTTAAATATTCCCCAGCTATATTTTTAATCTGGTTTGAGCTGCACTTGGGAGTGTTACAACCCAAGGGACAAGTGTTTGAGGCCTCTGGTGTAGTGGAGAGAGTTAGATCTGGAATTGGGAAAATCTAGGCTCGCATCCTGACTCTGCCAGATCCCAGTTACGTGACCATGGTTGTCTTGCAACTTCTCTGAATTTCATTGTCTCTCAATTTTCTTATCTGTAAAATGAAGGCATTTGAACTAGATGACTTCTAAGGTACCTTCCATCTTTAATGAACAATCCCTTCATTAGATGGATGTGTGACTTTTAGAGTGGCTATGATTGCCTGAGGATTGTTAATTTAGCTGCTTAGGACTCTGTGCTAACTAAAGAGTTGGTGGAGTCAGTCTCTGTGGGGGTGAGTAATTCTTCCTTCTACTTTAGCACTTTTGATTTTGGCTTGCTAACTCACAAATAGCTGCTGCTGGTCACAAGGGTAATCCAGTAATCTGATGTGATCAGATCAGTAGGAACACATCATATAGCTGTAGGGAAAGTGGATCAAAGTTTCCAGTGCTTACTACAGTATGTAATTAGCAAACATAACACATAAGAGTGGTTTCTGAATTGCAAGAAAAGTAGCCCAGAAATCAAATTGGAATCACTTGGTGAGCAATGTTTGGAAATAGTAATAATAATAATAAATATAGATAAATCTTCGTTATCCACGTTAATAGAGGAGAAAAGTGGGATATATTGCAAACAACATTCAATCCAAAATCATACTGAATATATTAAGGTCCTTTGTGCTAGGAGATGCACTTCTAGCAGAGGTACTGCTAGCATTCTCTTAGTTCAATTTTGATTTGGGAGCAAAATGAGACACTTATAAGTCATTGCATGTAATTTGCCATAATACAGTAATTGTGTGCAACAAATACACAACAGCAGTTCTGTTCAGTTTTGGTAGACCAGCCCCCAACCCACCCTTCATAGAAATACAACCAAACAGCAAGTCATCATGGTGTATGACTCCTTCGGTCTTAGGTATCCACTAAGTCTAAGAGACTTAGTCTCCACATGACTGGACTTTCTGCATGCCCTGGAATCTGTGTCAGGGATGCTGGAGATCAATCAATTCCCCAGGGCAGCTTGGTTTATTATTATTATTATTATTATTATTATTATTATTATTGTTACTGTTATTTTAGATAAAAGTGTTTCCACATTGTGGATGGTAGGAAAGTAGCTGCATCAGGGCAGTGCTAATCCTACCACAGCTTTCTTATTCTGTTTTGTTTAGGCTAATGCCAAAGGAGAAAGAAATATGGTCCCTTAGCACAAACCTGCTGATGCCTTGGAACTTAGGACCCTCTGTAACCTGACTCCACCTTACCTATCCAAGCTTATTCCCCACTTCTCTCAATTAATGTGTTGAACCCTCAGCTTTAGTTATGTCAACCTTCACCCTGTTCCATGAACACACGATGCTCATTCCTTCGTCCCTCAGCACCTTCCATCACTTTGTTCTTCCCACCTGGAATGTCCTCTTTTTTTTCTTTCCAGTTACCAAGCCCTATCTGTCTTTCAAGGGCAAGCTGAAGTGCTCTTTCTTCTGTGAAGCCTTCCCTCACTCTTCCCCACTTTGATTTCTTCCTGAATTCTCGCAGCCCTTATACCCTTTCTCAGAGTAGAATAACCATGCAGCTTGGCATCAGAAGACTTATGCTCTCAGTCATCATTTGGTTACTTGCTGGCCATGTGACATTTAGGCAAATGACATACTTCTGGACCTTACTTTCCTCATCTGTCATATCAAGATGATAACATTTTCACTCCCTTAACTTACAGAGTTATTTTGCAGATCAAATGTGACAATGATATAACAGCTCTGTAAATGTAAACTATTGTAGTAAGAGGTGTCCTATCCTTCTGAATCATAGGTACGGGCACTGGGAAAAGTCATTAGGAGCCTTGAGCTCTTTCCTTCCAGTCTCCTTTTTAGAACTCTTTAAAGAAGTACCGGGGGAAATTTGTATGACCAGGTCCTAACTGCTCCAGAAGAATGCAAGAGGAGGTGAGATAAGTTAAGAGACAGCAGTAGTGGTGGTTTTTTTTTTAAGCCCCAAAGTCTCAGCAGGAGAGGCAGCTAGGTGGAGCAGTGGACAGAGCACCGGCCCTGGAGTCAGGAGGACCTGAGTTCAAACCCAGCCTCAGACACATAACATTCACTGGCTGTGTGACTCTGGGAAAGTCACTTAACCCCAATTGCCTCACCAAAAAAAAAAAGTCTCAGCAGGAGGCATGCCATCTCGGGTCTGGGGGAGGGAGAAGGCAAATTCTTAGGGATTCACCATGTACTGATTCGGAGTACTCATAGGCTTGACTGAGTGATCAGATAAAGAAGCATTTCTAGAATTGCCTGAAAAGATCTCTTTGTGGGGGTTGAGGCAGAGACTCTGGTGTAAAAGAACAAAAGTTTTAAATAGATTGGAGGCATTTTCTTTCCTGTAGGAAATAATGGCGCTACTGGAGTAGTGGATTAAATTTTCAGTGTGAGAATTTACCCTTGGAAATTGGCAAAAACTTCAAATCAGGGCTTGATTTGATATTGTGTTGGCGGTTTAGATTGAAGAAAGTGATAGAGAAATGTTAATAATGAAGATTAAACATAAAAATGCATCCAGATATACATATTTTCCCCCTAGAGAGCTGGTTGTTAAACATTTACTAGCGTACCCCTTATAAGCACTATCAAATGAGGTTCTAGAGGAATCAGGTGAGCTGCTCTAGAGTTAATACAAAAACAGGAGGCAATTAGCACATGAAGAACAATAGTGGGGAGAAGTCTAATTAAAAAGCAATGCTGTTAGGGAAACAGAATACTGTTAGGGAAAAGTGAACCCTGACCTTCCTCTTGCTAATAATAAAATAATAATATATAAAAACATAGAAACTGCACAGTTCCTGGGTACAACTTGGCATCAGAAGACTTATCTCACATATGTCATGTGAGGATGAGGTGGGTATTCCCCGGGAGGGCAATATTCTTAGCTTTTAAAGGGTCATATGCAAAGTATTTCTGTGTTCTGCATTATAAATAAAACTGTTCTATGTTTTGGAGCCTGTAAGCTTAAATGCTTTTAAGGGGATTTGAGAACAATGAGCCAGATAAATAAGAGGTTCACAAAGTGTACCTTGACATCTAACCTAGGAGTAGTACCATTATCTTGGCATAATTTAATCATCAATTTTATACTTATATTGTTCACTGTGGATTTTTGTGTATTAATATGATCTCCCCAACAAACTGCAAATTCAATTAGAGTAGGGCACTAGTCTTATGCTTCTTCTATATATCAAGGGTGGTGGAGGTGAGAAGGATGCCGATGAAGTTGGTCCTTATGAGCAAGTGTAGCATGATCAGATGATGCAACCTGTGCTTGGACTTTGGAACACTTGAAGATATTTTGTAAATCGTTAAGATTTGCTAATCATGTGACCAAGAGGTACCTTCTCAACTGACTGTGGAGCCAGAACTAGAGAGGGTTTTTAGAAGGTACTGACCAGTCAAAGTGAGAGTCTGCCTCTGGCTCATTCTTGCCTAGGTACTGTTTAGGGGAAGGACATGACATGGTAAGGGAAGAGTCCTTCCTATATGAAGCTGGCATGTGGCCCATGAACATTGGCCTCAGTTCTTGCCTCTTTGCATTTGTTTTTTCCTATTTTAGTTGAAAGAGCATCAGAGATATCTACAACCTTGTGAACGAACTTTGAAAGGTCAGAATGGTGAACCACCAGAGGTCCAAGAGTCAGAATCCCTGATGAGTTTTGTGATAAGCCAGGCTAATAGCAAGGCCCTGAGAGATGCAGCCCAGCATTAGCTGAGACAAGAATTCATTTAATAGCTATTTGAAAGTGAATTGAACGTAAGTAGAAAATGCATTTAATCTGAGCCCACTCTCCCAGGGACTGAGGTCATACAGGGAAAAATATGCAGGCATATTTTTCTGTAGGTGTTGGAAGATAAGAGAATGTTTGTAATTTCTTGCTATATCTTTGTGACAAATATCCTGTTATAAAAGTTAATTGTTATTAATTGGTTCAATGAAACTGGGTGCTAATCACCGATGGTTAACATTGTGGGGTGGGTGGGTAGAACATACCAGAATGGGGGCTTGAGTCCAGTATTAGGGAAAGTTACTTTCAACGGTACCCCTAGATTCCTGAGGAGGAGATACAGCTGGCCTTGCTCTGGGCAAGTGAGTCCGGGTGATGGTACATGTATCCCTCAGAGTTACTGGTACAATGTTTTACACATGGTGGGTACTCATATTGTACCTAGTCACTGGCTGATTGTTTTTAAAGGTGACTCAGAAATATTCACTTATTCCATTCATTCATTGAACAAATATCTATTAAGCACCCTTTGTATGCCAGGTATTAAGGAGGATACAAGTATAGAGAACTGGTTTTTGCCCTCATGAAGCTTGTATAACATTGATTTAGGGTAAAAATAGTCAAAAACACAGATAATTGCCACCCACAGTATTATATGTTAAATGGAGCAGAGAGACACAAAACAAATGTGCTGCTATGTAAAGTTTATTGGGGGGGGTGGAAAAGGTGATATCTGAGTTGGGCTCTGAAGGCTAGGTGAAGAGGTGGAGGGAGGACATTCCAGGCACAGGGAAGAATAGTATGAGGTGAGAAAGCACAATGTTTTTGGAGTGTGGAGAGTTGTCCACTTTGGCAGGAATATAGAATACGCAGAGGGGAATGTTGTTGTTTGGTTATTTTTTAAGTTTTGTTTATTCTTCATGACCCCTTTGGGGTTTTCTTGACAAAAACACTGGAGTGGTCTGCCATTCCCTTCTCTGGCTTATTTTACAGATAAGGAAACTGAGGGGAATAATACAAGGATTATTGGGGGCAGCTCGGTGGCACAATGGACAGAGTACTGGCTCTGAAGTCAGGAGAACCTGAGTTCAAATCTGGCCTCAAACACTTGACACTTACTAGCTGTATGACCCTGGGCAGGTCATTTAACCCTGATTGCCTCGAAAAAAAAAAAACAAACCAAAAAAATATCCAATAAATAAACAAACAAACAAACAAACAAACAAACAAACAAACAAACAAATAAATAAATGAAATGGCAATACAAGGATTATTGAAGGCCTTGAATATCAGGCCTTCAGAAATTTAGTTTGAACTTTCCTCCATAGAGACGAGACACTACTGAAGTCTTCTGAAGAGAGGAGTGAGAGGAATGAGCAGATCTGTGCAAAAAGATTATTGGGCATTGATATGAAGGGTGGATTAGAAGAAGAAAGAGTAGAGACAGAAAGGCTTGTGCTATCATGTGGGTCGGAGCTAATGAGGGTCTTTATTAGGGTGATGGCAGTAGGAACAGAGGTAAAAGGAGATGTGAGAAATGTATTCATAGTAGCAAGGGAAAATAGACTTGGGAAATAAAATCTACTTCTGTCCATGTATAACCAGAAATTGGCTTGTGCCTTTATTCAGTATTATTTACTTGCAAGTCATTTTATTCACATGTAGATTGGTATATACTGTTCTGCCTATTTTACAGATAAAGAAACCAAGACTTAGGAAGGATAAGAAATTTGTCCCTCATCTTGTAGAGGCCAATATTGGAGTCCAGACTGATGAGAAGGTCTCTGCTGAATGTTCTTTCTAGTAGCCTATGCTGTTCCTGAGTTCATTGCAGACTTGAGTCTCAGCTCATGGCAGACTTGAGTATTCCTTTCATGAGCAATTGTGTCCAGTGTGAATTGCAGTCCTTAAAATAAACACAAATAGCATTCCAAGAAATTAGCAGCAAATAGTGTTGCCTTTATTTTTCCTGAATGTTTGTTTATTAATGTGTCAAGGTCCCTTATCATCAATAGGGCAGGAGTATTAGTGAATGCCAGAGGAATATGGCACTCAATAGCATCATGGAAAATGGCTTGGTTTCAGTGAGATCGCTGATGCTTTGTTAGACTCTAAATAGCTTTGACAGTTTAAATTTGAGATTTTAACCCCTCCATCAGGCTGTTAAACCAGCCAGAAAATCTGGAGCATTTGAGAAATTCAAAAGATTCAGTGGAGACAAATTGACTGGAAGGTAAGCTAATGCCAGAGCCTGGAAGTGAGCATCAAGTGAGGTCAGCAGAGTCACAGAAGGAGTTTAGGGAGGCTGGGGCTGCCCCCCCCAAGACATGGGCAGCTTCTCGATCTCCAACGCCATTCTGTTCCACTATCTCCAAATTGTCATCCTGGACAATAGTGGAGAGTCATGGTAGAAACAGTGTTGGACTTGGGGTCAGGAGAACTGAACTTGAATATTGCCTCATACACTGACTGTGACACACTCATTGGATGAATATGGGCATGACATTTAATCTCCTTGAGCCTCAATTTCCTCATCTGCAAAATGGGGATCAATAAATACTTATGCTCCACTTTACAGCAGAGTTTCTCGAAAACTTTGAAGCATTCAGTATTCCTTAAGAATGGTATAAGCTCCTTCAAGAGAATGCATTGGAGAGCAGGGACTATTTCATTTTTATCATTATATTATTAGTGCCTTCACAGTGCCTAACATTTGGTAGGAACACTTAATAAATAACTGTTGAATTGAATTTCTGCAGACATATCACCTTAGAATTCTGACTACATCCACAATTACATTGTCTATTGGAGCTACCTCCACACCTACAGGGGCTTTATTTTCATCCAGGAAGTGTTTATTTATTGCCTACATCTTTCCTCTGTCACTGCCACACTGTGGTGCAGGCCCTTATCACCTCATGCCTGGTTGTGTCCATTTTAGAGATGAGGAAACTGAAGCTCAGAGAAATTAAGTGATTTGCCAAAGATAATGTAGTTAATAAGTAGCAGATCTGGGCTTCAAAACCAGAGCTTTTGATGACAGGGGAAGTGCTCACTGACAAGGAATTCATGCCCTACTCACAATCATGATCATTCTCCAAAGGTGTCAGAGAATCAGAAAAGGGGAAAGTCACTATTACATTTAGTTTTCAAAAAGGGCCATTGAAGGAAAGGCCCAGAGACATTGAATTAGCTCAAAGATATAAAGCAAATCAGGATTAAAACCCGTGTGCTGTAAATCCAGTCCTATCCTCCTATCTAGTGACCCTCAAGTTCTCATACTTGTACTAATGCCACACTGAAATGGTTGTAGGATTCTTATTTCCAGCCTTGGTGAGTCCCCTTTTCTAAATCAATAATATATGTTTGAAATTCTGTATTAGAAAAGATGGCCCTCTGGGCTGGGGAGGGATACAGAAGGGAAATACAGGCAATGCAAACACAAAAGATGGGCAGCAAGATGGTTCAGTGGATAGAGCACTGGGCCTGGAGTTAGGAAGACCTGAATTCAAATCAGGCCTCAGACACTAGTTCTGTGAACCTGGGCAAGTCACTCAATCCTGTTTGCGTCAGTTTCCTCATCTGTAAAATGAGCTGGAGAAGGAAATGGCAAACCAAGAAAACCAAGTAGTGTCATCAAGAGTCAGACTACTAAAATGACTGAACAAAACCACAAAAGATACCCATAAAATCTTATTTAAAAAATAATACATATTGCATTAAATGTCTTTTTCCTGTCCCATTGAGGAGGTCTGTTCCCCTCAACAGAGTTGAGTCAGCCCTTAGAGACAGCCCTCAGAAGCTCTTGTCCCCCTTCTTTGTGGACTGTAATGGAAGACGGGACACAGGCTAGCACAGATGAACTGTTTTCTGGTTTACTGGGGACAAATTTCCTGAAAGGTTGCCCTGTGGCATAACATTATGAGTGAGCCTGTTTTTCTATCTACAGAGACCTTATAAAACCCCATCGTCTCTGCTCCTGTTTTAAAGCTGGAGGAAAATCTCTGGCCAGAGTCTCTTTAGACTCTGACTACAATACAGATGGCCAGATCTTATTGTGAGAGTTCTGTCGATGGGACTACAAAACATTTGTGTCATGATTCTCTTTTTGGGGGGTCAGTAGAAGACCAACCTTTACTCATCCTAAAGGAAGGACATTCTTATTGCCTGGTTTTTCTTGTTGCCCTTTCTTAGTAACGTATTTCAGTAAAGGTACTTTCCTTCCTGTATTTGAAATGGGTTGTTCTAGTGAGCTCTTCCAAGAGGCAGCTAGGCATCATGGAAAGAACATTAGATGGAGAATCAGAGAATTAGTTTTTAATCTAAGCTCTGTCACTCACTCTCTTGTGACCTTAGGCAACTTACTCAAATTCTCAGAACCTCTGTTTCTTTGTCTTTAAAATGAGAGTATTAGAGCAAATTATCTCAAAGGTTGTTTCCAGCTCTTAAATGCTATGGTTTTCTAATTGAAACCCATAGTATATTCTTTCTTTTCTAAGACTGCATCTTTGAGAGTGGAGAAGCAGAGCCGAGATGGTGGAGGAGAGGTAGGAATTCACCCAAACTTTCCTAAATTCTTCTCCAAACAACTTTAAAACTATGTCTCAAATCGAATTGTGGGACCACAGAAACAACAAAAAGTCAGGGCGAACCAATTTTCTAGCCCAAGAAAATGTAGGAGGCTGAAAGGTCTGTCACACCTGGGTGGTGATCAGCTCCAGAAGGCAGCACGGGCAGCACCTGGCAACACCAGCAGCAGGCCTTGGATGCGACTACATCAGCAGCAGCTTCTGGAGCTCTCAGCCCACAAATAGTAAGGGGGTTGAACAACTGGTCAGAAAGAGGTTACAGGGAATCCTTTGCAGGTGCTAGGTTCAGGATCCGGTTGCATTGCCCATATGCAGGTCACAGTCCCAGGGTGAAGAGGAATACTAGCACTGGCAGCCACAGGGCGAGTAGGGGCCCTAGGTGTAGCTCCAGGGTGGAGAAGAGTACTTACTAGTGGTTGCTAACAGAGGAGCAGGCATCCTGGTCTCAGTTCCAAGACAGAAAGGAGCACTAGCATTTGCAGCTACAGGAGAACAGGGACCTGGTCATAATTCCAGGATCAACAGGAATGCCAGAATTTGTGGATACAGGGGAGCAAGGTCCCTGCCTAGGCCTGAGCACAGGCCAGGAGAGTAGTGACCATGCCTCTCCTAAGATTTAAAAAAAAAATTTTTTTTTTTTTAGGATAGGCAGTGGGTTAAGTGACTTGCCCAGGGTTATGCAGCTAGTAAGTATTAGTAAGTATTATGTGTCTGAGGCCAGATTTGAACTCAGGTCCTCCTTAATCCAAGGCTGGTGTTCTATCCACTGAGCTACCTATCTGCCCCCTCTCCTAAGATTATACCACCTTGGAAGCCCTGAAAACTTACAGACCCCAAGAGCTATCTCTGAAAACAACAGCACAAAAAACGTGAAGTGCCCCCTCCATGCTGGGAGTAAAGCCTACCTTTAACATAAAGTTAACACTTAAAAAGTAGGCTGGAAAAATGAGCAAACAACAACAACAACAACAACAACAAAAGTACCTGATCATAAAAAATTATTATGGTGACAGGGAAGATCAAGACACAAACTCAGAAGAAGCCCATGATATCAAAATAGCTACAGGCAAAGTCTCAAATTAAAATGTGACTTGGACACAAGCTCAACAAGAATTCCTAGAAGAGCTCAAAAGGAATTTTAAAAATCAAATAAGAGAGGTAGAGGAAGAAATGGGAAAAGAAATGAGAGTTATGCAAGAAAATTATGAAAAGAGAGTCAACGGCCTGGTAAAAGAGGAACAAAAAATACTGAAGAAAATAACACTTTAAAAAACAAAATTGGACAAATGGTTAAAAAAGGCACAAAAATCCCCCTAAAGAAAAGAACTCCTTAAAAAGTAGAGTTAGCCAAACAGAACAAAAGAAGTACAAAAATTCACTGAAGAAAATAATTTCTTTAAGACTAGATCTGGACAAGTTAAAGCTAATGACTCCATGAAACATCAAAAAACAATAAAACAAAATCAAAGAATGAACAAATACTAAAAAAAAAAAAAAAGTAAAATATCTCATTGGAAAACGAACAAACAAACAACTGACCTAGAAAGTAGATTGAAAGGTAATTTAAGAATTATTGGACTACCTAAAAGCCATGATCAAAAAAAAGAACCTACAGATTGTATTTCAAGAAATTATCTAGGAAAACAGCCCTCATCTCCTAGAATCAGAGGGTAAAATAGAAATGGAAATAATCTACTAATCACTTTCTGAAAGCAATCCCCAAATGAAAACTCCAAGGAATATTATAGCCAAATTCCAGATCCCCCAGATTAAGGAAGAAATATCGCAAGCAGCTAGAAAGAAACAATTCAAATATTGTTGGGTCAGAGACAGGATCACAGAAGATTTAGTAGCTTCCACATTAAAGTATCTGAGGACTTGGAATATGACATTCTGGAAAGCAAAGGAGTTAGGATTACAACAAGAATAACCTACCCAGCAAAATTGAGTATAATCCTTCAGAGGAAAAATGGATATTTAATGAAGTAGAAGACTTTCAAGCATTCTTGATGAAAAGACCAGAATTCAATAGAAAATTTGACTTTCAAATACAAAAGGTAAACATGAAAGAGAAATCATGAGGAATTCAATAAGGTTAAACTGTTTACATTTCTATATGGGAAGACAATATATGTAACTCTTAAGAACTTTATTATTATCAGGGCAATTAGGAGGAGTATATATAGATTTAGGACACAAGTATGAGTTAACTATGATGGGATGATTTCAAAAAATAAAATGAAAGGGTGAGGAAGAGGAATGCATTGGGAGAAGGGGGAGGGGAGAGGTAGATTAGGAAAAATTATCTCTCATAAAAGAAGCATGAAAGGAAGAGATTTTATAGTAGAGGGGAAGATGTAGGAGTGATAGGCAGTGCTTCAACCTTATTCTCATTAGAATTGGCTCAGAGAGGGAATAACATGCACATTCAGTTGGTTATAGAAATCTATTTTACCTGATAGGGAAGTAGGAGAGGAAAGGAATAAGAGAAGGGGTGCAGAAAGCAAGGTTCGTAGAAGGGAGGGTAGATTAAGGGAGGCAATGGTTAGAAGCAAGATAGAGTTTTGAGGAGAGACAGGATAAAAGGAGAGAGAGAAAGATAAATGGGGAAGATAGGAGGGAGGGAAATGCACAGTTAGTAATCATAACTGTGAATGTGAATGGGGTGAACTCATCCATAAAATGGAAGTGTCTGGGAGAATGGATTAAAAACCAGAATCCAACAATATATTGTATACAAGAAACATACTTGAAACTGAGAGACTCACAGAATAAAGTTAAGAGATGGAGCAGAAATGATGATCTCAAACAAAGTGAAAGCAAATACAGATCTAGATAAGCAGGGAAATTACCCTTTGTAAAAGGTACCGTAGACAATGAAATAACATCAATACTAAATGTACATGCACCAAATTGCATAGCATCCAAAATTTTAAAGGAAAAGTTAAGGGAATTATAGGAGAAAATAGTCAGTAAAACTGCACTAGTTGGGGACCTCAACTTTCCCCTTTCAGAACTAGATAAACACTTTTGAATATTTCATTTTTTCCCAATTATATGTGAAAAACTATTTTTAACATTCATTTTTTAGAAAATTTTGAGTTCCAAAATTTCTCCCTCTCTTCCCTCACCCCCCTCTAAGATGGTAAGCAATTTTATATAGGTTACACATGTGTAATCATGCAAAGCATATTTCTATATTAGTCATGTTGTGAAAGCAATCAAAGACCTCTCCCCCCCAAAAAAAAACCTATGAAAAAAATAAAGAGAAAAATAGTATGCTTTGATCTGCATTCAGACTTCATCAGTTCTTTTTTTTGGAGTTGGATAGCATTTGTCATCATGAGTCTTTTGGAATTGTCTTGGATTATTGTATTGCTGAGAATAGCTGAGTCATTCATAGTTGATCATTGTACAATATTGCTATTACTGTGTACAATGTTCTCCTGGTTCTGCTTATTTCGTTCTGTATCAGTTCATGAATTTCTTTACAGTTTTTCTGGAATCATTCTGCTCATCATTTCTTATAGCACAATAGTATTCCATTACAATCATATACTACAATTTGTTCAGCCATTCCCTAATTGATGGATATTCCCTCAATTTCCAATTCTTTGCTACCATAAAAAGAGTTACTATAAATATTTTTTACAAATAGGTCCTTTTCCTTTTTTTTTTTTTGACTTAGACCTAGTGGTGTCATTCTTGAATCAAAGGATATGCACAGTTTTATAGCCCTTTGAGCATAGTTCCAAATTGTTCTCCAAAATGCTTGGATCAAGAACTAGGTAGCTCTAACCATAAAATAAACCAGAAAGAAGTAAAGATTGATAGAATTTTAGAAAAGTTAGCTATGAAAGACCTTTGGAGAAAACTGAATGGGAATACAGAGAAGTATGCCTTTTTCTCAGCTGTATATGGCACCATCACAAAAATTGACCATGTACTGAGACATATAAACTTTACAACCAAATGCAGAAAAGCAGAGATATTAAATACATCCTTTTCAGACCATAATGAAATAAAATTATATTCAATAAAGACTTGTGGAAACAGATTAAAAATTAATTGGGAACTAAATAATCTAATCCTAAAGAATGAGTGGATCAAAGAATAAATGACAGAAACAATGAATAATTTCATTGAAGAGAATGACAACAATGAAACAACATAACAAAATTAATTAGATGCAGCCAAAGTAAGGGAAAATTTGTAACTCTAAATGCTTATATCAGTAAAACAGAGAATGAATTGGTCATGCAAATAAAAAAATAGAAAAAGAACAAATTAAAAATCTCCAATTAAACATCGAGTTGGAAATTCTGCAAATTAAGGGAGAAATTAATAAAATTAAAAGGAAACTATTGCACTAATAAATAAAACAGGAGCTGGTTTAATGGAAAAAAATAAAATAGACAAACCATTGGTTAATTTGATTTTAAAAACAGAAAGAAGAAAATCAAATTACCAGTGTTAAAATGAAAGGGGTGAATTCACCACCAATAAAGATGAAATTAAAGCAATTATTAGTAGCTATTTTGCCCTATTATGTGCCAAATGAATCTAGCAGTCTAAGTGAAGTGGATGAATATTTACAAAAATATTAATTGCCCAGATTAACAGAATAGGAAATAGAATACTTAAATAAGACTACCTTAGAAAAATAAACTGAAAAAGCTATAAATGAGCATCCTATGAAAAGTTCCCAGGACGAGATGGATTTACAAGTGAATTCTATCAAACATTTAAAGAACAATTAGTTCCAATATTATATAAACTATTTGAAAAAACAGGCAAAGAAGTAGTCCTGCCAAATTCCTTTTATGACACAGATATGGCCCTAATACCTAAACCAGGAAGAGCAAAAACAGAGAAAGAAAACTATGCACTTATTTCCCTAATGAATATTGATGCAAAAATTTTAAATAAAACACTAGCAATGAGATTATAGCAATATAGCAGAAAGATCATACACTATGACCAGGTGAGATTTATACCAGGAATGCAGGGCTAGTTCTATGTTAGTTAAACAAACTATCAGTGCAATTGACAAAAACAACAAAAATCATATGATTATCTCAGTGGATGCAATAAAAGCTTTTGACAAAATAGAAAACTCATTCCTATTAAAAACAGTAGAAAGCCTAGGAATAAATTGAACTTTCCTTAAAATGATAGGTAGTATCTGTCTAAAACCATCAGCAAGCATTAAGTTAGAAGCCTTCCCTACAAGATCAGGGGAGAAGCAAAGATGCCCATTATCATCATTATTATTCAACATTGTACTAGAAATGCTAGTTATCACAATAAGAAAAGAAAAAGAAATGGAAGGAATTAGAATAGACAACGAGGAAACAAAATTATCACTCTTTGCAGATGATATGTTGGTATACTCACAGAATTCTAGAGAACTAAAAAACCAGTTGAAATAATCAACAACTTCAGCAAAGTAGCAGGATATAAAATAAACCCAGAAAAATCATCATTCTATATATTACCAACAAAGTCCAGCAGGAAGAAATAGAGACATTTCATTTAAATTCACTGTAGATGATATAAAACACCTGGAAATCTATCTGCCAAGACAAAATCAGGAACTATATGAATACAATTATTAAAGACTTTTCATACAAAAAAAATTAGATATAAACAATTGGAAAAATATTAATTGCATATGGGTAAGCCAAGCCAATATAATAAAAATGACAATTTTACCTAAATTAAATTAATTATTCGGTATCATACCAATCAAATTACCAAAAAATTATTTTATAGAGTTGGAAAAAATAATAATAAAATTCATCTGGAAGTCAAGAATAATCAAGGTAATTAATGAAAAAAAAACATGAAGAAAGGTAGCCTAGCAGTACCAGATCTCGAAGTGTATTACAAAGATATAATCATCAAAACAATCTGGTACTGGCTTAGAAATAAAGTAGTAAAATGGTAGGTCTAACCATTCCAGATCTCAAACTGTATTATAAAGTGGTAATTATCAAAACGATCTGGTACCGGCAAAGAAACAGAGTGGTGGATCAGTGGAAGAGATTAGGTACAAATTACATTATAGTAAATGACCATAGTAATATAGTTTATGATAAATCCAAAGATCCAAGCTTTTGGAACAAAAACTCATTATTTGACAAAAACTGCTGGGAAAATTGGAAATCAATATGGCAGAAAGTAGGTATAGACCAACACCTCACACCTTATACCAAGATGAGGTCAAAATGCATACATAATTTACACATAAAAGGGTGATACCACAAGCAAATTAAGAGAGTATAGAATAGTTTATCTGTCAGATTTATGGCTAAGGGAAAAATTTAGGACCAAAGAAGATATAGAGAACATAATAAAATGTAAAATGGATAATTTTGATTATATAAAATTAAAAAGTTTTTGCACAAACAAAACCAATGAACCAAAATTATAAGAAAAGAAGAAAACTGGGAAAAACTTTTCAACAAGTATCTCTGATAAATGCCTTATTTCTCAAATATATAGTGAACTGAGTCAAATTTTTAAAAATACAAGTCATTCCCCAATTGTTAAATGGTCAAAGGATGTGTACAGGAAGTATTCAAAGAAATCTAAGCTATCTATAGTCATATGAAAAGATGCTCTAAATTACTATTGATTAGAGAAATGCAAATTAAAACAACTCTGAGGTACCACATCACACCTATCAGATTGGCTAATATGACAAAAAAGGAAAATGTTGGATGTTGGAGAGGATGTGGGAAAATTGGGACACTAATGCGCTGTTGGTGGAGTTGTGAACTCATTAAGCCATTCTGTGCATATACCCTTTGATCTAGCAATACCACTGCTAGGTTTATATCTTAAAGACATCCAAAAAAAAAACAACCCAACAACCAAAAAGGGAAAATAACCCATTTATACAAAGATATTTATAGGAGCTCTTTTTGTGGTGGCTATGAATTAGAAATCAAAGGAACGCCCATCAACTGGCGAGTGGCTAAACTAGCTCTGGTATGTAATTGTAATGGGATATTATTTTGCTATGAGGAATGACAAGCAGGATGATTTGAGAAAAACCTGGAAAGACTTACATGAACTGATGACGAGTGAAGTGAATAAAACCAGGAGAACGTTGTACACAGTAATAGCAACTGTGAATGATTTAGCTATTCTCATCAATGCAATGATCCAAGATAATCCCAAAGGACTAATGATGCAGCATACTGTTTGCGTCCAGAGAAAGAACCAATATTGTTTGAACACAGAATGAAGCATGCTATTTTTCACTTTCTTTCTTTCATTTTTTCTTTTATTCGAGCCTTCTTGTACAATATGACTAACATGGAAATATTTTACATAATTACACATGTATAATCTGAAAAAAATGAAATAAAGTAGTAGATCAGGGAACTAGATTAGGTGCATAATACATAGTAGTAAATGGTGTTTGATAAACCCAAAGATCCAAGTTTTTGGGACAAGAACTCACCATTTGACAAAAATTCATGGGAAAACTGGAAAGCAGTTTGGCAGAAACTAGGTATAGACCAACTATATACCAAGATAAAGTCAAAATGGGTACATGATTTAGACATAAAGGATGATATCATAAGCAAATTAGAGGAACATTGAAAATTTTACATGTCAGATCTATGGATAAAGAAAGAATTTATGAACAAACAAGAGATAGAGAGTATTATGAAATGTAAAGTGGATAATATTGATTACATTAAATTAAAAAGGTTTTATACAAAAAAGGTTTTATACAAATCCAATGCTGCTAAGATTAGAAGGAAAGTAGGAAACTGGGGGAAACTTTTTACAGCAAGTTTTTCTGATAAAGGCCTTATATCTCAAATATACAGAGAACTGAGACAAATGTATAAGAACACAGTTATTCCCCGATTGACAAATATCAAAGGATATGAAGAGGCAGTTTTCACAAGAAGAAACCAGTGCTATCTACAGTCAAGAAAAAATACCGAAAATCATTATTGATTAGATTTTGGAGTTCATGGCTCTATCTTCCAATCAGATAGAACACAGTGATGAGGTAGAGTACCAAGGCTTGTGGGATCTTGTATGATGATGAGTTTTTCCTAATTGAGGTTCCTGGAGGCATGGTGCACAAGTCATAAAAGTTCTAAAGCAGTACATGGAAAATCCTATGTGTACTACCTACCTCACACATTTATGGTGAGGAAAGTGCTTTGTTAAGTGTAGAACTCTACAAATGGGACCTGTTATTATATAGCACTACTTGGGGTCTTTGGTCATCTATACTCAAATTCCAAGGCTCATAAACCCCCCACTGATCCTCATTTTTATCACTTCATATCAGATGACCATGGATTGAAAGCAAAGACATTTAACAAAACTAAGTAGGCAAAAACAAGGAATTAAATCAGGCATTAAACATTCTCCCCCCCCATTCCCAAATGATTGCCACTATCATATCTCCCCTGAGGAGTGCTGGTCTCTGCCACCAGTTAACCACAGTGTCCCTCTAACACAATGGAAATGGAATGCATTAGTCCCTCATATAAAGCTTCTGGGGAAGCTCACAGGGAGCTCTGGGGTACACCAGGCTTCTCTGCACAGGAATGAAATCATCACTGAAAGCCCAGGCAGGCCAGTAGCACTGCTTCTCCATGTTAGAATTGAAGGAGATGCTACAGCTCTGAAAGCCACTACCTTTTTCTTCCCATCTCTCTCTGGCTGACCCACGTACTTATACATCTTGAGAGTTCTTCCCTGGCCCTTTGTACCTATTATCATGGATGTTATTGAGGATCTCTCTCCAAAATATTAATTTTTCCTATCTGCACTCCTATTAGATGATAGCTATCCACAGGATAATTAGCAAAGGCAACACTTTCAGGATAGTCCTCTTCTGGCCTGGAAAAGAGAAGGAGGAAAGGTGCTGGGTGCCCTTGTCTTCCTCAGATTTTATGAAAAACAGTTCAAGAAATGAGGGTTTGGCTTGTTTTCCTCGGAAGATGGTCAGAGGCATAAAAAACAAACAAAAGACTCTTTGACATTGTGGGGAGGGACTCAATAGGGGAAGGTAGTATTATAACCCAATGGGTAATTTGTACACAAAGCCAGACAACCTCCTGAGGTCCCAGATTGTGAATAGATTTTTAGGGACTAAGGCTACTACTACTCTCTCTTTCACTGAAAATATGTAAATGGCCATTTCTCCTTCTGCCTCCTTCCTAACTCCTTTTCCTCCCTCCCTTCCTTCCTTCCTTCCTCCCTTCCATTTCTTCCATTATGTGTAAGGTACTATGTTGTATATAGAATATTGACATCAATGTTGAGAGTAAAGCAGAGAAAGAAATGGAAGACCTCAGAGGATGAGAGGTAGCATGACTTGGAGCTAGAATTGAAGATAGGAAGACATGAGTTCCTGTCTCTGACTTATACTAGTTATGTGACCATAAGCATACTTCACCCTTCAGTGTCCTAGACAACTTTCTATGACTGTAAATTATAGGCTATTTGCCACCAGTGGAGAGAATCCCCACACTAGGACCAGTAAAGTCACAGAACCAGGCCAACTGGACCAATTTTTCTGGCCATCAAAAGAATTAGAAACAATTAAGAAAATACTATTTAGAAGCCAAAGAGAATTTATTTAGTAGCACAACCCCAATACTCAAAATAATGTGGTTTATTATTCTTATTCCTGATTAAGATGCCAGATGATATCAAATATTGGGCTATAGTAAATATTTTGCCCATTTATTAGAGATAATGTAAAATGCTACCAACTTGTAAGGGTAGCACCGTGTTGGCTGATGGTATAATTCTGACATCTTGGATATTTGTCTGAGGAGTAGGACATGTAAGTTTGGTCTGCAGAAAGTTTGAGCCCTTGGCCAAGAACCATGGCCTTGCCAATTCAGGGTGGCAAAATACTTGAAGAAGGAATTAGATTTCCTGCCAACATGGAGACTGTAGCCTCCCTCCTTCCCTGGAGTGTACCACCAGCCTGGGGGGATGGACTGTGGAAAATGATCATGCCTCAGGCGATGTCGGAGCTTGGGGAAGGCATTGGATGCATGTGTGTTTTCTCACAGAATTATAAAGCCTGGCCTAGCTCTCAGTGCCAGAGCCTGCCTAGAGTTTCTGTGTTTTTCTACTATTCATTAGCGATTACATACCCCCCTGAACACCTGCAAGACCAATTCATAAAGCAAGCATTCATGGACTTTGGCAAGGGCTTCATGGGAACTGCAGGGTACGGGGCGTCAGTCATTGTATCTCCAGATAAAAACCATTCTCTTACCCAGGCTGCTGAAAATAGAAGCAGGCTGCAATTTCAGTTTGACACCGCAGGGTATTAAAAAGAAAAGTGTTACTTCACCTCGTCCCTTTATAAAGTCAGCAAACTGTGGGGCTGTGGTGTTATTGGACAAACCCTCATTGGGGCCCTTTGCAGGAGTGAGAATAGGGGAGTGGTGGGCACTGCTCTGATTGTAATACACTACCACCCAGCCGGGACTCCACAGTGCCCCAGCATATTATATTGCACGGTGCTCTGATTTATAGCAGGATAACAGGAAACGCTGAACTTGGGTGGCCTCCTGTGTAACTCGGGGTGACAGATTGCTGCTGCCACTTATAAAAATGGTGCTATAATTAATCTGGAAAGGTCAACATAATAATAAATATCCAACAAAAAAAATAACGTCTTTGTAAAAAAATATATAGGGTTGACCTTTAATGTGAGTTTTTTTTTTTGCATTCATTTTTTCCTTTTAAGTGTTTTCTATTAAATGACGAAATAGTAGGAATTAGAGCAGGGAGACTCCTAAAACCACAGCTGGGAGACTATGGTTCTGCTTGCCCAGGGAGAAGGATTATTGCCTACTCCTGAAAGTTTATTTGAGAACTAAAGTGAGCTCCGTTTTATAGAATGGAAGTGCTGAGGCTCAGAACTGGGGGCGCAAAGGACCTTAGTGTCTCTTAACGTGAGAATCAATTGTCTTCTCAGACAATGGAAGGTTTAGGGTTAGCAGTAAGGTCCCTTATGTCAGGAACCCCATCGTATCTGAACCTTGTATTTTCCTTAGCTCCCAGTACAGTACTCTGTAAACGATAGATGCTTAATAAAATTTTTGATTGAATCAGGTAGAATTAAAATTGAACTAAGTTCATTTTTTCACTTTCTAGATTTTTGATGGTCAGAAAAATGGATCTTCTTAGTTTGAATCTACGATTTTATTGGCACAGAAAACTCCCTTCAATAATGTGGATAAGCAGCTTAAGGAGGCAGTGTGGTATAGTGGGAAGAACACTTGGTATAATGGAGGGCTATCTGACAAAAAGGAAAGAACAGTTGGATTGGGGTAAGAAAAACTGGTTTCAAATCCCAGGTCAGTCAGTTATTGTCCTGTGACTGTGGACGTTTCACTTAACCCCTGTTTGCCTCAGTTTCCTCAACTGTAAAATGGGCATAATAATAGTACCTGCCTCTTAGGGTGATTGTGAGGATCAAATGAGGTAATAATTGTAATGTGCTCAGCACAATGCCTGCCTGGCACATAGTAAGTGCTCTCTCTCTCTCTCTGTCTCTCTCTCTGTCTCTCTCTCTCTCTTTCTCTCTCTCTCTCTCTCTCTCTCTCTCTCTCTCTCTCTCTATATATATATATATATATATATATATATATATATGTTAGCTATTGTCAGCTATTATTATTATTCTGCACCTCAGTTTATTTATCTATAAAATGAGAGGTTAGTCTAAATGATATATAAAGTCCCTCTATCTCTACATACTATGATTATATGATTAGTGAATTTGGACTGTGTAGATAATTACGATTGGGCAGTCCCCTTAACAGGAGGGTTTTTCTTCCTTTATGGCAGGTGAGGGGAAGGAGATACTAACTTTACCTTTTCACTTTCCTTTGCCTGCATAAGTACAGCTTCTATTAAGTATTTCACTAGCTCACACATTAGAAATGGGCCTTGGTATGTTTTATATACCCATGTATAAATACACCCTATCACAAACTCATTTAGCTTAGAATGAACTTCTAATGGTACATCTGGCTCCCCTCCATTCTCTTGTGTCAAGGCAAAATGGATTCTATTATTAATATCCTAAAGCAGCTATCAGGATGCCCAGAATTAGTGGTTAGATAGACTTTCTTTGGTCCCTGGTTATTGATTCAGGCACACATAAGACAGCAAAAAGACAATGCTTGAATGTAGGAAGAGGCAGTCAGGAATTTCATATACTCCATTGAAAAGCTGAGCAAAAGCTGTGGTGGTCCATCCAAGAAGAAAGCTCCATAAAGTAATGCTAGTTAACATGCCAGCAGAGAATGACAATAATAAAACATCTTATGTCTTGTTGTAGTAAAGCTTTCCTCTCTCAGTACTCAAGCTGTGTCTCTACAGGTAACCTGAAGTGGAGAAGAGTTGAATCCCATTAAGATAGAAGCTTTTGTTAGGACTTGGAATAGAGATCTTTGCAGTTCTATGATTTATCATTGAGATCAAGGACTTGAAGGACAGCTGTCTAGATCCCCAACTGCCTTTGTAGAAACATCCTCTCCCTCTCCCCCACCCAGTGGCTACGTGGGAATTTGGTTTTCCATGCTTTTTTGGATTATTTTATTGATGCTTTGAGTATATTTTTCTATGGTTGGCAAACACAATTTCCCAAGGAAAACGTCTTCCCCTGCCAAGAGTAGCCAAACTAACTATGATTGAGGTAGGTGGTGCTCTTTTGGAAACAGGAGCTAAAAAATAAAACAAACACACGTACATACTTTGATGGATCCATGATGTCATTGATTCCTATATACTTTCCACCCGTCTGTACTGTCTTATCCTGTGTAATTCTTATCTGTGTCATTTTGTATCTATCCAATATACTCAAGGACCTTTCTCTTGTGGCATAGAGTTTAGAGGTTGAAAGGGGTCTTAGAAATAGTTAGTCAATCAATCAACAAGCATTTATTAAGCACCCACTATGTGCTATGAATTGTGATGTCTTTTGCCTTTCTTTGTATCTCTGGTGCTTAGCACAGTGCCTGGCATGTAGTAAGTAGCCACTTAATAAATGTTCATTTATCTTACTGACTGCTAGGCAATAGCCATACAAATATAAAGAAACAATCCCTATTTTCAAAGATCTTCCCTGCCAATAGGGAAAATAATAAATACATATATAAACATATAAAGAACAAATATAACAAATACAAATAAATAATTTCAAAGTAGTTAAGTGCAAAGTAGTTAGGGAGGGAGGGAACTAGTGGGGGAGGGGGAGGAATCAAATCAGAAAGGAGAAATTGTCCAACCCATTTATTTTACAGATGAAGAAACAAAAACCAAGAGTGCTTAAGTGATTTTCCCAAAGGACACGACTAGTAAATATTGAAGCCAGAATGGAAATCTAGGTCTTCTGTTTTCAAAACTGGTATTCTTTTTTTTTTTTTTCATTCTGTAAGATTTCACACATACCACTAGAATGTTTAGTGTTCTCTCACTCATACCACACAACCAGCCTACCTCTTTTTCTGGTCATACATGTCCTTAAGGATACATTGTATACCATCTTTAGTACACAGGTCATCATTAGTAATACACTACAACTTGCTTACACTCGCCATGCCTTTTCTCTTGCCCTTGGGGTCACCTATAATTGTAACTCCTGGGATATCACAATGTTCCAAGATTTTCAATCCCTCAAGCATTTGGTGTTAAAAAAAATACGGGCTTTTGTAACAATGAATAGCTTGAGATCATTGAAAGTGATGGACATTTCCCCAAATATGATTGAATCTGATATATTCAATTCTGCACCAAGATCGTTGACCATGTATAGCACTTGTTTGGAATTTATGTGTTGTTATTGTTGTTCCGTCGTTTTCAATTGTGCCTGACTTTGTGATCCCATTTGGGGTTTTCTTGGGAAAGATGCCGGAGTGGCTTGCCATTTCCTTCTCCAGCTTATTTTACAGATGAGGAAACTGAGGCAAACAGGGTTAAATAACAGCTAGTAGGTGTCTGAGGCCAGATTTTAATTCAGGAAGATGAGTCTTCCTGACTTCATGCCAGGCATTCTAGCTACTGTGCCCCCTAGCAGCCCTTTTTATGGACCTATAGATTATTTTAACTGGTTGTCTGTCCAAAATCATGTTATAATCTGGGTAGTATCTGTTCTTCGTCAACTTTGTTTTTCTTCTTTGAAGGTTCAGACTTATCTTTGCTAATGACTGTGAATGTCATTGAGGAGGCCCTATGCTCTTGCAGGGCTTAATGCAATTTGCCTAATGATATTCTCATCCAAGAGCATACAGAGAACCTTCCTGTCAATAGGAATTGCCTCCTTCATTTTAATTTTATGTAGGACATTCTCTATGATGCTGCCAAACATCTTTAGTGAGCATATATTACCTCATTGGATATCAATACTCATGGAGCATTAGACAGAGTTGTGTCCATCATTACGCCTATCAAGAATTCCAGTGTGACCTTTATATAGGTGTGGGGAAGAAGGACCTTGTTAAATTAAGGAGAGTCTTTAAGACTGCCTTTTGTTCTGCTAAGGTAAAAACTACTTTGTAATCAACAGATAATAGACATAGAATTTTTATATTCTCTATATCTCTCACTTTGGGACAGCTAGGTGGTACAGTGGATAGAGGGCCAGGCCTGGAGTCGGGAAGACTCCTGAGTTCAAATCTAGCCTCAGACACTCACTAGCTGGGTGACCCTGGGCAAGTCACTTAACCCTGTTTGCCTTAGTTTCCTCATCTGTAAAATGAACTGGAGAAAAAATGGCTAACCACTCCAGTATCCCTGCTAAGAAAACCCCAAATGGGGGCAGGAAGAGTTGGACATGACTGAAACAAATGAACCACAACACCAAAAACATACCTCTCATCTATGATGTAGTAGAGGGAGTTCTGGATTTGGAAGGTTTAAATTATAGTTCTGCTAATTAATAATAACTAAAATTTTTATAGTATTTTAAGGATTGAAAAGTGCTTTACAAATACCACCTTACTTTGTCCTTACTACACCCTGGGAGGGAGGTGCTATTCTTATTAATACCTGCCTGATCTGGGGCAAGATTCTTAATTTCTCTGGGCTTCAATTTAAGTATCTGAAAAATGAGGAAATTGGACTAGATGATCTCTAAGGTCCCCTCCAACAAGAAAACTTGTGATCTTGCGAACTGTCCATTTGTGATTATTTGGTTTGCTGTAGAAAATTATCTATCAAAGCTTACCTTTTCCCTTCTCATATTTTCATCAAGGATACCTTCCATGCATGCATAGACCATGCTTAGCAGTTTGTAGAGTAGATATCACATCATTAGCATAATGGCCACTATGAATCATAACTACCTTCTTTCCTCCTGTGTTCATGCACAAGCAAATCTGGATGATTTCATCACTGAAAATAGACAATAATTTAGGTTCCTTCCAAATCTGATTTTTAACTGAGCAGTACTTTTTTTTTTTTGCCTTGGATTATTTGCTTTCTCATTCTACACTCTGTATAAGAGATAGCCATGGCCTTTGAGGTCTGAAAGAACTGAATACACAATAGGAAACCGACATCTTCTTGTAGTCCACGCCTTTTTTATTTGCAGACTGGAATAAGCTATGTCTATATGGTTAGTCTAGGTTCTCGTACCCAATGTAGAGGGCCAATTTGAACAATTTTTGCTGATAAAAACAACCTCAAGTCATGCTTTTCTTTCAATGATCTGGGTAAATTAGGCTAAAACATTTGGGGGTAAGGCAGGGAGTCCTAAAAAATATAATCCATTGTAATGGCTACCTAAGAAATATTATCTTTGGGCTTCTTCCACTTGAATCATCCTCCACTTCCCTTAATGTTTAATAGACTTGGACTAAGAATTCTGAACTGTTCTATTTGCAACCTCTTGTGGAAGTAAAATATTCCAACCACCCCCACTTTCTCTTTTTTCCTTTTAAAGAACACAGATCCAACTTTCAGAGAGCTGGGAGGATACTGGTGCTCGACTTGGAAGATCAGTAGCAAATTTTCCCAAGAGACACAAACAAACACATGCATAAATGGAATATCAATGAGGTCTTTTTAGAGGAGACACATTAAAATGCAAAGCAGGAGATAATGAGATAAGCAGCAAGTTACAGGTTTCTTAATTCCAGCTCGAAGCTAAGGGGAAAAAAAAGAAAAAAAGAAAAAACCCACCAAAGTAGCTTAGCAATGAGATTTGCTGAGCCTGGTATTAAGCCTTCTTGGTGAGTATTTTCACCAGTTATCACAGTGGCACAAATGGAATTGAAAGGGATTGTATGAGGGAGACAGGGAAGGTATTGGGGCCATAAGCAAACAGCTCTGGCTCCAATTTAATGCCTGCTTCCCACCTCCTCCTTCAGCACATCCAAATCAAATGCATGAAATCTCTTGTTTCCTGGACACATGGACCATATGTTTGTGGCTTGACATTTCCCTGCTCAGGCCAATAGAGCCACAGAAATTAAACACGAGTAAATGTCTTTGTCTGTCTTGGCATCAGTAATGGAAAGAAGGATGGTAATAAGCTGGAGATTGGAGTTACCCACCATCAAGGGGCATTCAGGATCTAGCTTCAACTGTCCAAACAATTCAGTTAAGAATAGGTAAAATAGAGGCAGCTAGGTAGCGCAGTGGATAGAGCACTGGCCCTCGAGTCAGGAGGACCTGAGTTCAAATCCGGCCTCAGACACATAAATGACATTTACTAGCTGTGTGACTCAGGGCAAGTTATTTAACCCCAATTGCCTCACACACACACACACATACACACACACACACACAAAATAGGTGAAACACCCCCCCCCCTTTGGCCCAATTTCTGTAGCATTAAGATTAGTGGGGGTTGACATTAATCTGGAATATTTGGGAATATCCAGAAATTGAGAGCCAATCCAGATTATTCAAGACCAGTCAGTCAATAAAAATTTGTTAAGTGATTGCTGTGTGCCAGGCTCTGTGCTAAGCTCGGGAGATTCAAAGAAAGGCAAAAGACAGTCCCTGCCCTCAAGGAGCTCACAGTCTAATGGAGGAGACAACATGCAACCAATTTATACAAATAGGGTATATATAATATATATATTATATATATTTATATATACAGAGAGAGAGAGAGAGAGAGAGAGAGAGAGAGAGAGAGAGAGATCATAAGTGGAAGTCACTAGCATTAAGGCAGATCAGAAAAAGTTTCTCCTAGAAGATGGGATTTTAGCATACCTGTTTGTAAGGTAGCTTTTCAGTCCCCTAGCCTAGGTGACTCAGGGGCTCCATGGAGACCAAAGGGCTGGAAGCTCTGTAATGTGCAGTGGTATTTTAGCTCCAGACTGTTATGGAAAAGCTTCTCTTAAGTACAAGAGATGGCAGACTGTTCTCTCAGTTAAATGACACACATCCACCATTGCTCAGTCAAAAGCTAGTATCTATTTTTGTTGTTCCCTTGTGCAATCATGTCTGGCTTGTTGCGACCCCATGGACCACAGCATGACAGTACTTGCCATATGCTTTTCTTGGCAAGGGTACTGTAGAAGTTTGCTATTTCTTTCTTCAGAGGCAAACAGAGGTTAAGTGACTTGCCCGGGGTCACACTGCTAGGAACTATTTGAGGCTGGTTTTTAACTCAGGTCTTCCCGACTTGAGGCTCAGTGCTCTATCCACTGAACCATATAGCTGCCTCAGTATCTATTTATATCAGGTAAAAAAAAAAACCCTTCCTCTATGGAGTACATTTCACTTGGATTGTCCAAGACAGCATGACTGTGTGTACATAGGCAGAAGTGACACATGGTATATTTGTGACCAATCATAGAATCTCATAGCTGAAAGAGACCTCAGAAATCATTGGGTTGAATCCATACCCAAACAGGAATTTCTTCAACAGCACATCTCCAATAAGTGGTCATCCAGAATTCATTTGTTATCTTCTCCATTTTCCAAATACAGAAAATAAAGCATAATAAATTGAAGTATCTTAAGAGTTTTCAAGAATGCTAAGACTGAGACCTAACTAAGCCAGATTAAACGAAGAACATTTAAGGATGAAACTAGAAAGAGGACAATGATGTTGGAATATGAAAAAATAGAAAGGATTTCTCCGATTCCCATAATAGATAACTCTAGCCACAGCACCAGGACTTTAACTTTGTTAGCACTTGGTGGCACATAGCAGGTGCTTAAAAATGTTTTTTGATTGACTGACCAGGCCCTGAAGCAGAGATGACAATAAAGAAAATGAAAAATGGAAGAGTAGATGGGCCAGATTAAGAATACACAGATAAAATCCATTAGAGAGACCAGACAATTTTGAGGACATTGGGAGACCAATTATCAATGTAGCATTACCTTGGGGATGTGTGATGGAGGGAGCCTATCTCTTCTACACACAAACTTTAAAGCAGGTGCAGAAATCCTTTGTCTTCTTCCAGTTGGTGATGTCTGTTTTAATTGGCTTCTGAACCTGGACTTTGTGGATATACTAAAGGGACAATCACCAGTCAGTCTTCTTGCTGTCCTTGTGATGTAAGGATTTCTCTCTGAGTTTCAGAGGATCAAAGGGGGTGGGGCGGAGGAGATGCTCTTCCCCTAACTGAGCTACAAGCTATGAGTTCATTGCCTCCTGGATAAGCCTGTGTCTGGGATGGCGCTGCCTCTGTTTACGTATTGTTTTCTTTGATATAGGGCCTAGTGAGATATTGAAAGTAGAGTGTGTCTTACTACCTTTCTAGGCACCCAAGCAGTGGGATATTGGCTCTCAGAGAAGTTTTAGTGTCGATAGCAGCATCAACAGAGTCAGTGAGAGATAGGTCAAAAGGCTAAGAGTAGCTGAGAGAGAGAGAAGGAGAGACAGAGAGAGACAGAGACAGAGAGACACAGACAGAGGCAGAGACAGAGCAATCACAAAAATAAAGAACCCACTTGTCATTGATTGGGTTGTATTCAGTTGAGGTAAAATTTATTTTTAATTATTTTTTTTTAGGCAATTGGGGTTAAGTGACTTGCCCGGAGTCACACAGCTAGTAAGTATCAAGTGTTTGGTCTGAGGTCAGATTTGAACTCAGGTCCTCCTGACTTCAGGGCTGGTGCTGTATCTACTATGCCACCTAGCTGCCCCAGTCAAGGCAAAATTTAAAATAGCTAATGAGCATCTCCATTTTCCCAACAAGGTTTGCATATTAGCCTCTCAACTGATTGAAATTATTCTGATTCTTTTATTGCTTAGCATTCTCTTTCTGTGTGGGAATAAAACTGCCTGTTCTATAACCTGATACATATTTGTACTCCGGGTTCCTTTTTTTCTCTCCCACCTGCTGGGGAGGAGTTCTTAGACTAGTTCCAAAAATAGAATTGTCTCTCAGGAATCTGAGGTGGAAGGTAGAATTAGAGCAATGGGAAGCTTTGTTCCCTTACTGAGAAGACAGGCAGGAAAACTATAAGGGCAGGTAAAGGACAGGGATTGGTGAAGGTTACCAGCCTCTATGGCCTCAGCCTAATGGTGCTTGGCTAGCCATAGTGCTAGATGAAGATATCTGAAAAGGGAAAATATTGAATAATTGGAAAAATTATGGATATTATAAAAATAAGATTGAGATATACAAGTTATCACCAAATCATATGCCTATTTTTTTTCATTTCTATGTAGTGGAGATAGGGGTCCTTCTGGGCTTTGGGTCACATCTATAAAATACTTTTGAAAGTATTTTGCACGCTTATCAAGGGCATCATTGATAAAAAATATGAGAAGGGAGCAGACTGACTTTCAAAAACAATATTCTACGGCAAAGTATACCTTCATAGTAACATGTCAGCAATTGTAATTGACTAAAAGGTACAGAAAATATAAGATCCAACTTTATTTATTATTTGTTGACTATAAAAAGGCATTTAACTTATTAGAACAAAATGCAACCTTAAAGGTTTTCCTCCTCCAAGAAGGTATCTTTTGTGCCTATATTAACATCATTCAAAATTGCTTGAAAGATTCAGCAACAGAGATTGTTTGAAAACCCTTTGATTATTACTATCAAGCAATGCATAAAACATGGAGGTATATGCCCACCAAAAGTCTTTGCTGCTGTCATGGAAGACATCTAGCAGGGACTAAATGGAAGATTTCCTTCTACATGTGGTGAAAGTATCCAGATGTTCCATCCAGATGTTCCTGTAGGTGGATTCCACTGCACGACCATAACCGTTCCCAAGACTTTATCATGGATGAAGAATGGCTGTTGTCCAGACTAACATGCAACTGGATGGACAGCCCATAAAGTTGGTCCATCAGGACTTATGTATTGGACCAACAATGTAGACAGATGATGATCTGAACCCATAACTGAATAGGAATAAGTGAACAGGCTAGATTATATTTGGGATCTCATGCCTCTTTTTTCAATGATTCCCACACTTTGCCCTGAAACAAAATCTCATCTTTGTTAATACCAATATTTGTCCAGTGATGTTCTATAGTCACAAACTGAGGATAACACAGACTCCAAGGAATCAAAATTATAAGTCACCCAAAGGCTGATAGGGAAATGTGGGGTGTGCTACAGCCCATTGCTACCAACCTGCTGTACACACAAAATGATCTATGAGTAGAGGAGGAGGTAGGTTGGTCACGTAGGGAAAGCAAGGAATAACATATGGGCAATTTATATGTTGAACCACTACACAAGTAATGTCAAGTCATTTAGAGGAAAGCTCCCAATATAGTAGTCAGACCATGTGTGAATAATTTGTGGGAGGGAATGGACAAGAGCCATAGAGTATAAGAAGGCGTGGTTGGGTTGAATTCTCTAATGATGGAAGGAGAACCTACATCACAGATCCACCTAAATGTAAACTTTTTGTATCAAGCCAAAGAGCTGGAAATAAAATTTAGTAGGCTTAATCTTCTTCAGCCTCTGGTCTTGAGGGCATATCACCATTCCCCATTTACCCTATGCCTCCTCAGATGAATATTTCTAGAAGCAACCCTCTAGGATTACAGATGTATTTTTAAATTTTTATTATTTCTTTATTTTTAACACTTAGTATTTTTTTGAGTCCCAAATTCTCTCCCTTCCCTGTTGCCCCTCCCTCACTCATTGAGAAGGGAAGCAATATGATATCAATTATACCTGTGAAATCATACAAAACATATTTCCATATTAGCCATGTTGAAAAAAAAAAGCAAGAGAAATAAAAGAAAGTGAAAAAAATTATATTTCAATTTTCACTCAGAGTTCATCAGTTCTCTGTCTGGAGGTAGACAGTATTTTTCATCATGAGTCCTTTGGAATTATAGGACTACAGATATTTAGATGATTGTTTTGAAAAGTTGGCTACATTCTTACTGTAAAGGAGTGACTCCAGGCAGAATGAAGGTAGCATTCAAAATTGAAACCCAGACACTTTTCACCAACACTAATAGAAATATTACATTTCTACTTAAGAGTTTTTCTTTACACTCATCCCTTTTTCTTGACTGGACGACAGGTCTTGGTCATACATATAGCTCAAATTCAATAAGGAAGTCATTATATATCCCTGATTCCAATGACTTTTGGGGCCTGGGGAGCACCCAGTCAGCTCATGTTCTACAGATGCCTGGCCTCCATCAGCCTCAGATGGGTCCAAAATGATTGTCTTAACTGAAGTTAGCTTGACCCTACCACGTGAACAAGGTGAGGACCCTGAATAAAATCTGAATGGAACAAAGTACTCTAAATAAAGAGCTATTACTTAACTGGACCCAGTTAAGGAAGAAAGGATATTTCCATTTCTGCCAAGTGCCACATGTGATTGCCTGTTGGGTGAAGGCTTATCCATAGCTTTCTGACTGAGCCAATAATTCATATCTGATTCAGAAGCTGACTTGGGTAGATTATAGCCCTACAGCTGTTCTTAGAGGAAATGCAGCTCCTCCCAATGGGACTCATTGTAGCCACACGTTTCATTTATAGAACTCATATGCAGGGGCTGGGAGACCCCAAACTGTAAATTAGAACCTTGTGTCTATTCCTTTGGTACAGTCAATTCCAAATCACTTAGACTTCTCCAAACAAGCTATTTTCACTAGGAAGGAGGGAAAAAAACACAATGGAAAGGAAACAGATCTTTCATATTCACTCTTCCTGTTTCTGGTAGGAGGTCTTGAAATAAACCTAATAATGCAAATAAATCCCAATGAAATGTTGAGACCTTGGTGAGACTTGGTGTCTGTCTGAGTGTGTGTGTGTGTGTGTGTGTGTGTGTGTGAGCATATATATATTTATGTATGGGGGTAGAGGAAGGAAATGAAGAGTATGGGACTTTGATGTGGTTGAAGAAAACCTCACTAAAAAAAATCCTAACCACAGATCCACATAGGCAAAGGCAAATTGAGGGTCAGTGCAATTATATAAAGCCAAAAGAATCCTCTTTGGCTATATTGTGGAAAAGTGGACAACATTTGCCTAGTATTAGCCAAATCTCTGTTGTTCACTAACTTCTCATATTCATCCAATTTTGTATTGAGTGAAAGCTGAATTATCAAGGATATGGAATAACAATGGAACAAGGCAGCAACTGCAACCAGATGAGCAAAGCAGGGTAAAGAATTGAAAAGCTCCTCTAGGATCATTCTTCAGTGCATTAAAGGCCCTCTTTCTAGTTTGTATGCCAGGATCATTTAAGTGAGGGTCCAACCTTAGAATTCCTTACCTTTCCTGGCATAGAAAGAAACATGATTATTGACAGTACTAATGGTAATAACATACTTTTGCTTATATAGACTTTAATGACAAACTATTTTATCAAGGATGGTGGACATTTAGACTCTAACATCACAGTCCCAATGTTCTGCATGAGGAAAGAGAAATAACATTGAAAACAACACAAATGGAAAAATGTCCAGATACACAGAGGAAGACTATGATGGAGGTGAGATCAATTTTCAAGGTATGTGATAGAAGAGAGGATACTAAACACTTGGAAAAATCAGAGATCTATTATCATGGAAAATAGGCAATCAAGAAACTATTCACCAACCCTTAGGTACTCAATACCTCGAACTACCAATGAATATGCCTATTTTCTTATTTTATAAATTTTTTATGAAAATAATCTACCTACACATTGGTGGTATCCTTGATGAAAGTATGTTAAAGGCACAGGCAGACTTTCATTAATGATAGTCTATAGAATGACATCATGCCAGTCAAACAATTGATGGAAACTTTACAAAGAATCCAAGATTCCATTGTGCTCATTTGTTGACTGTGAAAAGAAATGGATTCAGTAGAATAAAACATCAGCATTAGGTTTTGATCTATCAAGGCAGCTCCTACCTGTATGTTAAAGTTCAACCTATCTTGAAAAATGAGACAATTTGTTCAACAGCCCTCTCATTGTTAATATGAAATGTATATTCCATAAATAAGGGAGACACATACTAAAGTAATTTGCCACTGCCATATAAGAAGGCCAGCACAGAGTACTAATAGAAGAGGGATTCCCCATTGATAGTTAACACCTTTAAATACTGCTATTTGAGAACTACATTGTGCTAATTTAAAGAAGCCCCAGAACACTGAAGAGTCTTTTACATGACAACCATAATCACTCATTGCTCAGACTACGGTATGCAATTGGATAGATAGCACCTAGGTTGTCTGTACATGCATTTTGGACATGCACTGTAGGTAGACAACAAGCTCAAAATTGAGTAGGAGGAAAAGAGTAGGCTGGATTCTACTAGGGAAATTGAACAATGACTGCAACTTTCTATTTCAAACAAGGACCCATCTTCTTACACACAGCTTATTCTTGTGATACTATAGATTATGAAATACCATGATCTCTGAAGAATTAAAACTGTGAATCTCTTCAAAGATCCACGAAGAGGCATGTGTGGGTGTGAATAAGCTATATCAGATTACTGCAAAAGCTACGTAAAAAATATGATGGTAGAGATGAGAAGATGCACAGCTGGAAGAGGAGAATGAGGTGGACAATCTATGTGCTCCACTGGTACCCATACAATATCAGGAGATTTAATAGAAGGCATATTGAGTATCAGATTTACAGGAGAACATGGACAAGAGCTGCCAAGGTCTGGATGACATTGAGATCTGTACAACTGGAGATCATAGACCATTTAGAATACAGAAGTGTTAGTTTTTAGTTTTTTACAAAATTGATGCCATTGACACTCCATTAGTAGTATATTTATTCATCAGCATCATCGATATGAATAACAAAAAAGCACTTATTTTACACCTACTTTGTGCAAGGAACTAGGCTTACTGTTGAAGATAAACCTGATTTGTATAGATTATGTGAAAAAGTACTGTTCTAGGTCCTGAGGGAGGCACAAAAGAAATATAAGAAATAGGTCCTGCTTTATGAGAGCTTATGGTCAGAAACAGTGCATAACCTAATAGTAGGATAAATGTCAAAATAAGGGAGAAGAGGAGCATGTGTTCTAGTTCCTACCAAATTACCTTGTATTCAATGTACTTATTTGCATTTATTTTCTTAATATTTATTCTCTCTATATATATGTATATACATATATATACATACATATATGTTTTTGTTGTCTTCTCCTTTAGAGTGTAAGCTCTGCACTTGTATCCCTAGCATCTAGCAGTCCTTGGCATATGGTAGGTACTTAATAAATGCTGGTTGATTCATTGACTGAGTAGGGTGGTGATAGGGTGTGATTCATGAGGAAGAGGGAAAGGAATAGAGACTGGAGGATTTGTGCTGAGGAGTTATGTGGGAGATACATGTGAACTGGCAGCAGAGAGCTAGACCCTGGAACATATAGCATTGACTTGAGTTCTCTTTTTTCCTTCACTATAAGAGATGGGTTATGCTAAACCACATGGAGGAGTTCTCTGTCGTTGTCCCCATTGTGACCAGTGGTATGGATTAGCAAAATGATTGGTTAGGATTGTTGGGATGGTTGGGGTTGAGGAAGGTCTCAGGCCATGGAAACTGGGTCCTGCTTTATGGGAGCTTATGGGATCTGGTTGGAGAGAAACATACACACTAGAAAAAGTGCTTCGCTTAATAGTAGAATAAGTGTCAAAATAAGGGAGAGGAAGAACACGTGAACTAGTTTAGTTCCAATTCTGCTGCAATTAGCTGATTGACCTTACGTAAGTGGAACATGGGCTGTGAAACAGTTTTTCACTCTATAGAACCAACTGGCAGGGGAATAAACTGGGGACCTTAGCTTCATTAGCATCATGCTCTTGTTTTATACCATCTAGGTCCTCTGTCTTTTCCCTGTAGCAGAGCTCTCACTTACACATGAACATAGTGGACTCATGTAGCCAAAGCCCAGTGGGGGGTTCTAAGTTCCTTTGGCTCATAGATAGGTTTACAGAGCTAAAGCTAGAAGGGACCTTAGAGCTGTTTTAGTCTGACCCCCTCAATTTGTGTATAAGGAAACCAAGGCCCAGAGAAGCTAACAACTTCCCCAATGTCGAACAGGTGGTAAATCTCAGAAGTAGAATTTGAAGCTGAATCCTCTGACATCAAAGCCATTATTCTTCCCATTGTACCTTGTTACTTGTCTCTGCTCTTTTCTCTGCTTGGAATAGTCTTCCTCTTCTTTGCCTATTCTCATTCTTTTTATCCTTTAAGGACTCATTCAAAGTTCTTCCTTCTCAATGAAGCTTTCCCAGGTTGCTGAAGGCCACCTTTGAGTCAGCGTAGAATATTAGAAAGAACACTGAACTGGGAATCAGGAGAATGTGATTCTTAGGGCTTCAATTTCTACATCTGCAAAATTGGACTTGAGGAGGTTGGACTGGAAACCTCCTAGCTTCCTTCAGGTCTCAGCTAAAGTCTCATCTTCTGCAAGAAGCCTTTCCTAGATCTGCTTAAGCTTAAAGCCTTTGCTCTGAAACTATCCCCAATTTATTCTGTCTATGTCTTGTTTGCATATCATTGTTTGCATGTTGTCCCCCTCCCCCACCCCCACATTAAACTCTGAGCTCCTTGAGATAAGGGACTGTTTGCTTTTTGTTTTTTCTTTGTATCCCCAGCACTTAGCAGAGTGCATGACACATATTAGGCATTTAATAAATGCTAGTTGACTGACTGACTGATGCTGTCTGACGTCCCTTCCAATGCTGATTTCATAGACCTGCAATGCCATGACTTTGTCGTATTCATTGTCTGCAATACTATTGAAACCCTCAGTTACATTGCGGCTTCTTGAGACAATGTGGGGTACTGGAGAGAGCACTGTTCTGGAAGTCAGGAAATATGGCTTTTCATTTTTGCCCTCCCACTAACTTACCTAGGACCAGAAACTTCTCCCTTCTGAGGCTCACTTTCTAGACTGGGTTTGACCCCTGGTGATCATTCCAAATCCAGCACAGTTTCCCCTCTATCTTATTGCCTCCTTATTTAGGGAATGGAGATTTCATTTTACTTGAGTGAATTGTTGGAAGGCAGCACCATATTCCCTGGCTAATTGCGTATTGCCCTACTTCCCTTTGGTTCTGTGAATATGTATTTTGGAGGTGCTTTGGTTTTGCTTTTTTCTACTGATCCATCTGGATAAACGCTTCAATCCTCTGCATGTTTTCATTGGTAGACACCAAGCCCTAAATCCCCCTCAATACTGGAGAGGAAGCATTCCCTGCCTCATAGGAACAAGGGAGAATTAAATCTGGTCAAAGGGCAAAGTATTATATTTTGAGAAAATGTGAGAATAAAAAAGAAGTACGGTGATGTCAAGTCTTAGTTCAGTCAGAAGTGGAGAAATGGCAGATATCCAATGAATCTGGAGTGTATAGCTCGACAAATGGGATTATATAAGACAACCTCCCAGTCTCATGAGTTTTCCCTCAGTTATCTGGGTTGTGTGGGGCTTGACTTATTTATTCCAAATAACCTTGGCTGGCTGCAATAGACTTGGGATTCACGTACTGTCTACATTATCTCCTCTCCCCCATGTAAAAATGACCTATAGCTGCCCTGGAGAAGCAAAGTGGAGAGCTGGAGTTACCTGCTAAATTTGGCCCAAGTGGGCATCAGTCTGGATCATTAAGGTGAAAAAAAAAAAAGCAACACCCTCCCTTCTTTCTTCCGTAGCAAGTTTCAGAGACTCTGGTAGAAATTTAGGTTTGACATAAGGAAAAATGTCCTAACAATGACAGTTATCCAAAAGTGGAACAAGTAGCCTTTCCTTCCACTGGAATTCTTCAAACAAAGAATGATTGACCACTTGTTCGTTCGCTTGCTCAGCACATTCTTTTGTAGGTATAGGTTAGAGGCTCTGAGGTCCTTTCAAACTCTGAATTCTGGGACTCTGATAGAATTATGGGAATAACTACTTAGCTTTTCCCCTTTGCTCTGCCTTTAGAAGCATAGTCATAGGCAAAACCAGGAGTTAGGGAAAAACAATGGTGGTAGGGTTTTTTTTTCCCTTTTCAAATTTCCCTTTCCAGATGTCATCTATTTAGTTCCTGCAATATTAGTTGGCAACCATATTCCATTTTAGAAGTGTGCAGTGTACTTGAAACCGCAGAAATATTTTACTTGTAGAACCAAATGTTGAAAAGGGCTTTGGTAATAAAAATGGAACAACAAGGATATAATTCTTAGAGGGTTTCAACTTTTATGTTTCCAGTGGGTTATCAATCACAGGCAGACACATGTACATATGTATTTGCTAATGTCAGTGGTGTGTTCTGTGTGCATCTGAGGCCATATCTATGCAACACAAAGCAATTTGAAGGGTTACCCTAAACAGTGGTTCTCCTATTCCCACTGTTATTAGGTATGTTTCTCAACCCCGTGGTACAAAAATTATCACAGTCTAACTGTCCAGCGGTACAATATGTATCAGACCTGGGAACAGATAGCTTGACAAGATAGCCACAAACTTCACAAGTGCCCTTAGGGACACATGATCCTGGGCATCCTCTGGAGATGAGCAGCACATTGAGAGAAAAGAGTATCTCAAACTGGGGAAAAAACAATACGTGGGGACCCAACAATATTATAACTGCCCTACCTCACTGCAATAAACGTTGAGCCACTCTTTATCTCTCCTCACACTAAGTCATTATATCTCTGTGAATTATAAAAGCCAACCTAACTAAATAAGAACAATGGTAGCATTGTTCCATTCTGCTTAAATGCATGGACTGACTATGCTCCCTGGCAGGAAGAAAATGCAGCACACACTTTACTATTAATCATACCTGCTTCCTTCCCACTGCTACGGTTCAGATGTGTTGCTATTTCTACTGTGCTGACCACTATGTTCTCCTCAGGTGCCTCCACTTTCTGTGTTCCTGCTAACAGGGGTAGGGGTGGGGTGGGGAACAGATGAGGCCTCTCTGGATACTTTTGGTGAAACTGGTGAACAAGAACAGGCTCACAGCTCATCATTTCTGGTCTGATCTACCACTGCTGGCCTGTCCGAACACGTCTCTCGCTGCCTCCATTCATGCTCTGCCTTGCCATGAAGTCTTAACTCCACTTACTTCCCCTGTTTGCTTTCACAGGGATAGCACTCAGTACCCTCCTCCTCCCCCAACTCTGCTAGCTTTATAGGAGAAACATGGGGAAATCAGTGTAGCTCTCAGTTCTTCCTTTCCATGTTTTTGCATAGCTTCTCTGTGTCTTGACCCAGTGGCTTCTCATTGGAAGGAAGCTCCTCTGTGGTAAAACATACCAGACAATTGGGAAATCCTGGATAATACCTGCGTACCAACATTCATGTCCCACCAAGATCAATGGCAACATCTTAGGTGGGAGGGTTACAAAGGTAAGCCAAGTTATTAGCTGCTCTGCTTTTGGAAAATGTACAGATGATTAGAGTGCTCTGTCTGTACTCAAGGCTTGTATCTTTTTCCTGAATACCTCATCTATTTCTTCTTTTGTCCGGGTAGTCTGTAGTATACTTCAAGGACAATATGGTTTCTCTTAACTGTCACAATTTATCTTCATCCAGGTGATCTCTGCTATGCGGCACCTTCTGGTTTCTGAATTTTCTCACATGATATATCTTCTTAATATATACTTTTACTTTCCTCTTTTACCTATATTGTTTCTTTTGAATAAACTCTTTCTTTCCAGAGCCAAGTCTCTGGAGTACCTATAAAGTTCAATTTACCTCTTTGCATTAGAACCCCTAGTTCAGGCTGCTGGTTGCCTACACTTTGTGCATAGACATTTGAGGCTGTGGGTTTCTCTCTCTCTGTCTGTCTGATTCTTTCTCTCTCTTTTCTCTTTCTCTCCCTCTCTCCTCATTTCTCTCTCCTTGGATTTTTGGGTATCTCAATTGTGATTCTTCTTTCAATGCTGTGACAGTTGTCTGTGGCAGCAGTTTTCAAACTTTTTGCACTTAGGAACCCTTACTAATCTTAAAAATTATTAAGGAAATCTTTACATTTTTAAAAATTATTCAGAATTCCAATGAGTTTTGCTTATGTGGGTTCTATATATCAATATTTACCATGTTAAAACTAAAATGGGCAAGTTTTAAAAATATTTATTAATTCATTTAAAATATTAATAAAACCATTACTTGTTAATATATTTTTATGAAAAATCTTTATATTTTCCAAACAAAAAGAAAACTTAGTAAAAAGAAAAGGATTATTTTATATATATTTGCAACTTTTTAGTTTCTGGCTTAATAGAAGTCAGCTAGATTCTCACATCTGCTGTGATATGTTGTTTTGGTTGAAGTATGTGAAGAAAATCTAGCCTTACACAGATATGTACTTGGAAAAGAAAGAAGTATTTTAATGTAAAAATAACATGTTAGAGTTATTATGAAAAGTTTTGACTTCACAAATCTCCTGAAGGGCTCTCTGGATTCCTCCAGGGTCTGAGAACCTCTGATCTATGGTGTCTAACTTAGTGGATCCATATAGGCAATTTTCTCCAGCAACCTGAGTGAGCATCTTCAATGAAAAAGACAGAGTCTTATATCTCCATTTGTCCCTTTAACTCCTACAGCCTTTGCAGCTAGTCTAAGACTTGCTGGAAGGTTGTTACATTTTATATACATATACATACACATGTACATGTAAATATACATATATACATGCAAATCCAGATGTGTGTATACACACACATGTGTATATATATATATATATATATATATATATATACACACATATGCATATGTGGTATGATTCATGTGATGAATACACACATATATTTATGCTAGTCTCCAAAGTTTTCATCTCTATCTTCATTTGCTGGACTAGGTAATGTTCAGAATGATGACTGAGTCTCTCTAGAATCCACATTTGGCAAAGAAGGAACATTTTAATTATCTTTAGTATATGCTGGTACTCATGGTTTCATGTAAGTGTCTCTACCCCATTACCTCCATGTTATCATTCTTTTCCTATCCCCTTCACTGCTTTTGTATTGATATGTGGTGTTCTGTGGGACATTATACTTCTGTTCCCTTTCTCAGATACCAGCACCATGCTAGGTGTGAGTTGGTTCAGCCAAGCATCCCTTACTAGAAGGGGTGAAGGGCCCTTGGAAAAGATTAAAACATACCCTTACCACTTCAGTTAATCGGTCTGTCAGTAAACATTTATTAAGTGACTAATGTGTGCCAGGCCCTTTGCTAAGTGCTGGGGATACAAAGAAAGGCAAAAGACAGTCCCTGCCCTTGAAGTATTCACAATCAAATGGGAAGACAACATGCAAACAACCATATACAAATCAGATGTGTGTATGTGTATAGACACACACACACACACACACACACACATATATATATATATACACACACACAATTACATATCATATATAATTATATTAATTGATTCTATAATTAGTAATAATTTATATATAATAACATAATATACACACCTATCTATCTGCTGCTGTTTGTCCTTTGTTCTCAAAGAGGACCATGACATCAGGGAAGTGATGCTATGACATGCTAGTGAATTGGATTTAAGTGGGGGAGGGCTGTGCAAAGTCACCAGTCTCACTTTCTCCTCTGGAGTGATCTGGATCCAGTGGCCAGATATAGATCAGGACAACTGGAGATGGCTCAGGATGCAGTGGGGGACCTTGGCCTTTTTAAGCTAAGGTCTTTAACAGGTTTCAGTTTGATTGAGGCAATGTCAATTCAATGATTAAGACTTAATAATAATATATAACATATACACATATCTATCTGTCTATCTAGAGAGGGATAAGGAGAAAGAGAGAGAGAGAGAGAGAGAGAGAGAGAGAGAGAGAGAGAGAGAGAGAGAGAGAGAGAGAGAGAGAGAGAGAGAAAGATAGCCTGTCCTGACACTAGAACACGTAAGACACAAGTAGCTATCACTTTGACAGGCAGAACCCAGTCCTGGTCCCCTCTCCCTTCCTCCTCCCCTCCATTCCCTACATCCCCTTTTCCTAGTCCCAATCTTAATTAGCTTTGAGTAACTGTACACAATATTTTTTTGTTGTTGGAAGTTATTCAATGCTCAATACTTATTTTGAAAAAAAATATATACATTTAATGAAAACATGAGAAAAATAAGCACACCTCTACTGATAATCTTTAAAAGGACTTTCCCATTATAGTTAAACTCATATCTTCTCTTCAAAATGGATTTCCCCTCCTGGTCTTTTACGTGTGCCATGCTCATTCTTTCTTCTGTGCTGCTGTCCCTCTTCCTCATTGTGCCATGACTCTCCTCCCATACCTAGAATGCCTTCTACCCTCCAAATTCTACCCATCAAAAGACCCAGCTCAAATCACCTCCATCAAGTCCTTGTTGATCACTCTAGTTCGTACTGATATATAGCTCCTCAGAAAGTCTATCTCACTTTTCAGAGAGTCTTAGATTTAAAACTGGTAGGAATCTTAGAAACCATATGCTTCAATTCCCTCTTTTCAGATGGAAGAAAATGAGGCCCAGTGAGCTTGAGGGATTTACCCAAACTTATGCAATAAGGGAGTAATGCCCCTTGAACAAGAATCCAGGCGTACTGAATCCATGTGCCACACTCTCAAAGGAGATCAAATGAGATAATATATGTAAAATGCTTTGCAAATCTTAAAGCATTATATAAATGTTAATTATATCAATAACAATAATAATAATTATTATCATTCTATTTCCTGTCTGCTCTCACCACCCAAGTCTTCCCATAACATCAAGATGTTTCTCCTATTTACTAAGTACTGTTTAATTTTGCCTTTTTGTGTCCTTGGAGCTTAGCACAGTACCTGGAACATAGTAGGTGTTCAATAAATATTTATTGAATTGAATTGAATTTCAGAGACTCTACATCTGAAAGGGACTTCAGAGATCATCTAATTCAGCTTACTCATTTTTAGAGATAAGGGAAATGAGGTCCGGAGAAGGAAAGTAATTTGCTGTAGGTCATACAGATAGTAAACTTCGTGGCTGCTATTTGAACTCAGGCCTTCTGATTCCCAGTCCAGTATTTTCCCCCCTACATCATTAATCTCTTCTATCCAAACCTTCTTCCAATGCCTCACTGAGGCAGAGAGGTCATCTTGGTTTCTCTAATGCAAAGCCATTGGGGTTCAGGCTTTGACAGGTCCTTCTAAGATGGAAAGATATTCACTGTAGAGCCAGTGATGTACTGTTGTCTGAGGTCCAAACTAGTTAAATTTGGAGAGCCCAGTGACCACATAATGAAACTTTCTGGCCACAGCAACTCATTAAATCATCTTTTGAGGCCTGGAGGGGTTGTGATACTCCTTGGTGAAGGGAGTGCCTACACCAATGACATCACAGCTCTTTTGACATATTAATGTATGAAAATCTGTAGTTGGACTGGACCTCTCTTGGAAATGTGACCGATAGCTGGAGAAATGCTGCCTCTCTGAAGATATGACAGTATTATTACTACCATAGCCAAGATGAGTTTGGTCTTAACTCATTATAACAGTATGTGTCTTATTGGCTAAGTATATATCTGTGATATTGTTATTGATTGCATTAATTTTATTGTTAACAATGATAATAATTATTATTCTGTCAACTCGTTTCTTTTGAAAATTGCCCCCTTTCCTTTAGAAAATAGCTTATGAGGAGACAGATTTAAAGATTTCTGGAGAGGTAGGGTTTTCACTGTTCTTTACAGTTGGCTAGACCGGCAGCATCTGCTTTTCCTCAGCCAAGGTGACATGCTTTGGGCAGCTGAGAGGTCTGGGAAACAGCAAGTTTAGCAGTTTGGGAAGGAGTCCATTTTCTAAGACTTTTAGGGAAAAAAAGTAACTTTCAAAGTGAAATAGCATTAAGAGTGGAAGAGAAAGCTGGGTCTGTGTTTTGCTGCTGATCACACAAAATTCTACACTGAAGTACCCCAAATTAAAGATACGTTAGTCTTTTATTATTTAAATTGACTCTCATCCAGATGTTTTCACTTGTCCTAACCCCTCTCCCATATTTCAATACTTTAAGGATCTTGTGATTTTGTCATTGGGGATACTACTTCCTTCTCCCTCCAATACTGGTCCCAGTTCTTCTATGATGTGATAGGTCACCTCCAAGAGTTGTTATGGATAAAAAATGATTTTCCTATGGCTAAGCTGGTGATGAGCAATCCTGAGGTTAGTTGAAACTGGTCTTAGATAACAGACCATTGATGGACTTGTGTTTGTAGCTTTTCCTGCTTGGTAGCATGTGCCAGAGCCCAACCCTTCTGGTTTAGACTTCAGAAAAGCCAGGGTCACCTCTATAGCATGAAAATGTCTCAGTGAAGGATTTTACTAGACGCTTTTTTTTTTCACGTAGGGGCCAAAGTCTACCTTAGGATTGGAAAAGGCTGAGCTGTGAAGCTATACTCATGACACCAACTTAGACCATCAACAATCAGCTTTTGGAAATGATTGGACCAACCTCATAGATTCACGACTTTATTACAGTAAAATGTAATATTGTTGAGGGCAGAGATTCTTTTTTTTTTTTCCCTTTGATCCCAAGTGGGTTTTTTTAGCACTTTTTTTTGGACTAGCTTTTTGGTATATGGAAGTCACAGGAGTTCATAGTCTTCCAGAGTTGTCTAGTGGCACTGAGAGGTTAGCTGATATTCCCAAGGTTACATAGTCTATATGGTTGGGGTGGGACTTGAACTCAGGTACTCTTGACTCTTGGCAGTCCCTCTATTTACTACCCTGGCACATATTAGTTATTTATAAAGAACAGAACAGAACAGAACAGGAGAGGAGAAGGAGAGGAGAAGAAAGTAGATAAGGGAAGGGAAGGCAAGCAAAAGAAGGGAAGGAAAGGGAAGGGAAAGGAAAGGAAAGAAAAGGAAGGGAAAGGAAAGAAAAGGAAGGAAAAGGAAATGAGGGGAAGGGAAGGGAAGAGAGGGGGAGAGGAGAGAAGAGAAGGGAATGGGAGGAGAGGAGAGAACAGGAGAAGGAAGGGAAGGGAAGGAGAGGGGAGGGGAAGAGAGAATTTAAACAAATCTGACCAAGAGGAACTGCAGACATCATGTGGCCCAAAATCTTTCTATAGTTGAGAAAGATGGAGTCTAAAGAGGCAATGTATCAGACCAAATTACAAAGTGAATAGGCAGAATATGTCTTGTAACTCCCAGTATAGTGCTATTTCTAGAACACTTACACTGCCCTCCCCAAAGTGCCATACCTATTCATATAAAAGTTGTATTTCAATCCACCTGGGTGGCACAATGGATAGGAGTGCTGGACTTGGAGTCAGGAAGATCTGAGTTCAAATCCAGCCTCAGCTTATTGTTGGCAATATGACCCTGGGCAAGTCCCTTAACTTCTCTCAGCCTCAGTTTCCTCATCTGTAAAATGAGGATAATAATAGCACCTACATCCCAGGGATATTATGAGGATCAAATGAAATTCCATGTGTAAATTCTATATATTGACAAACCTTAAAGCACTATAAATGCTAGCTATTATTATTACCTCATCTCCAAATCTAATTTGTATTAACCCTCAATGTGGCTTGTAATCTTGTTCATTCTACAGATACAATTTAAACTTTTCTGATCTTCCAAGTGACAAGAAGTCTCCCTCACTCTACCCCAGCCCTCATTCCCTTTTTGGAGGAGACCACAATTAGCTTCCCACTCCTGGTGCTTCAGAGTAAGGCAGGTAGATCCTTGTGGTCCATGGTAGCTATCTGAGGCCATACCCTGAGGCTGAGAGAGAGAAGGGGGAGGTAATCCACAGGAATCTCTGTCTTCTGTGTCTTTGGACTTTGTGTGAGGGCTTGGGCTGGCTATCTGGATGTCTATGTTGAGGGGTAAAAAAGTAAGGAGGAAGGCAGTCAGTGACTAGTAAAGTAATATATATTCAGTCCAGAAGATAGGAGTTCACCTCTTGCCTCAGACACTAGTCACTTTAGGGCTTTCAGATTCAGTTTCTTCATCTATAAAATAAGGGAAATAATAGCACCTTCCTGATGAAATTGTTATAAGATTAAAAAATTTAAAACTGTATATATATATATAATATATATATGTATGTACGTGTGTATGTATGCATATATACACATACATGTATATACACATACACATACATATATACATATACATACACACATATATCTCTATATATATAGTATATATATATGTATGTACGTGTGTATGTATGCATATATACACATACATGTATATACACATACACATACATATATACATATACATACACACATATATCTCTATATATATAGTAACCATGACTTGTACTTTAAGGTTTATAAAGGACTTCATATATATTTATATCATATATTACATATGCACACAATACATATGTATGTGTATATGTATTGTTGTTGTTCGGTCGTTTCAGTAGTGTCCAGCTCTCTGTGACCTCATTTTGGGGGTTTCTTGGCAAAGAAGTGGTTTTCCATTTCCTTCACCAGCTCACTTTATAGATGAGGAACTGAGGCAAATAGAGTGAAGTGACTTGCCCAGGATCACACAGCTAGTAAGCATCTGAGGCCAGATTTGAGCTCATCTTCCTGATTCCAAGCCCAGTGCTCTATCTACTGTGCCACCTAGCTGCCCCATACGTGTATGCGTGTGTGTGTGTGTGTCTGTCTGTCTGTCTGTCTGTATATGTATATACATGCATACACACATACACATATGGGTATGTATGTATGTATGTATGTGTATATATACATATATACATATATGCATATACATACACATATACACACATGTGCATATCTACATATATCTATATCTTCGTAAACCTTAAAGTGCTAGGTCAGTGTTAATTATTACTTAGACTAGTGAGCTTTCCAAGCTTTTGCAACTAAGATGCTGCCATGGGAATCTAGTAGGATCCCAAAGTTCAGGTTTCCAGATTTCTAATGACAGCTTTCCTCCTGTGATATCAGGGTTTGGCTTCTTGATATGCACAATGGGGGGGGGGTAATATTTTAAAGCATCTTCTAGTTCTAAAATTCCATCATCCTTTAACTGAGAGAAGGAAGGGACGGGATAAGACTAGATTGATGGAGAGTGGCAAATGAGAGTGACCAGCTCGTCGGTATTAGCTTCTTCTTCAGCAAGGAAGAGCACAGGTTTCTGTGTTTTGGGGTTTTTTGGGTCATTTGAATATTTCCCTATAATCCTAGGTTTCTTTGTGGTACAGTGAACAGGGTAATCAGTTTAGAATCAAAAGCCCTGAGTTCTGAGTTTGTTTCTACCACTTACTTATCTTAAACAGATCACTTACCCTCTCTGGGTCTCATTTTCCTTATCTCTAAAACGAGAAACTTGGACTGAATAAATGATCTCTATTTATTTATCTAATCACGTATTTATTTATTTACTTATTTATTTATCTGTTTATTTATTTGTTTATTCATTCATTCATTCATTCATTCATTTATTTAGGGCTAGGCAATGGGGTTAAGTGACTTGCCCAGGGTCACACATCTAGTAAGTGTTATGTGTCTGAGGCTGGATTTGAACTCAGGTCCTCCTGAATCCAGGGCCGGTGCTCTATCCACTGTGCCACTTAGCTGCCCCTCTAAAGTCATTTAAAGCTCTAGTTCTATAGTCATTTAACTTGCTCTAATGCCTTACATTTGTGTGTAGAGAAGCTCATTTACTTTTAGGAAAAATAACTAATTTTCTCTCCCAAAGATCAGTGATTTTGTGTAATGATTTGTTGGTGTTTATCTATATATCAGTTTAGGGACATATCCCGAATATATTCAGGGGGCAGCTTATATTAGTAATAGTGTGGTAACTTTGTCATAAATAAGTTTGGGTGGGGGAATATATCTTTTCATCCGCATTTTCTCACTTTTTCAGTGGACTGTGTTTGAAATGGGCCTTTCTGACCTCTAGTATTTATGAAGACATCATGGTATGGTCAAATAAGGAGGCACTAAAATAAAAAACTGTAGGGGCCAATCTTGGATTGGTCTCCAAAGACTGAACTGGATGCCCCAGACGATATTTTTCCACCTCTACTTCCCATGATTTACCATGAACATTCATGGACTGTCAGAATGAATGATTGGGTTTCATTAAGTCTAGTGTAACTCATGCCTTTTTAGTTCAAAAAGTGTTCTCTGTATGTGTTATTCCTAAATCTGGTGCCACAAAACTTCTTAGGAAAAAAAAGAAGAAATGACCCTTGGATGAGGACCTTTCTTGGATGCAAGAATTAGGACACATCCTTGTCTGAGGCACATAGACAGGCAAACTTGGTATTGGGAAAACTCAGGTTTGCATCCTACTCCAGAGCTTACTAGACAGTATAGTCATGGACAAGACAATTACCTTCTCTGACTCTCAGTTGCCTCCTCTGAAAGATGGGGATAAGCATATACTTTACCATTTCATTTTCTATGATTATCAGCAAACATTTCTCATGACATTTCTGACATAAAAGCCTATTTTTTAAAAATAAATTTTTGTTGATATCTTTCCTAATAGAGTTGTTATGATGCTCAAATGATGCAAATGAATTGAAAGGGCTATGGAAACATAAAAGCCTACACAGATGTCAGTCATCATTATGTTAAAACAGCTCTTTGAGAATTTGTCTAAGAAAAATATGAAGTTTTGGAAACTGTGACAGTCTCCAAGCTGTGGCCTGGTAAAATCTGCCAAGCAAAGTGAGTTGGCTACCTGGAATAAATGTTCACATTACTTGTGGCGTGAGATTGAGAGGTGTGAGAGGAAGGGGAGAAAAGCACTTTGTGTGTGTGTTTGGGGAGGGAAATGACTGAATTTGCCTTAATTACCCAAATAGTTGACATTGGTCACATTTGACAGATTTTTTGCAAAATTCTATATTTCCTTTGGGCACTTTAATTGGCAATTGGGACAATTATCCAGATTATTCAGCTAATCTACGTGCACTTTGCACACATACAATATATATAGAAAACAGTAAGATATAAAATACATATGTAAAGATGCAAGGATATGTCTACATAAATACAAATAAGTGCATATTATAATATAGCCACCAATACAGCATATATACCTTGAGTATACATATCTATCTATCTGCTTACCTATGTGTCTGAGTGTTTATTTCCCCAATTTATCTGGATAATTACCTTACTCCTCTCTGTCATCTCCCTAGCTCCTTTACTTTTCCAGTGGAGTCTTGGCTTTGGCCTTTGTTGATTTTTTTGTCCAAGAGGAGGAAGGGCAGGGAGGTGATATAAAACTAATATTTTCATGTGGAATAACTAGTCTAGTTTAATCCACTGGTTGCCAACCTCCCATTTCTCAGAGAGCCAATCAGAAAATCTTCTCATCCTTCGCTCCTTGTTTATTCTAAATGCTATGAACTAAAAGACTCTGGAAGAGTTATTTAAGTCTTCACTTTCTTTTTATTATACTTCTTAGCAGGACTAGGCGATAAATCACTTGAGGAAGAACAGATACAGAAAACGAATATTTAAAATGAGTTATGAGGTAAAAGAGATTACCTGCTATTATGTTGTATCAAAGGCAGACACTAACAAGCAGAATGTAATTCACAATGCTTAACCAGTATGACTTTAATTGCAACAGAGTTATTAAGCTAACAGGATCATTAAAGGCATTAAAGGAGGCAGTCCAGGAGCCACCAGGAATGAAAAGTCTCCCCACCCTCCCCACTCACCCTACTTTACCTATTTAACTGGAATTGAACTTTGCCTGAGTTTCTACTATAGCCATATCCCTCCTCCCACCCATGCCCCTTCACACCAGGTTACTGTGACTGCAAGCAAGAACGTCCACATTGGCTGAGCTTATGCTGATCACCCGGAACTACCAGTGAAGTGAGAAACAAAGGCGACAGAAAGTGTGTAAAATTCTGGAGATGCTGCTGTCGCCACTTGGTCAAGATCGGCTGCGTGGGATCAAGGATCCACAAGTCACTAACATCCTCACAGTGATGCCAGATGAAACAAGTGACTTGGACAAAGCCCTTTGTTGGCCCTCCTTCCTCCCTCTTGAAGTTCCTTTATATTACTTTGCACACTCTTTGAATTGACTTAACTATAGTCATATGTTTGATTGCCTCAGCAGAATAGAAGAAACCATTTTTGCTTTTGCATTCTGTATTTCCAGTATCTACCACAGTGCCTCGAACGCAGGCGGACCTCAATGTATATTCATTGAATTGAATTGTTGTCGGTGAGAAACAGCCTATACTCAAGTGCCGACTCACCAAAATACAATTAACCCTGCATTTCTCTTTGGCCAATTCTGCATAGCTGAAGGATATCTCTGAAGGTCTGATACAGGATGAAAAAAACCAAAAAACCCCCAAACCCCAAACAACAATACTGTATTTGGTATCACAGGAACTACTTTCAAAACCTAGCTCTATTATTTACTGTGTAAGAAAGTCACTTAACTTCTCGTGCCTCAGTTTCCTCATCTATAAAATTAGAGGGTTAGAATAGATAGCTGTCTAAGGTCCTTTCTAGTTCAATCATTTATTGTCTACTATGGGCCAGACAGTATACTACAGATGCAAAGACAAAAATGAAGTAATCTTTGTCTTCAAAGGGCTTAAATCCTATTATGAGAGAAGACATATATGTGTATAAGTATAGACTAAATAAATACATGGTAGTTTTTTCTAGGGGTGAGGCACTAGTAGCTTGGGTAGAGGAGGGAAGGGAGATCAAGAAAGGTTTCATGTAGGAGGTGATATCTGAGCTAATTTTTAAAGATTCTATAACGATTGTCTCCAAGAGGCTTCTAAACTGTTGGAAAAAGAAGAGTGGGCCTCCAAATCATACAATAATGGGTGTAGTGTAAAGAAACTGAATCTTTAGATTCTCAACTCATCCATGTCCAGTGATCCCACATTACCACAGACTTACTCCACCCTCACTGCACTGCTTCTTGTAAGTCCTGCGTATAAGCCCTAACTATGGTAAAACTATAGTTAGTCCTACATTTTTTTCATCTCATGGAATTTTCTCAGGCTTTAGGGAAGCATATAGAAACCCTATATTTCTCTTCATCAAGAGGAGTCTTTGTTAATTGGAAAGGGAAATGCTGTTGGCTCGGTTATGGCCTGGGGAAAAATGTGCTCATGTCCTTTACGTGAGGTTTTCTTACCACACCTAAGTTTTGCTCATGAGGCCCTGGAAGGTCTAATAGTATCTTTGCCTTTCAAATTTCTGATGCATTTAGGTAAGCTAGATGGTATAGTGGATAGAGTGCCAGGCTTGGAATTAATCTTCCTGAGTTGAAATCTGGCCTCAGACACTATCTGTGTGATCCTGGGCAAGTCACTTAACACTGTTTGCCTCAGTTTCCTCATCTATAAAATAAGCTGGAGAAGGAATGGCAATCCTCTTTAACGTCTTTGCCAAGAAAATCCCTAATGGGGTCATGAAGAGTCAGACACAACTGAAACGGACTGAACAACAAGGAACTCCCTCAGTAACTTGTTTGTAATTGATGCTTTCAGAGTCATCTGGAAGACTGAGGAAGTTAAATGACTTGCCCACGGTTACACAGCTCATATATGCCATAGGCAAGACTTGAATCCAGGTCTTCCTGGCTATAAGGCTAGAGGACTATTCACTACCATGTACTGCATCTCAAAATAATGGTCAAGAAAAGTCATCTGGAGGATTCATCTAAAGGTCAATGTCAGTCCCTGCTAAGTTGGCTTATTGATATGATAAGGATTTTGACTTTGGATACTGGCTACTTACAGAAGATCTGACATAGCAAAAGGTGGTTTCACTGTGAAAACCTATTTCACCATAACTCTTCTTGGCCAGCACGAATTTAAAGGTTTTAATCTTTGGGGAAAGTTTTGGTAACTAGGCTTTAGGAAGGACCAAATGCCGTATTCCCCCAATAAGTATGACTGCATCAACCCAGGCAAAGTGAAGTAGAGGATTGAGGTAATTTTTTGGATAATTCATGGGGGGTGGGAAGGAATCAGAAGAGATGGAGCTATAATCACTTGCCTCCCTCTCTGTCCTACACTGGGAAATTGCGAATTCGTCTATAGGGACACAGACTTGGCATTGTATAGTACAGGAAGCAGGGGGAGAGATGATGGGGAACAGAACAAAATGGCCTCTGTTGTTATCCATTGCCTTTAGTTCTTGTTGTTCAGGCAGAAAGAGAGGCTGAAGTAATGACAAGGAAAGGCAGAATGAAGGGATTGGGAAGACTGGAGAACTCTTCTCCAGCTCAGACCTCCCTCCTACTACCACTTCTGCACTCTCCCACTGCTGTCACCACTGAGCAACCTCTCTTCTTTGGATTTGCAATCCATTACCTTCATTTTCCCCATCCAAATCTCAAAGACTGGAATCCTGGATCTCCAGGTCACACTCTCTTTTATCTCAAGGACTTTGTGTCTGACCCAAAGTCCTCTTCTTGACTTCAAACCCTGCCCTCATCCATAAGGACTTCAGTATTCTCTCTGATATCATCTTAAGCATTCTGGCTTCCCAGTTCAACCTCATAAGCTTCCATGACCTCCCTTTTCTTTCTATCTAATTAGCCTGTAGTTTTGACTTCATGATAATCTATAGCTATACCATCTCTATGATGTTGGACTCTGGAATTCTACCCTTTGATCATATACTTCTACTTTTATAGAATCATAGGGTTAGAGCTTCAAGGGGACCTTATAGGACCTGATGGGGTACTTGGAGGTCATCTGGTCCAACTCTCCATTTTGCACACGAGGAAACTGAGATCTAAAGAGTTAAAATGGCTTCCTCAGGTCACATGTATAGTAAGTGACAGAGCCAGGATTTGAACCCCAGATTTTCTGATTTCAAATTCATTGTTTTCTCCCCAACACTTTGCCATGTTGCTTCTCTCTCTCCTTTTAAACTTATGGATCTCCCCCAATGCTGGATCTCCCCCAACCATTTATCTTTTTGCTTCTACTCCCAAGGTGCTGAACCCTATTGGAGAAAGTCACAAAAAACCATGCTGGCTAAGTCCACCAAGAATTCACGTCATCTCATGTCAAGCTGGCCCTCAGATTGCCTACACAGGAAACTATGTATGCTTAATGGATTGATTCCCTATCACTCTTCCTGCAGAACTGGTTCCGATACATAAACAGATAAGTACATAAAAGATAATTCAAAGAAGAAGGAGCACTAAGGAAGAAGGAGGCATGAAGGAAGTAGGAAGGCTTTTGTAGAAGGTGACACCTGAGCTGAACCTTGAAAAAAGTTAACGCCTGGCTTTCTTTCCTCTATATATTCAAGACAGTTGGAGTCCAGGGGCTTCCCACAAGGCTATGTGACTTTGGGCAAATCACTTCCTTTCTGGTGAGCCTTCTCTCATTCTCTGTCCTTCGGAGTCTTTCTTTGAATGTCATCCTAGATGCTACCTCTTCCATGAAGTTGTCTCTGATTTTTCTCACGTTTTTAGTGTTCTTTTCCTCTGCAAATTACCATGTATTTATTTTTCTCTTTAAATATCTGTCCAAGTAGAATGTAAGCTCCTTGAGGGCAGGAATTATTTTGTTCTTGTCTTTGACTTCCCAGTGTCAGACATAGGTGCCTTGAACACAGTAGGAGCCAAATAAATGTTTATGGAATTCAGTAGAATAGAGGTTTCTGAAGAAGGCCTTGGAGCTTGTTATCCTCCTGAAGAGTCTAGCGTGTTTTTGGGAAAAAGGAAGTCTCTGGCTCCTAAGCAACCAATGTGGAACTTAGAACAGGGTGCCAACTGAAAAGAGCAGGGTTTATTTGAGGCTCAAATTGAGTTTTTTTCTTTAAGAAAAGGTAACCCAATCTTGAGAGATACTCCCTTTCAGTTCTATACCATTAACCTTCTACAACACCTGTTTACCATCTGAATGCCTTCCAGACAAATCAGCCCCAGGTTCTGCAGGAAAGTGGTGAAAAGAATATTCAGAAGATGAATAGAAACACTTGCACTCACTCATTCACTCCCCCTTGATCCCTCCCTCCAATTGGAGTGATATTCCTTTCTGACTCCAGGTCTATTGAGTTACAGAGACAAAAAAATTTAATAAGCTGGATACAATTTCTGATTTTCAACAGGCTCTCATTTTTATCCCAAACTGGCATCCTGTCTAAGTATGCTTTCTTAAGTGGGAAGGTGTCCCTAACACCTTGTGCTTTCAGCATTGGCCTCAAAGGGAAGAATCTGGTTTTGAACCCTGAAATCATCAATCGTTTACTGTGGGATTCTGGACACTTTACTTAATATGGAAATCAGAGACCGGTGTAGAACTGGAAAAGAGCTTAGGGCTCATCTAGTCTGCCCTTATCATTGTGTAGATAAGGAAGCAGAGACTTAGGGCAGTGATTTGTTCAAGGTCAGCATTCTTTCCTGTAATAATAATATCTACTAAGCCTTGTAGAGTTAAGAGGATAAATGAGGATGGCTTTTGAAAATGAAGGTCCTAAGTAAAGATAAGCTATATTTAAAATCAACTCTGGGCAGTTAGGTGGCATAATAGACAGAGTGTTGGATCTGAAGTCAGGAAGACTTATTTTCATAAGTTCAAATCTGGCCTCAGATACTTACTACCTGTGTGACCCTGGGCAAGTCACTTAACCCTGTTTGCCTCAGTTTCCTCATCTGTGAAATGAACTGGAGAAGGAAATGACAAACCACTCCATTAGCTTTGCTAGGAAAATCCCAAATGGGGTCACAGAGAGTTGGACACAACAGAAATGATTGAACAACAACAATTATAGATTTAATTATCTACTTTGTGGATTATCCATGGGACTCTCTAGTCCCATTTCATGCTTTTGGGTTGCTACCCTTCTTTGCTTATGAGTATACATTTGGATTTGGGGAATGCAAGCTTATTTTAATATTAGTCTAAATAAAACAAAATTAGGAGGGCAAATCTGCATGGTACAGTGGAAAGAACCCTGGGTCTCTTGTCAGAAGACCTGCATTCAAATGCTGCCTCTGATATTTATTACCTAAGTGACCTCAGACAAGTCATTTAACCTTTCTGTACCTCAGTTTACTTATCTACAAAATGAGGGGGTTGAACCAAATACCCTCCCCTCATCCCCCAAATGTCTTTGGGTTCTAGATCTACAATCCTATGCTGCAAATGATCATTTGCACATTTACCAAGACACGTTAGGAATCATAGCTAGCACGTCCTCATTTCTGTGGTGGTTAGGTGGCACAGTGGACTTGGAAGTAGGAAGACATCTTCATGAGTTCAAATCTGACCTCAGATACTCATGAAATGTGTGACCTTGGGCAAGTCATATCACCCTGTTTGTCTTAGTTTCCTCATCTGGAGAAGGAAATGGCAAACCACTCCAGTGTCTTTGCCAAGAAAACCCCAAATGGCGTGACAAAGACTAGGACATGACTGAAAATGATTGAACAACAAAAATTTTTATGGCATATTCCTTTAAGAAAGAGCCTAGATTTAGAGCAAAGTGAAGTGACTTGTTGGAGGTCACAAAAGTATCAAGTGGCAGACGTGGGTCTTGAACTCAGTCCTGCTTGTTTCCAGAGCCAATAATGTTCTTTTCCATTGGATCTTCTACTGTGATATCGTGGAAAAAAGTATGAGACAGAGTCAGAAACCATAGTCATATGTTCAGTCTGCACTGACGAACTACGAAACCTTTGGCAAGTCCTAACCTCAGTTTTTTCATCTGTAAAATGGATGACAATACCTACCTCCTACTTGCTTCATCTCCTGCCTGTCTGACTGCTCAGTCTTCTTCTCAGTATCCTTTGCTGGATCTTCAACTATGTTATGCTTGCTAGGCATGGGCGTCCCCTAAGTTCTATGTTGGGGCCTTTTTGTCTTCTCCCACTATACCACCGAACTTGGTGATCTTAACAACACCCATGAATTCAATTAACATCTCTGTGCAGATGATTCTCTTATTTATTTGCCCAGCCCTAACTTCTTACCTCTAGTAGTACATCTCCAATTGCCTATTGGACTTTATCGCTTCACATTCCTGTCTCCAAAACCCTTCCCTCTTTGTAACATCTCTATTATTGTCAAAGGTACCACCATCTTCCCAGTCACCTAGGCTGTCTTTCTTTACTCCTCACTCTCTCTCTCTGTCTCCATTTATCTTAGTAATTGTCAAGTTCTGTCAATTCCACCTTTGTAATATTTCTCATACACACCCTCTTCTTTCCTCTGACATGACCACCATCTTGGATTGGGCTCTCTTCACTTCATACTTGGACTATTGCAATAGCCTGCTAGTTGGCTTCCTAACTCTCCAGTCCATCCTTCACTCAGCTGCCAAAGTGATCTTCCTAATGCACAGGTCTGACCATGTCACCTTACCCCCCTACTCAGTGAACTCCAGTTGTTCCCTATTATCTCCAACATCAAGTATCTGGCTTTTAAAGCCTTTCATAACATGACAGTTTCTAGTTTTCCAATATTCTTACACCTTATTCCCCTCCATATACTTTTTGATCCAAAGACAACAGCCTTTTGCTGTTTCTCACATGGGATAATCCATCTCCCAACTCTGGGCCTTTTCGATGGCTCTGCTCCAGTCCTGGAACTCTCTCTTTTTCTCTCTGCTCTGTCTCTCTCCACCTCTGTCTCTCTGTTTCTGTCTCCACCTGTCTCTCTGTCTGTCTTGGCTTCCCCTGCTTCCTTCATGTCTTAGCTAAATTCTCACCTTCTTCAAGAAGCCTTCCCAGTCTCCTTTCATGCCTAGCACCTTCTTTATGAAATTATCTTCAATTTTCCCTGTATTTAGCTTGTTTGCACATAATTGTTTAGATGTTATTTCCCCCATTAGACTGTGAGCTTCCTGAAAGCAAGGACTGTCTTTTGCCTTTCTTTGTATTCTCAGGGCGTGGCAAATAGTTAGTATTTAATAAATGCGTGTCGACTTTACTACCTCATAGGGTTTTGTGAGGATTAAATATCATAATGTATATAAAATACATCATAACTTTAAAGCTATCATTTTTATGTTATAAATGTAATTATGACTATTTTGCATTATCTGTAGTTTCATTATTCCTATTTATTTTTGCAGCTAGTGGAGACCTGATTTTGTTTTCATTATTAGACATCTACAAAGTATCTAGGTGATTTGGATAAAACCTTTCACTTTTGCCATGTTGATTCAGGCAATGATTTCAGAGTTAGTTGGTTTAATTCAACAAGCATTCATTAAGCACCTACTGTGTGTCAGGCCCTGTGCTAGGCACTGGGGATGCAAAGACATTCTGTGCTCTCAAGGAACTTCAATTCTACTTGACGGGGGTGGTGATGCTAGAGAAGTGGGGGAGACAACATTATTACTGATAAATGATTATAAAATAGATATAACAAATAAAAAGTATTTTATTTGAGAGGTAAATACTACTAGAAAATGGAAGAAACAAGAAAGACTTCTTGTAGGAGGTGGCATTTAAGCTGAAACTTGAAGAGTCTGGGGTTCCAAGATGAGAGGTAAGAGAACATTTTAAGTGTAGGGCACGGCCAATGTAAATGCATGGGGGCAGGGATTGAATGCTGCATAGAGGCAATAGCAAGCAGTCCAAGTTGGCTGAAACATAAACTGTGTGTGTATGTGTGGAGTCACATGTAATCAGCCTGAGAAAATAGGTTGTGACTAAATTGTGAAGATCGTTATATCAGACTTGCTCTGCATGGCTCCAGAAGGCAGAATTCAGAGTAACCACTAAAAGTTGCGGGGAGGCAGGTTTGGGAGAGTCTCCTGTGGGTGGGGTGAGGGGTACTACAATAGTATTTGGGGATTTGCTGTGGTTGACAAAATTCATCATCCGGTAGTCAACCTTCTGGTGCAAATTCCCTCAGAATTTGGCTAGGTTGGTCCATTGCTAGGCTGTTACTCAAACTCTTTCTGGCCAGGCTGAACTTTTCAGAAAATATGTAGCATTGGCCTAGCCTTGGAGAGCCCAAGATCCTCCAAATCACAAAATTTTAGAATTAGCATAATAATAAATACCTGACATTTTAAGGATTGCAAAGTACTCTTTATACACTATCTCCCTTGATTCTTTTAACAACTCTGTGAGGTAGGTACTATAGGTACTAAAAGTAATTTTATCTATATTTAACATATGAGGAAACTGAGATTCAGAGAAATGAAGTGATTTGCTTCTGACAACGTAGGTATTAAGTGTGGGAGTTAGGATTTGAACTCAAATACTACTGACTCCAAGTTTAGCACTCTAGACTTGGAATGAGAAGAACTGATTTGAATCCTCTGAAACTTCCTACTCATATGACCCACAGCAGGTCCCTTCCTCTTTCTGAGCTTCCGGGAGAATTTTTGATAAAATCTGAGAATTAAAGTTATCACCATTTTATCAAAGAGACTCTGCTGATATTCTGAACATGGCAATCAGAAGACTGGAGTTCATTGATAATGCAAAAGGCCATTGCTTTAATAAGCAAACTGAGTCTTGGAGAGATTTTGCAACTCACTAGACCTAAGAAGCCATCTAGTCCAAAACATATTTGAAAAATGAGATTTTCTATAGCTTTGCTTGAAGACCTCCAGTGTGGGGAAAACCATGACCTCACAACAGGATGGAGAAATGGGAGGAGGACTTTTATTAGAAAGACAGGGTAATTATGGATCCTAGATTTATAAAGAAGGAAGAAAAATCTGAAGAATTGCATTGCATACCCATCTTTTAGGGCAAAAGGAAGCTATTTTAGAAAAAGGAAACCAAGTAATCTCAATAAATAGCTTCTTTGCTAGGTCTTGTTTTGAGAAGAGACTCAGCCAGAGGAAAGAAAAGGGAAAGGGGGTGGGCAATCCAAACAAAGTATCTCCTCCAGGAATCCAATATAATAGACCTTATGTGGGGGGTAAGGAATTGGGGGAAGGGGAGACCAGGGAGGAAATTAAATAATAGCCTGAAATTCCCAGGTGTGGATAGAAATGAGAAACAGCAATGCCTTCTAAGAAAGGAATTCAGGAATGTGTCCTTCTGGAGCCTGGGGGAGTGGGGAATGATGGCAGGGGCAGTGCACTGTGGATAGAGAAGGGACAACATGGGAAATGAAGGATTGCTTCTTGGCCTTTGGGTTAAGGTCAAGTGTAGTCCTAGTGTATTGGATGTAGCAGTACTAGGATTTGGGTGGAGATCGAGTAGAGAAACAAGACTGTGAATTGGTGGAAGGAAAGAGTCACTGGGAACACATCTAAGATGATCCAAGCCTGAGCTACAGAGCAGAGAAAAGAAGGATGAACAGGACAAGGATGGAAAAATAGAATTTCAGAGCTCCAAGGGCCATGAGATCATTTAGTTCCACCCCCTTGACTTATTTTGATTTTGACAATAAGTTTTACTCATCCCTTTTTGTTTTTATGTCATTGTTATTTCCAAACTTATATAGCTCCCACCTTGTCCACCATCCACTGAGTCTTCCTCTGTAATAAAAAGTTGAGCAAAACCCGCTGGCACAGTGATACCATCTGACTTCATATTCAACATTTTACACCCAGAGCTCCTGCCTATTTACTGAAAGGAAGAAGATGCATTTCTCCATCTATTCTCTAGGGCCAGGATCAACCATTACAATTAACTACCCAGGGTTTGACTTCATTTGAAAGTTTTTTTTTCCATTTACCCTGTTGTATTCATCACATGAATCATTTTCTTGGTACTTGCCTTAGTTCATATAAGTCTTCCCATTTTTCTCAGAAATCCTCATAATCATCATTTCTTACTTAATAGTATATTCTATACTATTCATATACCACAATTTGTTCACATGTTCCTCAATGGAAGGGCAACCATTGTTTCTAGTTTCTTACTAGAACAACAACAACAACAATAAAACTGGTGCTATGAATATTTCAGTATAGAAAGGATCTTTTTGTCTTTGACTTCCTTACAATTCCTTCATTTTGTAGAGGAGGAGACAAACTAAGGCTCAGTGAAATTGAAAGATTGGCACACAGCTAGTTAGTGTCAGAGGCAGAACTAAAACCCAGATCTCCTGATTCATAGTCCTTTTCATGATACTATCAACCCGCCATTTTCTCCTCAATGGTCCAGATAGCCCAGAGTGAGTCTGCAGTCAGGCACAGGTGCCATCTTTTCTGGGGGAACCTCTGAATAACCAGTTACAACTGATTATAGTCAATCCAGTGAGATGTCAAATGCCAATGATACATCACTGACATGGATCCCCTCACATGCGATGCTGGTCTGCTAGCAAATAATAAACATAAATTTGTGTACTTACCAGATGCAGGAGCACATAGGAAGCTCTCAAAACATATCAGAATAGTACAAACACATAATGCAGGTCACACAGCTCAAAATTGTTCTTCCCAACTAACGTTTCCCCCTTTTTATCAAAGGTGCTAGCCTACAAAAATTAAACACAGGCAAAATAGACACTAGGGATCTGAACTGGCCACTTGCCTTCCTTTATTCAGAAGTTTTTCTTTTCTTTTTTAAACCTCTTTAAAAATTCTTTTTGGATTGATGCTCTTTATTTCCCCCTCCACACACACACTTAAACAGTATTTTATTTTTCCAATTACATGTAAAGATAGTTTTCAACATTCACTTTTATAACATTTGGAGTTCTAAATTTTTTTCTGCCTCCCTCCCTCCCCCCTCCCCAAGATGGCAAGCAGTCTGATATAGGCTATATATGAACAATCACATTAAACATATTTCCACATTAGTCATGTTGTGGAAGAAGAGTCAGAACAAAAGGAAAAAAAAACATGAGAAAGAAAAAAATGAACAAATGAAAAAGAGAAAATAGTATGCTTTGATCTGCATTCAGACTCTATAGCTCATTCTCTGGATGTGGACAACATTTTCAATCATGAGTCTTTCGGAATGTCTTGTATCATTGTATTGTTGAGAACAGCTAAGTCTATGAAAGTTGATCATCGCGCAATGTTGCTATCACTGTGTACAGTGTTCTCCTGGTTCTGCTCACTTTACTCAGTATCAGTTCATGTAAGTCTTTCCAGGTTTTTCTGAAGTCTGCCTGTTCATCATTTCTTATAGCATAATAGTATTCTATTACATTCATATACCACAACTTGTTCAGCCATTCCCCAATGGATGTAAATTTTTTAAAGAAAGAAATAAGGGTCCTAAGTGACAGCAAGGAAAGAGTCAAATCCCTGTGGCTTTGCCTAAATACTAAGGACTCATTCCCATCTTCAACCACATATTTAGAGAACTCTGCATGCAATAAATTCACCCATCAACCAGCATTTATTACACAACTACTGTATAACCCAATTTCAACTCACAAGACACTGATATTCTAATCTGGGCTTTTGATAGAACACACACTGCAGCTCATATGTCAGTGCTAGATGTCAGGCAGGACATCCCAAAATGTTACTCTTAATCCTTTATATTCATCATTTCTTGTGGTGCAATGACATTCTATTACATTCAGATATATTGATTTAAATATTGCCCAATAAAAGTTTCCAATTTTTTCTACCAAAAAGTACTGCTGTGCATCTTTTGGCATTTAAAATAACATTACACATGGATTGATGTATATGCCTATATATACACATATGTGTATATGTATATATATGCATAGATATAGATATCTGTATGTGTATGTGTGTGTATATGTGAGAGAGAGGAAAAAAAGAGAGAGAGAGCAAGAAAGAGAATGAATTTGCCCATCCCTATTTTCTCAGTTCATCTCCCTTAATCTGACTTCACTTACCACCATGCCTAGTCTTGGCCCCATTCGGTTCAATTCAACAAGCTTTTACTAAAGGCACACCAAATGTAAGGCTTTGACATTTTGCACTAGTGCTCCAGGTAAAGCTCTAGGGATAAAAGATGAAATAGAAAAAGCATACTTGTCCTCAAGGAGCTTACCACTTTAATGATTCACTAGCCACTTCCTTGGAAGTCTTTGTCCTTTAAATTTAGCAGTTCTCAGACTGCAAATCCTTAGCCCTGGCTGGCCTCCACCATGATATTTCTCTGTGTTCTTATGCTTCACTGGAGAAAGCCACTGATTCATGCTGATTTCACTCATTCAGAGTGTACAGCCTCCTCAGTCCTTACTGCTACTTAGAAACCCTTCCCACTCATTAAAGAGTCATAGTGACCCTTTTTGAACCCCCATTGCCTTGGGCTGCCTCCATTCATTACAACCCCTCTCTCACATATTTTCATTCTCCCTGTATCTCTATCTCTCTATGTCCCTATCTCTTTGTCTCTGCCTCTGTCTCTGTATCTCTCTGTCTCTCACTCTCCACCCTACCCCCAACTCCTTTTTATCTTCCTATAACTACATTTAAGTTCTCCCCAATCCTAAAAAATTGCCAGATCTTTCTAATCCGTCTCTCTACCATACTATTCTTTTGCTAAACATCTTGAAAAAGTTGTCTATACACGTGCATCCACTTTCTCTCCTCATCCCCTTGCAGTCTGGTTTCTGTCTCTAGTTCATTTGAATGAACATTTATTAAACATTGACTTGTGCAAGGCATCATGCTGGGCTCTGGCATCAACACAAATACTCCAGTGAATCTGTAGTCTCGTTGATTTAGATGTCCCTTCCAATGATGCAGATCGGAAACCATCCATACCTGCCTATCCAGTGTTACTCTGGCCTATATCCTCACATAAATCTACCACAAGAGGCCCATCCAACATACAAGAGGCTTCCCTTGATTTCTCCTGAGATTACAAGGGACAGCACTCTAGCTGTCCATCTGCCATTCCTCCCTATAACCATGTGGCAGTCCATCTTTTATTCCCAGAATACAGTTCCTTGATGACATCTTTTGTTCCTCTCTAGGCTGCACTCCTGACTCCCCAGATTTTCTCTACCTTGAATGCCACCAAAAATCTCCATTCTGGGGGTTCCTGCTACCCCTGGACTTTTCACGCTGGAAGTATCTTCCATTCCTGTGGCCTCTTCCTTTGATTTGGCCAATTCCTCCCAGAACCTCCATTTTAAGGAGGATACCTAGGCCAGCCATGTCTTCATTTTGCTCTAGGTTGTATTGCTGACTCTCTGGACTTTCTTTGCCATGCCCCAATAAGAGTACCCTCTCCCCCTACTCAGCCTTCTTTCATGTGTTATATTCCCCTATTAGAATGTATGTTTTGTGAGGGCAGGAATTGTCTGTCTTTCTGCTTGCATTTGTATCCCCAAGACTTAATAAATACTTGTTGACTTGACTTAACTCATTGTTTTCTCTAAGGTTCCTCCTTGGTCATATTTTGTAGCCTATTCATATACTGTATGCTTCTCTCCATTGACCTCTGGGTGATGGTCATTTTTATTCTTTGGAGACTGTTGTATTGTGTCTCTTGCAGCAATATCACAACATCAATAGAATCTTGACATTAAGAATATGTACTTTTCTCAATTGAGGAATGGCTAAACAAAATGTGATACATAAATGTAATGGATTATTCCCATGCCATAAGAAACAGTGGCTATGAGAGAAGCTAGGAAGGACTTACATGAACCGATTCAAAACAAAGTAGAACCAGAAAACCATAAAAACAATGACTACAAAAAGTTGTGAGAAAGAACAATGACAGAGCAATCAAAACTGAACGCTTTGACATGATAACAACCAAACTTGAACCCAAAGAAGAAATATGAGATGCATCTTCCTGCTTTTTTAAAGGGGTGTGTGTGTATGTGTGTGTGTGTGTGTGTGTGTGTGTTTGGTTATAGTCTATGGAACACTGCATATAATGTCAGACTTTTGGGATATATTGGTTAGTCTTTCAGAACTGTTTCCCAGCTCCACCCCTGCTTTTTTTTTTTTTTTTGGTATAAAGGATGGCTTTTTGGGAGAGGAATAACACTGGTAAATGTAGGGGATATAAAAAAAAGATTTGATTTAAAGTTATTTTTTAAATGATGGATCTTTCTTTCTAGGAGAAACTTGGGGGTCATCAAATTAGCTTTTCCATTTCCTGAAGGCAATTCAGCCTGCTCCCCTATTTAATTTTATGCTCAACCCATTGTCTATTTGTACTATCTGTCTAAGATATATATATACTGATAGACAGGTACTCTAGGCTATCCATCTAAATAAGTCATAATCTGGGCAAGAGACGTCCCCTTGGTCTTCTTTGTGGATGCTAAGTCCAAATTCTTTTAAGGGATTCTATAGATAACTTCCAGGAAGTTCTGTAGTATTCTAGAATTTAATTCAAACAGTATAATGTCATCACAATCATCTGGAGCATCTTGGAAGACCTCCCCATCCACAGAGACTATGGATGATGTGCTGGATCTCCTCTCTTATCATGGTGAATACCTGTTGTGGGCCTGTGTCTTTCTGTTTTATATTATACAGCATCTGACACAGTGCTGACAATCCTTTCTTTTGGGATACCTTATTTTCACTCAGTTACTGAAACACCATAATTTTTTTGTTCTTCTCTCTGACCACTTCTATTGTGTTTCTTCTATTGCTTTTTTTTTTCAGTTTATTCCTAATCCCTTAAATCAGGTGTTCCCCAAGGCTTTGTCCTTGGCCCTCCATCTTTTTTTTCTCTGTTATTTCTTCCCTGGATGTCTGAAAAGATGCCATGCCTTTAACTATTGCCTGCCTCTCTCTCTCTCTCTTTAAATATATATATATATATATATGTATATGTATATATGCATATGTATGTGTATGTGTATGTGTGTATATATACATATATATACACATATGTGTATATATGTGTGTGTGTATATATATATATACATATACACACACACACACACACACACACACACACACACACACACACACATATATAAATAATCTTTTTGCCCAAACCTTCATATGCTAATCCAGGGCACCTTTACTTGGATGTCTCATTGCCACATTAAAGCTAACATGTTTAAAACAAAGATTACTTCCCCTACCTCATTTACTCTTCTTTTCGACTACCATTCCTATAAATGCCACCATTTACTCAATTCCCATGTTTAAAACTTTAGTATTTTCTCTGACTCCAGACTCCTGTTCTCATATACAAATAGTTCTCACATCTTATTGCTACTATATCTGTATGTCTCTCAAAACCATCCCTTTCTCTCTATTCCCATTATGACCATCTTAGTTAGACCACCTTTAATTAACTCTTGCCTAGATTATTATAATAGTCTCCTAACAGGTCTTCCCACATCCACTCTTTCTATCTCCCTAATCCATCTTGCATACCATTGCCAGATCTTTCTTTACAAATGTTGCACCTGGGCTAACCCTTCCCCTCACATGTGGGACCCTATCCCACACTCTATAATACTAATTACTTCAGGTTCAAGATACTCTGTAGTCCATAGCCACTCAAAACAATGAACTCCCACCTAGGCATTTATTTTTTTCTTTGGTTAATAAGCAGAGGACAGTTAGTTCAAAGCAAAGGCATTTGGTGAAATAGCATAGTAAGAAAATTTTCAGCAAAACATTTCTTCTACAACTATTGGACACCATGTCCCCATAAATGTACACACTATTAGCATGAAGAATGAGCATGCATAGAGATCATGCATGAGAGGTCAACACATGGGGACTATGTAGGGAAAGGCAGCTCACATTTCTGAAGCTGCGGGTTCATTGCTGTTTTTTTTTTTTCAGTGATGGTATTGTTTTTCTCTCAGTAGACACACTCCCCACTGAGTGTGTCTCCATTAGACATATTTCTCTACTGGTATCAGCTGATCTAGCGGTGACAACTGGGAATGTCTGCTGGTCTATTGTGATGGCTGTGCATGTAGACTTTCTCTGTTGACATATTGCTTGTTAGTTTCATAGTCTCAGCTGAGCGCTGCTCTGGAATTGCGGTCTCTGCTGAGTTCTACTTCCTTGTTATTACCTCCTGGATTCATCCCTTCAGGGCCACCCAAGGCATCTCAACTTCAGTTGGCTAGGGTATAGCGGCTATAACCTCTCTTTGATCAGGGAGGGCCGATAGCTATTTAATAATAGCTATCATACCCAGCTAACAAACTCTCCAGGGAGATTGTCTCTAGGCTATGATTAAATCGTTTCTTTTTTATACCTAAGTCTCAGGAGTGATCAGAGCATTCTATCATAAATAACTAACTTAGGGTTAGATACTCACGTACTCCTAAAATCCTCTCCATTTAGCACGTAAATGATTTTAGGTCAAAACAAAAAATAACCCAAGGAGGCGAGGCCATTGTTCTTACCTACTTGGTCCAAATTTCTTTCTTTATTAAGGATATCTGTCAGTAGAACAAGCCTGACTGCTTTAGTGCTATATTTGGCCAGTTTTTACTCTCAATCTCCCTATATTCTCAAACCCCACTCTCTCACAACACTTTTACTCCCCGCTGCCATAGGAATCCTCAGTCCTGGCAAATTACTTGGAGTCATCTGTAAGCATACATCATAAACAACCTAAATTAATAGATAACACCCAGCTATAGAGTATAATGCACATAGATTTACCTAATTTATGGCAATCACCTTAGATCTATTTACAGCTAGCATTAGTGCATGTTTTGAATATAATATATAGCTTATGATCAATCATGTGTAGGACAATGTGGTATATTATAAAGCAAGGGCAAATCTCAGTGTAGTAGAGAACATATAGCTTTACATGGTGGTTAGATCAGAGACAGAGATAGCCTCCGAGCTCATGGGAGTTAAGCCATACCCCGGAGGAGACAATCCCTGATGTCCTTCATGGATATTTTTTTCTATCTGGACTTGTTAGACTTTGTGCTATAGTGATTGTGAAGATGGAAGATGCAGAATGTCTTGCTGTGTTGGTGATTTGCAAGTGACAATCATATACATTATTCTCAAAAGAATCCTTCTATAGCTTATGCTGGGGTGAGGCTTCTGTGAGTTGGGTAAGAAGGGCTATCCATATGTGTAATCCTGGGAAAGTCCCTTAACCACTCAGTGTAGTAAGCAATTCTGTGAGACTAAAAGTAGCAGAAAGTGCCAACCTGCATTGGTAGAAGAATTGGCCTTATTTAGGAAATTCCTGTATCAATGAAATCAAAGGTCTAGATCCTCTCCCTATTACCCAGTTGATAAGTGGCAGAATCCCATCTCTTGGCATCTTTTGACTCTCAATCCAATGCTTCTCAGTTAAAGCCACACTGAACCTAAGGATTTTAAAGGCAATGAGGGTGGGATGGTGGTGGTGAAGCACAGAACAAAACCTTTTCAAAGAGTGTGAGAGGTGAGAAAGAGATTCAGAATGTGTGAGAGGATGTTCTAATCAGGGACAGGTTTGGGAGCTGCACTACATTAATGAACCTGGTACTCCATCTAGATGGCAGAATGAGGGTACTACTGACCCTTTTGGAATTGACATTAAAATTGGCAAGAGAAGAAGTTGGAGTAAAGGTCTAGAAGCTGGATTTTCCTATTTCATAATTTTTCTGAGGACTGGTCCTGATCATAATCTTTAAAGTGAAACGGACTATACAAAGCCTACTGGGCAGGCCTTTAAGGTGCCAGGCTGCTAGGTTGAGCTCCTAGAGGCTCTGGACTCTTCTTCTTTTGCTCTGTACCCTAACAGGAGATATCTCCCCGGGCACTAGGCAAATTCCCCATTGCCTTCTGAGATATCCTTATTCTGAGATATTCATTATTTCCTTACAGGTATGCAGTTAGGCACTGGATATTGAGTCATAAAGGGCAGCTAAGGTGGCACAGTGGATAGAGTGCCAGGCCTGGAGTCATGTAGACCTGAGTTCAAATCCGAACTCAAACGCTAATTAGCTGTGTGACCCTGAGCAAGTCACTTAACCCTATTTGCCTCAGTTTCCTCATCTGCAAAGTGAACAGGAGAAGGGAATGACAAACCACTCAAGTATCTTTGCCAAGAAAACCCCAAATGGGGTCATGAAGAGTCAGACACAACTCAACAACAACAACAACAATAAATGGCATCATAAGATCTGGGTTTGAATCCAAACCCTACTACTAAGTCATCTCCTCTCTCTGGGCCTCAGTTTCCTCATCTGCAAAATGTAGGGGCTATAATTGTTCAGCTAGATGTGGCTATGGGTCTAGGAATTTTGAGTAGACCAGTGCAGCTGGATCATAAAGTGTGTGGAGGGGAGGAGTATATGATGTTAGAAGGCTAGAAAAGTGGGAAGGGGATGATTTATGAAAAGCTTTAAATGCTAAATAGAATACTTAATATTTGATGCAGGAGGCAATAGGGAACCACTGGAACTCACTGAGCAGTGTGTGTGTGTGTGTGTGTGAGTGTGTGTGTGTGTGATGATCAAACCTACACTTTAGAAAAATCACCTTGACAGCTGAGTAGAGGATGGATTTGGGGGTGGGCAGGGGAGAAACTTGAGGCAAGGAGACCAATTAGAAGGTGATGTCCAGGCCAGAGGTGATGAGGTCCTGAATTAGACTTGTGATTGTGTGACAAGAGAGAAGGATTCAGCTGTGAGGGATGTGAAGGTAGAAAACCCAAAATTTGGTGATGGATGGGTTATGTGGGGTGACTTAGAATGAGGAGTCAAGGATGATACTAAGATTGTAGGCCTGGGTGACTGGGAGGATGGTGGTGCTCTTGATAGCAATAAGGGGAAGGATTTGGAAGGAAAAAAATGATTATTTTGGTTTTGAACATATCGAGTATGAGATGCCTATGTTACTTCCACCTCATTGTGTCAAAGAGGCAGCTGGAAATTAATTATTGTTATTGTTGAGTCATTTCAGTTGTGTCTGACTCTTTGCTACCCCATTTGGGGTTTTCTTGGCAAAGGTACTGGAGTGGTTTGCCATTTCCTTCTCCAGCTCATTTGATGGATGAGGAAACTGAAGCAAACTGGTTAAGTGACTTGCCCAGGGTCACACAGCTAGTAAGTAAGTGTTTGAGGCCGGCTTTTAATTCAGGAAGATGAATCTTTCTGACTTCAGGCCCAGCACTCACTGTACCAGCTAGCTGACCCTGGAGCTGGAGAATCATGACCATAACATAGCAGAAACAGGGGCTGGATGTACAGTTATTCCTTCTATATCACAGGGGTTAGGGGCATGGCGTCTCCAAGATCTGGAAAATCCATGTAAAATTTTTTTGGCCCCCCCTTCATACCAGAGAAGGAGTCTGACTTTTTTCTTTTCCTTTTATGGGGTGTTTATAGTACCCTTACTGTAAAATTGGGGTTAAGTATTTGGTCATAGGCTCTGTGTCATTTGCTGGCCTTTGTGTGTTGCCTGTAGCTTCTGCAAAACTCCCCCAAAATTCCCATTTAATTACTTATGCTGACCCATGATTTATCCAAACCTTGATGAGGAAAGTCTCGACGTGGAAAGGATAACTGTGTGGATCTGGGAATCATCTGCTAAGGATCTTGCTTGTTCCAGATCATGTGATCTTAAGTTCCTAGATATGCAAATCACTCTGCTGCTAGACAGCATCCCTGCCCTCAAAATGTTTATAATCTAAATCTTCATGGTTTAGCAACAAGGACTTGCTTGGATTAAGGTCTGAATATCTTGCCCAATATGGTCCCTTTCACACAGCTTTAACCCACCAGTTACCTTCCTTTGGGCTTCTCCTGCAGTGTCTCTGTATCCCCATTCATCACTGCCCAGCCCAGCAGTTCCCCCAGCCCTCCCTCCCAACCCCACAGTGGAGATTGGCTGTTCCTTGAACTTTCAGTATTGGTTCGATTTCCTCTAGTGGTACCACATGCTGCTATGCAAACATAACACGGGGTCCAGACGAACAAAGGAACATGTGTGTTGCAAGCCATCCCCCTATCACGGGAGAGTCAGAGCTCAGCCAGGAGAAGGGTAGGCCTGCATGCTATAATTTTTCACTGCAGTTTAAACATTGTAAGGCCCTCCAGGGAGGGGCAGGCAGGGTTAGGGTGAGGGGGGCGGGGTGCAGAGAGAGAGAGAGAGAGAGAGAAGAGAGATATAAGAGTTTCTTCTTCTCAGGATTGCTCTGGAAATAGCAAATGAATGAGCACTGCAGAATCCATCTCCCCCCAAGCTGCTAAGATTTCATTTCACCTCTGACAAGCTTCACGGGGACATGCTCTTAAAAGATCATTCTTCCCTGGAGTAGACAGAGGGAGGGAGGCTGGGACTATATACAGCTGTCAAAATGTTTCAGATAGGAGACCAGGCACATCTGGAAACACCAATCTAGGGCTGGCGGGCTCACAGAGAGAGCCTGAAACACAACAATGTAATGGTGAACAGTAATTGCATTAGGATTAGTTATCTCCTCTGTCTCTGTTCATTAGCAAAAATGCCTGCATCCAGCAAGGAGGGGGCTGGAGAGGACTGGATTTAACAGACTATGATAATAGGATGGTCTCACCTGATTCATTGCTCTTGACCTCCCCTCCCCTTCCCGAGTCTTACCCAGAGGTTTTACAAAATCTTCAATCTAGGAAAGAGTCTAATGAAAATGTGGTTAAGGGGGAGGTAGACTATCCAAAGAAAGGCACCATTTTGCATTTTCTGGCTGAGGGAGTGAGCTGGAATTCCTAGGTTCTTTTCTGGCCTAATTGGTTCAACATAAGAGCAGCTCACATTGCTGTGGGTTTCAAGGTCATAGCATCGTATGTTTAGAGCTTAGAAAGGACCTTAGAGGCCCTTGAGTCTAACTCTTTCATTTCACAGATGAGGAAACTGAGGCACAGATAGGTGCTGAGGTCCACACAGCTATTATGTCTATTGTGGGACTTAAACCTAAGACTCTCTGACTCCAAGTCTACTTACTTTCTTCACAACCACCCTGTGAGGATGAGGGTGTAGATATTATCCTACTTACTTTTCAGATGAGAAAATTGAGGCCCAAAGAGATTTACTTTGAGTTACGCAGCTAGGAAGAGCCAATGGTGAGATTCAAACCCATTTTTTTCCAATTCCAAATCCGTATCCCTTTCCACCGTCATCCGCTGCCTCTCTAGAGACTCTCCTTCCCGTCTCATGCTTGGGACCAAGGTGAAGTGGAGAGATGGCAATCATCCATAGGATTCAGGCTTTGTAACCAGTCAGCTCAGGAAATAACTGTACGAATCTTCCCACTCCAACTATAGGCAGTCAAGTAGGCATGAGGAAGGGGAGGGGTGGAGAAAGAGGTGGGAGAGAGATCATCATTACCCTTGCTTTATCCATAAGCAAAATTGGGGCAAACCCCCCTGTTCTCTCAGAGGGAGATAATTAAGGTTCCCTTAACCCTCTCTGAAAGGGCTAGCATAAGTGCAAAGCTGTATCATAATTAAGAAATGTATCAAACCCCATGCAAGACTAATTGCTGTGAAAATTTGATTGAGGCCTGTGAGGACAAGATTTCCCTTAATGGGCTACATCACAAGGGGCTGTTTAATATTCTTCAGGGATCTTCCCCTATTCACATCACAGCGTCAGAGATCGCATTGCAACCCATTAAGCACAGCACCCAGTTCTTCAGAGGAAATGTACCCTGGCTCTCCTTAAATCATTATTTTCAAAATGGAAGAATTGCTCAGAGTTCAGGGTTCAGGCTTAGAAATGTCAGAAACAGGGTTTTATTTGTTTCCATCTCGTATAATGAATTGCCCTAAAAAATGATGAAATAATTAAAATGCCAAGTACCACATATTGCATTAGCTTTGCCAAATGTTGAATTAGGCTGTTATAAGAGGAAGATTTCAAAGCCACAAATGTTAGAGATTTGGGGCACTTAGGATTCCCACAGAAACCACCCGTCCAGGGAGAACATGGTACAGATGCACAAACTTGTGACTGGGTCTGAAGGAGGCTGGAAAATTCGGCAGGTCCAGGAATGTAGGCTGTGGTCCTCATGGTGGTATCTTAATGAGTTTTGGGATATTCAGACTCTTGGGCCACTTAGATGTAGCCCGGGAAAATCAAGACCACCAGGTACGAGCACCCTCAGACTTACAAAATGTTAGAACTGGAAAGGCTGTGAGAGATTGCCTGGTTCGAGCCTTTCATTTTACAGATGAGAAAACTGAGGCCCAGAGAAATAAAGACACTCACCCAAAGTCATATATCTAATAAATATCAGAATCAAAATTCAAATCTGGCGTCTTTCCCCCCAACAAAAAATACTCTCTTCCCTATCTTATGTCCTTTGTAGCTCAACCTATGTCGACCCATCTAGCAGGTTGCTGCAACTTCTGACTGCCAGGGGCCCTCTACCTCTGGCACAGGCGCACCAGGGAGACTCAGAAGGTGTTGCTAAAGATGCAGCAGTGACAGTATTTCTTGTGACAGCACCTTTACTGACCACCCTTTAAGAGGATGCTGTGGCTAAGATGACTAGCCAGTCTGAAGCACTAGTGTTTCTCCCTGGGGACACACAACACAGGGGAACAAAATTCCCAGGGAGAGTCACCCAGGTAAACATTCCCCAGAGCAGCACTTCCCAGCTCCCTGGGGCTTTCTCTTGCTAGCTCTCAATTTAACCCTGCACTAGAAGCTTGTGTTCCCTCTCTTTTTATTGGCTGCCCATGGGAGGGGGAAGGATGAGGGAGGTGAGGCTGATGGCTTTGTTAAGGCTGTTGGCTCTTGGTCAGTCTTCCTGCCCAGCAGATCAATTGCCCTGCCTTCCTGTCGGTGAGAACACCATCTTCTCTTTCCCTTTTGTGTCAGAGCAAGAAGGGGCCTTCTCATTTCCAAGGTTATTCTTTCCACTTACGCCCTCAACCTCAAACTCTCTGGCCTCCCCTGGGACGTAGCTGTCTCAATCACCCCCTGTCACCCTACCATCTTCAGTTTCTCCCTTTCTACAGGCTCCTTCCTGACTGCCTTCAAATATGCCCAGGTTTGCTTAATGTCGAAAAAGAAATTGTTCATTTGACCCCTTACCATCACCTGATCTATGACTCTTTTCATTTTACTGCCAGGCATCTCAGAAGAGCGATTGGCATGTACTGCCTCTATTTGCTCATCCCTCATTCTTTCTTTAACTGCCTGAAATTCCAGCTTCACCTTCCTAGCCCTCATGAAACCTCCGAAGTTTCTGGTGACCTCCCGACTGCCAGATCTAGTGACCTTTGCTTCATCCTCATTATCCTTCACCTAATTGCTGCTTTTGGTATTATTGATCAGTGTCTTGAACTTGCTCCTCATTTGGTTTCCAAGATATAACTCGATTCTGGTTTTCCTCTTGCTCCTCTGTCAGTTTCAGCTCTCTCTCATCTATCTTTCTCTTCCTGACCCTGTTGACCACCCCCTCATTCTAGGCACTCTTTCTTCCCTGGATTTTTGTGACACTGCTCTGTCATGGTTTCTTCCTGCACACCTGACCAATCCTCAGTCTCCTTTGTAGGATTATCATCCATGTCCTGCCTTTGAAGCTAGGTGGTGGGCCTGGAGTCAGGAAGACCTGAGTTCAAATGTGGCAAGTCACTCAGCCTCTGTCCGCTTCAGTTTTCTCAACTGAAAAACAGGGATCTTAACAGCATGTACTCCTATGGTTGTGAGGATCAAATGAGATAATATTTGTAAAAAGGACTCACTACAGTGCTTGGCACATAGTAGGTGCTATATAAATGCTTCTTCTCTTGGCCTTTCTTCACCCCTAGATATACCCAAGCTCTCTTTCCTAGGTTCTCTGTTTCTTCTCTCTCTTACATTATTTATACGGTTTCATCAGCTCCCATCAAGTCAACTTTCAACTTTAGGCAAATGTCTTTCAAATCTGTATGTTCAATTCTCATCTCTTTCCTGCATTTAAATATGTCTGCTCGGCATCTTGACCTGAATGTCCCAAAGGTATCTCAAATTTAACTTGTCCAAAATCAAGTTCCTTATCTTTCCTTTCACCCTGTTGCACCAGCCTTCCAATTGTCCTATTTCTGCAGAGGGCACCAATGCTTCCAGTTACCTTAGTTCTTCTCATCCATTCTTGGGGTCTTCCACCTCTCTGGCTCCCTGTATTCAATTAGTTGTCAAGTCTTGTTGATTTTCCAACATCTCTCACATCTGTCCCCTTCATACCAAAACTGCTGTAGTCTAGCCTCTCATTGCATTTCACCTTGACTATTTCAGGAGCCTCCTAATTGTTCTCTTTGCCTCAAATCTCTCCCCTCTCTAATCTATCTTTCACATTAGCTGCTAATAAAATATTCCCAAACGTCCAACCATTTCACACATACACACCCTTTTCAAAAAGCTCCAATGGCTCCCTATTGTTTCTTTAAAAAAAATTTTAAATTCTTTTCTTTTGAAATGTCGAATTCCAGATTCTCTCCCTCCCTTCCAGCCCTCCCCCTACCCAATGGTAAGGCAAACAATATGCTATCAATTACACATGTGAAATCATGAAAAAAAAGATTTCCATATTAGCCATATCACAAAAAAAATTTTAAATAAAATGAAACAATTATACTTCAATTTACATTCAGAGTTCATCAGTTCTTTCTCTGGAGGTGGTTAACATTTTTTCATCATGAGGCCTTGGGAATTATCTTGGATTATTTTATTGATCAGAGCAACCAAGTCTTTTACAGTTAATCGTCATTATAACATTGCTGTTACTATGTACAATGATATCCTAGTTCTGCTCACTTCACTTTGCATCAGTTCATATAGGTCTTCTCATGTTTTCCTGATATCACCTCCCTTGTCATTTCTTATAGCACAGTGGTATTCCATCACAAACATACGCTACAACTTTTCCATTCTCCAATTGAGGAGCATACCCTCAATTTTTAATTTTTTGCCACCACTAAAAGAGATGCTATAAATATTTTTATACATATAGGTCCTTTTTCTTTTTCTTTGATCTCTTTGGAGTACAGACCTAGTAGTGGTATTGCTGTGTCAAAGGGTATGCACAGTTTTATAGCCCTTTGGGCATAGTTCCAGGTTGTTCTACAGAATTATTGGATCAGTTCACTACTCCACCAACAATTCATTAATGTAACTATTTTTCCTCATCCCCTAAAGCATTTGTCATTTTTGATAGTTGTGAGGTGGCACTTCAGGGTTGTTTTAATTTACGTTTCTCTAATCAATAGTGATTTAGAGCTTTTATTTTTTTTCTCACATGACTATAGATAGCTTTGATTTCCTCTCCTGAAAACTGCCTGTTCATATTCTTTGACCACTTATCAATTGGGGAATGACTTAATTTTTTATGAATTTGACTCAGTTGCCTATATATTTATGAAATAAGACCTTTATCAGAGAAACTTGTACTTTTAAAATATTACTTCATTGTCTATGGTACCTTTTAGCAAAATGTAGTTTCCTTGTTTATCTCTTTTAATTAGGTCTATTTTGCTTTTGTTTTGCCTGAGATAATGACTCACCCCTGCCCTCTTCACTTCAGCTGAGGCAAAATAGACTCTGCTCAAGCTCTTCATTTCAACTCTGTGTGTGTGTGTATGTGTGTTTCCTTCTGTCTCTTGTACACAACATATTGCTAGATTCTGGTTTCCAAACCAATTTGCTATTTGCTTCCATTCAATGGGTTAGCTCTTCCCATTCATATTCACAGTTATGATCACTAACTGTGCATTTCCCTCCATCCCATTTTCTCTGTTTATCCTTCTCTCTCTTTTTATCCTGTCCCTTCCTAAAAGTGTCTTGTTTCTGACCACTTCCTCCCTTAATCTGCCCTCCCCTTTATCATTCCTACCCCATATCTCTTATCCCCTTCCCCTCCTATCTCCCTATTGGGTGAGATAGGTTTTTATACCCAACTGAGTGTGTATATATGTATATATTTTTTCCTGTTTTTGAACTAATTCCAGTGAGAGTGAGGTTCAAGTATTGCCTGCTACCACCTTCCTTCCCCCTCCTCTATAAATGCTCCTCCTTGCATGCCTCCTTTATGTCAGAAAATTTGCCCCATTCTAACTCTTCCTTCTCTTTTTTCCCAGTGCATCCCTCCTTCTCATCCCTTCATTTTTTTAGAGATCATCCCAACAGAATTGACTGACTCTCATGCCCTCTGACTATGAAGACTCCTAACTCCTAATAGTGATAAAATTCTATTTTCACTCTCTTTTTATTATTATTTTTAAATTTTATTTATTTTTAGTTTTCAACATTTACTTCCACAAGATTTTGAGTTCCAAATTTTCACCCTATTTTGCCCCTCCCCCAACCCAAGATGGCATGCATTCTGAATATCCCTTCCCCTAGTCTGACCTCACTTCTATCTCTCCTCCCCTTCTCTTATCCCCTTCCTCTTCTATTTTCCTGTAGAGCAGGATAGATTTCTGAACCCCATTTCCTGTATTTCTTATTTCTCAATTGTATGTGAAAACGTTTTTTTTAAATATGTGTTTTTAAAACTTTGGGTTCCAAATTTTCTCCCTTCCTCCTTCCCCACCCACCCTCATTGAGAAGGCAAGCAACTCAATATAGGTTATACCTGTGTAGTTATGCAAAACACTTTCAGAGCAGTCATGTTGTGAAAAACTAACTCTATTTCCCTTAATCCTATCCCACTCCCCCATTTATTCTATTCTTTCTTTTGACCCTGTCCCTCTGTTTGCTTCTGATTACCCCCTTTCCCAATCTGCCCTCCTCTCTATCATTCCCCAGCTCTCTTATCCCCTTTTCACCCTATTTTCCTGTAGGGTAAGACAGATTTCCATACCCAATTGAGTGTGTATGTTATTCCCTCCTTAAGCCAAATCCTTTGAGAATAAGATTCACTCATTCCCTCTCACCTTCCCCTGTTTCCCCTCCATTGTAAGAGCCTTTTCTGTTTTTTTTTGTGTGAAATAATTTATGCCGTTCTACGTCTCCCTTTCTCCTACTCCAAGTATAATCCTCTCTCACCCCTTAATTTTATTCTCCAGATATGACCCCTTCATCTTAAACTCACCCTGTGCCATCTATCTATCTCTATCTATCTATCTATCTATCTATCTATCTATCTATCTATCTATCTATATCTATATCTATACATACATATAATTTTTTCCCTCCAACTACCCTAATACTGACAAAGGTCTCATGAGTTATAAATATCATCTTTCCATGCAGGAATCTAAGCAGTTCAACCTTAATAAGTCTCTTATGATTTCTCTTTCCTGTTTACCTCTTCATGTTCCACTTGAGTCTTGTATTTGAAAGTCAAATTTTCTGTTCAGTTCTGGTCTTTTCATCAAGAAGGCTTGAAAGTCCTCTGTTTCACTGAATGACCATTTTTTCCCCTGAAGGATTATACTTAGTTTTGCTGGGTAGGTGATTCTTGGTTGTAATCCTATCTCCTTTGCCCTGTGGAATATTATATTCCATGCCCTTAGGTCCCTTAATGTAGAAGCTGCTAAATCTTGTGTTATCCTGATTGTGTTTCCACAATACTTGAATTATTTCTTTCTGGCTGCTTGTAATATTTTCTCCTTGACCTGGGGACTCTGGAATTTGGCTACAACATTTCTAGGAGTTTTCCTTTGGGGATCTCTTTCAGGAGGAGATGGGTGGATTTATTCAATTTCTATTTTTTCTATTCTTTCCAGATTTTTCTGAAGTCAGCCTGTTCATCATTTCTTATAGCACAATAGTATTCCATTACATTCATATACCACAACTTGCTCAGCCATTCCCCAGTTGATGGGCATCCTCTCAATTTCCAATTCTTTGCCACCACAAAAAGAGCTGCTATGAATATTTTTGTACATGTGGGTCCTTTTCCCATTTGTTTGATCTCTTTGGGATATAGCCCTAGAAGTGCTATTGCTGGATCAAAGGGTATGCACATTTTTATAGCCCTTCTGGCGTAGTTCCAAATTGTTCTCCAGAATGGATGGATCAGTTCACAACTCCACCAACAATGCATTAGTGTCCCAATTTTCCCATATCTTCTCCAACATTTATAATTTTCCTGTTTTGTCCTGTTGGCCAATCTGATAGGTGTGATGTGGTACCTCAGAGTTGTTTTGATTTGCATTTCTCTAATCAATAGTGATTTAGAGCATTTTTTCATATGACTATAGATGGCTTTAATTTCTTCATCTGAGAACTGTCTGTTCATATCCTTTGACCATTTATCAATTGGGGAATGGCTTGTGTTCTTATAAATTTGTCTTAATTCTCTATATATTTTAGAAATGAGGCCTTTATCAGAGAGACTGGTTGTAAAAATTCTTTCCCAATTTTCTACCTTCCTTCTAATCTTAGTTGCATTGGCTTTGTTTGTGCAAAAACTTTTCAATTTAATGTAATCAAAATTATCCATTTTGCTTTTCATAATGTTCTCTATCTCCTGTTTGGTCATGAATTCTTCTGTTCTCCATAGATCTGATAGGTAAACTATTCCTTGTTCTCCCAGTTTACTTATGGTATCAGCCTTTATATCTAAGTCATGAACCCATTTTGACTTTATTTTGGTATATGGTGTGAGATTTGGGTCTATGCCTAGTTTCTGCCATACTCTTTTCCAGTTTTCCCAGCAGTTTTTTTCAAAGAGTGGGTTCTTATCCCAGAAGCTGGGGTCTTTGGGTTTATCAAATAATAGATTACTATAGTCATTGACTACTGTGTCTTGCATATTTAACCTATTCCACTGATCCACCTCCCTATTTCTTAGCCAGTACCAAGCAGTTTTGATGATTGCTGCTTTATAATACAATTTAAGATCTGGAATTGCTAGGCCACCTTCCCCTGCATTTCTTTTCATTAGTTCCTTTGATATTCTGGACCTTTTGTTTTTCCAAATGAATCTTGTTATTATTTTTTCTAACTCTATAAAATAATTTCTTGGTAGTTTGATTGGTATGGCACTGAATAAGTAAATTAGCTTAGGTAGGATTGTCATTTTTATTATATTAGCTCAGCCTACCCATGAGCAACTGATGTTTTTCCAATTATTTAGATCTGATTTTATTTGTGTGAAAAGTGTTTTGTAATTGTGTTCATAGAGTTCCTGGGTTTGTTTCGGGAGGTAGACTCCTAAATATTTTATAATGTCTACAGTAAGTTTAAATGGGATTTCTCTTTCTATCTCTTGCTGTTGGGCTTTGTTGGTAATATATAGAAATGCTGATGATTTATGTGGGTTTATTTTATAGCCTGCAACTTTGCTAAAGTTGTTTATTATTTCAAGTAGTTTTTTACTTGATTCTCTAGGATTCTCTAAGTATATCATCATGTCATCTGCAAAGAGTGATATTGTTTCTTCTTTGCCTATTCTAATGCCTTCAATTTCTTTTCTTCTCTTATTGCTAAAGCTAATGTTTCCAGTACAATATTGAATAACAGTGGTGATAATGGACATCCTTGTTTCACCCCCGATCTTATTGGAAATGCTTCTAGCCTGTCCCCATTACATATAATGCTTGCTGAAGGTTTTAAATGCTATTTATTATTTTAAGGAAGACTCCATTTATACCTATGCTTTCTAGTGTTTTTTAATAGTAATGGGTTTGTATTTTATCAAAAGCTTTTTCTGCATCTATTGAGATGATCATGTGGTTTCTGTTGGTTTTGTTGTTGATATGCTCAATGATGCTGATAGTTTTCCTAATATTGAACCAACCCTGCATTCCTGGTATAAATCCTACCTGGTCATAGTGTATTATTCTTGTGATAAGTTGCTGCAATCTACTTGCTAGTATTTTGTTTAAAATTTTTGCATCTATATTCATTAGAGAAATTGGTCTATAATTTTCTTTCTCTATTTTGACTCTTCCTGGTTTAGGTATCAACACCATATTTGTATCATAAAAAGAATTTGGTAAGACTCCTTCTTCACCTATTTTCCCAAATAGTCTATATAGTATTGGAATTAATTGTTCTTTAAATGTTTGATAGAATTCGCATGTAAATCCATCTGGCCCTGGAGATTTTTTCCTAGGGAGTTCATCAATGGCTTGTTCAATTTCTTTTTCTGAGATGGGTTATTTAAGTATTTTACTTCCTCTTCGTTAATCTGGGCAATTTATATTTTTGTAAATATGTATCCATTTCACTAAGATTGTCAAATTTGTTGGCATATAGTTGGGCAAAATAATTCCTAATTATTGTTTTAATTTCCTCTTCCTTGGTGGTAGCTTCCCTTTTCATTCTTGATACTAGTAATTTGGTTTCTTCTTCTTTTTTTTAATTAAATTAACCAAAGGTTTATCTATTTTATTTTCATAAAACCAGCTCTTAGTTTTATTTATTAGTTCAATAGTTTTCTTAATTTCAATTTTATTAATTTTTCCTTTGGTTTTCAATATTTCTAATTTGGTGTTTAATAGAGGATTTTTAATTTGTTCTTTTTCTAGTTTTTTAGTTGTATGCCCAATTCATTAATCTCCTCTTTTTCTATTTTATTTATGTAAGCATTTAGAGATATAAAACTTCCCCTAAGAACTGCTTTGCTGCATCCCATAGGTTTTGGTATGTTGTCTCATTATTGTCATTATCTTGAATGAAATTATTAATTGTTTCTATGATTTGTTGTTTGACCCAATCATTTTTTAGGATTAGATTATTTAGTTTCCAATTATTTTTTAGTCTATCTTTCCATGGCCCTTTATTACATATAATTTTTATTGTGTCATGATCTGAAAAGGATGCATTTAATATTTCTGCCTTTCTGCATTGGATTGTGAGGTTTTTATGCCCTACTACATGGTCAATTTTTGTGTATGTGTCATGTACTGCCGAGAAAAAAGTATATTCCTTTCTATCCCCATTCAGTTTTCTCCAGAGATCAGATAGTGATAAAATTCTTAAGAGTTACATATATTGTCTTTCTATATAGGGATGTAAACAGTTTCAATTACTGAGTCCCTTATAATTACTCTTTCATGTTTACCTTTTTATGGTTCTTTTAAGTCTTCTGTTTGTATGTCAGATTTTCTATTCAACTCTAGTCTTTTCCTCAGGAATGCTTCGAAGCCCTCTATTTCATTAAATATCCACCTTTTCCTCCTGAAGGATTATGGTAAGTTTTTCTGGGTAGGTTATTCTTGGTTGTAATCCTAGGTCCTTTGTTTTCTGGAATATCATATTCTAAGTCCTCTGATCTTTTAATGTGCAAGCTGCTAAATTTTGTGTGATGCTGACTATGATTCCACAATATTAGAATTGCTTCTTTCTGGCTGTTTGCAATATTTTCTCCTTGACCTGGGAGCTCTGGAATTTGGCTGTAATATTTCTAGGAGTTTTCATTTTGGGATTTCTTTTAGGAGATGATTTTTTATTTTATTCTCTGGATCTGAGATATCAGAGCCATTGTCCTTTATAATTTCTTTTTTGATCATGGCTTTTGGGTAGTCCAATAATTCTTAAATTGACTCTCTCTCTCTCTCTCTTCCATGGATTTTTGTGCCTCTTTTACCATCAGGACAATTCTGTTTTTTAAAGAGTTATTTTCTTCAACTTTTTGGTGCCTCTTTAACCAAGTTGTTAATTCTGTTTTTATAATTTCCTCTTATCACTCTCATTTCTTTCTCCACTTTTTCCTTTACCACTCTTATCTCTATCTTTTATTCCTCCAATAATTCTTTTTTTTCCCTCAGTGCATTCTCAGCTCATGCTGCTTTATTGCTAAAAACCAAAAACAAACCCCAGAAGTTTTATATATAGTTGCAGAGTTTCCAACTTAGGTTTTTAAAAATAGTTCCTCTTTACACCATCAAAAGAATAAAATCTCTCCTTTAAACTCTCAAAGATGCATAGATATAACAGCAAGCTGCCTTTTACAAAATTTCAAGTACGAAATTCTAACAATATTACCTTGTAAAATATAATAACTGCAGTGCAGTAGAGAGATTACAGTGCTGCATGTGCATGCAGTAAGTAAACAATCTTTCCTGCACTAAAGACAACATATGAGTATGTGAAGTGCGCTCTTCAGCATTGGATCTTTCTGATCTAATGCCAAATTATTTATTTTACATAGAAGAGTCGAACAATTTAAAAGCAGCTTCAGGAATAGTACAGTTACTTAGGATGGAAGATTACCATGCACTGCTCTAGTTTCTTTTATTTATTTTGGATATTTCTCCCCACCACTGTCTTCCAATAATTCTTGTTGGTATTGGGTCCAATTGCCATTTTACTTGAGACTTTGCTTATGGCTGTTTTCACTTTGTTGTCATCTATATTTTTGTCTTCCCTGCCATTGTAGTAGCTTTTTATGGTCAAATTCTTTTTTTGTTGTTTGCCCATTTCTCCACCCAATTTCTTCATTATGAACTTAATGGCAAAGCTGGGCCCTGCTCACCTTGGGGGTGGGAAGTCACTGTGTCAAGCTTCAGGCTTTGTGTGTGTGTGTGTGTGTGTGTGTGTGTGTGTGTATGTGCTGCTATTTTCAGAGCTATTTCAGGGGGTCTGCAAGTATTTGGTCCTTCCATGGTGATGTTACATGAGGAGAGGTGTGGTCACTGCTCTCCTGGTCTGTGTTCTTTATCTAAGAAAAGACCTTGTTCTCTTGTAGCCACAAATGTCTTAAATGTTCCAGGCATGGTGCTAGGCACTGGGGATACAAATACAAAATAAAAAATAGGATTTGTTGAAGCCAGATAAAGACTCAAATGACAAGGCTTGGGGTTCATTCAGATTTAGGGGCTACCTGTAATAATTCTACATTCCTTCCAGCCTAGGGGTCCTTGGCAGGAAGATTGAGAAACATTGAACTTGGCTCTGATAATAATTTCCTAACTGATTTCCCTGCCCCTAGTTTCTCCCCCATCCAATATATTCTCCCCTCTGTGACCAGATGCATCTTCCTAGATCATCTCTTTAATTGTATGGCTCTCCTGATTAGAAAACTTCAGTGCCTCCTGCCTGTTTGGTGCCCAGAGGTATAGGGGAAGCAACAAGGTGTGGGGGAACGAGCCCTGATTAGAGGGAGAATCTGAAGAGCTAGGGTGAAATTCTGACTGCCATCTACTGCCTATGTGACTTTGGCAGGTCATTTAATGTTTTTAGGTTGCAGTTTTCTCATCTGTGGAAAAGGGGGTTGGACTAGATGGCTTCTAAGCTCTTTCTATTTCTAAACCTTTGAACTATGTAAAGAGAGAGTGGAGCTTGCTTGGCAGATAGGGCAGTTAACTTTATCCTATGCGTGGCTTGCACTAGTTGGCAGCTGCCGGGTGAGAGAACCGCATGTTGAGGACAGCAGAGGCTGCTGTGAAGCATACTTTCCCATGACAGAGATCAGGACAGGGTGATGTCCAGTGGAACCAGACAGGGTGAAACCCAGAGCTGAGTCACAACTGAAGCAGGCAGTGGCATTTTGATTAAAGAGATCAGAGTCTTGAACTGTAAGTCCAAAGACACAGGGAGGCTGTGGAGAAACTGGGCCAATAAAGAAGTAGAGTTGTGGTGGGCAGAAAATGTGGGAGGTTGACAGTGGTAATTTCAGTGCTAGGATCAGCTGGGTAGAAACTTGGCTGGGGTTAGAGACAGTGTGAAGGTGGTTACCCTGAGAGATAACAGGGGCAGGGTGATTGGGACTTCATCCCAGGATGTCAAATTTTAAAGGAAGGTACTGAAAACATTTTCAGTCCGTTAGCATCGTAGAAACAACTGAGCTTAGCCTTTAGTTAGAAAGAGCAGGTACTCGAAATGGGAAGCTCACAGTACCCTAAATTCTCTCCTGCACCTTCCCCAAATAAATTGAGAGTGCATTTTGTGCTACTTGCCCAGGGCAGGTTTTATGCCTCTTGCCCCCAGGCACAAAAAATGCTAGCATGTAAAGCACTTCACAATCTGGCCCCAGCCTCCTTTCCCTTCTGCAATGCCCTCTACTTACCCCATGGCCACTTTGTTTCAGGCATGTTACCAACTCCCAAGCATGGCTTATTGCTTGTTCCATCTAGATGCCCTTACTTATGCCATTTCCTTGGCTTTGAATGACTTTACTTTCTCTCCTCTATAATCTCCAACTATCAAAATTGTACCCATTCTTTTTTTTAATTTTATTTTTAATTTATGGAATAAAACAAACATTTCCATAACATAGTACAATAAAAAGATGATTGTATATGAAATTGCAAATCTACTATGCACAACTTGTTATTCCTTTCAAATATACAAAATCATACAAATTTCTTTTTTTTTCTTCCCTCCCCCCAGAGATGGCTACCATGAAACACAAATGCGTACACACACATATAAGTAAAATTACTCTATACATACTTCTATGTATCAGTTCTTTCTCTGGATGCAGTTAATTTGGGTATTTGTAATAGACAAAATAACTTATTCACTCAAAGTTGTTCTTAAAGCAATATTGCTGTTCCTGTATACAGTGTTCTCTTGGTTCGGCTCATTTCGCTTTTCATTATTTTGTGAAAGTCTTTGCATGTTTTTCTAAAATCATTGAACTCATAATTTCTTATAGCACAGTAGTTAGTATTCCATCACAATCATATATCACAACTTCTTCAGCCATTCCTCAATTGATAGGCATCCTGCAATTTCCAATTCATTGCCACCACAGTGAGAGCTGCCATAAATGTTTTAGAACGTATGGTTTTTTCCTTTTTCCCTAATCATCTTTGGAAATAGATGAAGTAGTGGTATTTCTAGGTCAAAGGGTACAGGTAGTTTAATGACTCTTTGGGCATAAATCCAGATTGCTCTCAAAAATGATTGGATCATTTCACAATTCTACCAACAATGAATTAATGTCCCAATTTTTCCACATACCCTCCAACGTTTGTCACTATTTGTCATCATTCTTCAAGGCCCATTTCAAATCTCACCTCTTCTGTGAAGTCTTCCCTAATCCCCGAAGGGAGCCCACAGTGCTTTGTCCCTTCTCTGAGCTCCCACTACACTCATTTGTATGGTCACTGGTACATATCATATATCATCTTATATTCTAGTTACTGGCATACATACATATATACATAAAAATTACATGTAATTTTAATATATTATGTCAATTCATGTCATGTTCATATCAATTAATGCATTTATCAATATAAATTATTACATAAATAAAATAATCCAATTAAATAATTAATAAAAGTATACTCATATCAATAAAATATATTAAGATTATACATCTTTGATTTCTCATTCCCAGGGAAGTAATCCTGAGCCCTACCTCTAATTCACCATCTCCACCTTTCCAAGTCTTTAATAAATTAATTAAATTAATAAATAAACAAATTAATTTACATTTTGTTTTTATTTAAATATTATTTATTAATAAAGATTTTATTTATATTGACATAGAAATTTTTTTTAAACAGAGGTAGATCTTTGGTTTCCAGACCTCTTGGAGTGATGGTCCCTTCCAGGAACTTCTCAACAGGGCATGAATGGGATGAATATTTCCCAGGCATCTTGCTTCACAATCTTGGGCAGATCAGTCCCAGGCAGCCTGGCAATCAGGCAGACCCTATTTTCCTAGAGAAAGGGCTCGTTTCAGGGCCATACTTTTGGCAGGGAATGGATGGGGTGGATATAATCTCCCAATTACACTAATTTTTAGTTCCTGAAAGGTGACAAAAATATCTTAGACTTTCTTAAATTCTTTATGGTACATTTCATAGTGTGTTGCACGATAAATATTTGCTGGATGAATGTCCTCCATTCAGTTGACAAAGTGATCTTCCCAAAGAGCAGGCCAAATCATATCACCACACCCCTCCAAATCAATAAACTCCAGTGATGTCTGCTGTGTGCCAAGCACTGTGCAAAAGCTGGAGATACAATGAATAAAAAGAAAGATAGTCCCTACTGTCAGGGGGCTTACAGTCTGAAGGGGTAGTCAACACAAAAAAGGTGGCAGGAGAATGTGGAGGGAGGGTGAAGGAATGGGACACCATTCTTGTTCCGTGGAGTTGAAGCCAGGAAGGGCAGCAGTTGCAAAGTGGAGTGAGCTGAGTCCAGTTTGTGTCTTCTATAGTAGAAGGCATTGGGGGGAGTTTAGCATTCCCCCTCCAGCCCTTCAATCAGAGGGAAGAGGAGTCTGAGGGAGATTATGTCAATCAAGGCTTGAGTCCACAGCTTGAGTACTTTTGGAAGGGGCAGATGTTTCCTGGCCTAGAGAAAGGAATTCTCATAGAGAAAAGGCACTTCAGGGATCCCTGCCCACTAGGCCTAAGGATAGGGATGCCTTAGGAAAAGGGATTTCTTCCTTATAAGAAAAGGGAATCCTTCAGAGAAGCCCCCTAGACCCCCAAATGATTTGTCTCTGGCCCCTATTTGATTTGATAAAAAATTTGCCAGTGGGAAGGGTAATCTCCAGAGCTACTACATTGCATAGTCATGAAAGAATCACTTTCTATAGCTGTTGAGTTGGATCTCAATTGTGTGTGTGTGTGTGTGTGTGTGTGTATTGTATAGAGTTGGGGGAAGGACTTTTGTCTTGTGCTACTAGTAGACTAGTTGAGTAGCTACCAAAGTGCTATTAAGAGATAATGACAGAAAGATGTTTCATAAGGGTTTAGACAATTAAAGGGCACAAAATTGAAATCTTCCACATAGTAATAATACATAAATATCCTTGGGTTTATGAATGCAGGGCTTTCTGTAAAGGGCTGAAGTACTGCAGTGACATGAGCTCTTTAAGTCTATGAATAAGTTATGGCCACCTATTTTATTGAGAGAAAAATTGAGGAATGGGAGGGCAGTGACTTACCAGTGCCACCCAGTGAGCTGGCTGAGCCAAAGCTTCCTACCATTCGAAATGTGATGAAATCTACAAAGTAGATAAGAAAGGTTTTTGGAATCTTAAAATGTGAGAAATGGAAGGGCCTTTTGAGTTCATCTAGGCCAATCCCTTCATTTTACAGATGAAGAAACTAAAGACCAGAGGGTCTAAGTGATTTGCTTGAGTGCTGAGTGCTCAAAACCAGAGTTAGAATTTAGGTTTGTCTTTTGACTCCCAATCTAGTGTCCTACATTAATTCTCAATGATGCTGGCTCTCAAAATGCAGTGTTTAGACTTCAGGAGTGGGGAACCTGCGGCCTCAAGGCCACATGTGGCTTTCTATGTCCTTGGGTGCGGCCTTTTGACTGAGTCCAAGTTTTACAGAACAAATCCTTTTATTAAGGGGATTTGTTCTGTGAAGTTTGGATTCAGTCAAAGGGCTGTACTTGAGGACCTAGAGGGCCACATCCGACCCTCACCTCCCAGTCTCCTCAGACGTATACATCACAGGACTAATGTCCCACTGCTCTCTTGGTCATCCCATTCTTACTTTACCTTTGTGATGCTTTCCACATGGAGGCTGTTTGGCTAAAAATCATAAACAGCTATGGTCCCCTGCATCTTCTGTTGTGAGGTCAGTATGATTTGAAAGTCCAGGAGAGGCTGACATTGCCTGCCCAGTGAGGCAAACTATCTCTCTCTGTTACAAGAACAAGCTGACCTCTGTAGAATTGCCCTTGTATCAACAAAACTATCATGTACTGATTCCCACAGTTATTGTCTACAATCCAGAGGTCATATTATAGCATCAACTCCCGAAGCTATTTTTGTTCAGACATAACAGACCAAAAATACACCCTTACACCCCTTAAAAACCCGGCCCTCCTCCCCATTTCCAGGAGTGAATGTGATGAAGGTTGTATGTTGTCACCGAATTAGCACACTAGGCACATAATCTACTACTTTTCCTATATAAGCTCTAGCATCATTCTTGTTAGGTTGCAAGTTTCCTAAGGAGTTCTGTCCATCATGGCAAGTTCCCTAAGGAGCTCTGCCCACCATAGCAGAATCCCTTACAAGCTCTGCCCACCATATTAGCATTACAATAAACTTTTTGCCACCTGACTGGAAGACTGCTTGAGTCTGTGAATTCTTTCCAGAAAACTGTACCTGTCCATTGGTATTTTGGGGTCCTTATACCCCTAAATCACATCAGAACCATATCTTCTTTCTGGAAGTCAGAAGACCAGAATCTTTCTTCATTCTAGCTTCTGTCAGCTCCACCCCTCATGCACTGAGTAATCAACCTCCACCTATGAAGACAGTCTTATGCAAATAGGCTTTGGTTTACATATGTATTTTATTTTATGCATTAAAAAAACCTTATTCTGAGGAGTCCATAGGCTTCTCCAGACTGCCAAGGAAGTCCATGACACAAAAAGAAACCATGCACTCCTAGAGAATGGGATAGAGTGAAAGTATTTAGGTAAATTCCATCTGAAAGACAGAAGAATAAAGCAATCAATCAACAAAATCAATTAATAATAATTTATAAAGCCCTTTATATTTGCTAGGCACTGTGCTAAGTACTGGTGATACAAAAAGAAAATGAAACAGGCCCTGCCCTTGAGGAGCTTACAATCTATCTAGATGAGATGCCCTCTGAGATAGTCTTGTACTTGTGATTTTTCTACTTCTTAAGTCCTTGAATAGGCTCTCTGCCTGCAGAGCAAGATTCTGCCAAAGTTGGTAAACCATTTGCTTGGAGCTTGCATATTTCTGAAGAAGAAAGAAACCAATAGCAATGACCTAAACTCCAAGAAGCCCAGGCAAGTGGTCTGACTTCCTGGGGAAAAAAAAATCATAGGATCCTAGGACAGAGGGTTGGAAGGGGCCTTAAAGATCATTTTGGACAAACCTTCATTTTATTAATAAAGAAATTGAAGCTTAGAGAGAGTAAAGGACCTAGCTATCTAAAGTCACATAGTCAATAAACAGCAGAGCCTGGATTAGAATCTGGAGCTTCTGACTATTTCAATTATACCATACTACCACTCCTGTCTGGATTTGGGGCAGGGAGGGGAGAGGAGTGGACATCATTTGAATCTCTGCTTTCCTTTCCAGAACAAAATGAAAATGATAAGTCTATACCTTCAAGAGTTTTTGCTGTGGCCCCATCTTATGTCTTTTGTCTTCTGAATTCCAGAGCTTTTATTTCCTTTTGGTGAAGCACATGGACTCTGAAGGAAAGAAACATTTATTAAGTGTCTACTATATACCAAGCGTTGCGCTAAGTGTTTTCTAAATATTATCTCATTTTGTCCTCATAACAACCCTGGCAGGTGTTATCATTTTCCACATTTTATAGTTGGAGAAACTGAGATAGAGGTTAAATGACTTGCCCAGGGTTACATAGCTAGTTAGTGTCTAAGGTTGATTTGAATTCAGTTCTTCCTGACTCCAGATCCAGTGTTCTATCTCTTGTGCCACCTGTCTGCCTCTGAATGCATTGTATCATGTTCTCTTATTGCATAATTTTCTACCTTCTCCATATTTCATTCCTTTCCACTCCTTTAATAGTAATAGCATTTATATAGCACTTTAAAGTTTGCAAAGCATTAAAAGTAGTATCGTGTTTTATCCTCACAAGAACTCTGAGAAGTACGTACTGTTATCATCCCCATTTTACAAATGAAGAAACTGAGGTGGACAGAATTTAAATCCTCTAAATCCCTTCTTTACTATTTATGTATTTATTTTTAGCCTCAAAGCTGTGAATACTTGGGTTCAATGCTTTTAATGCTTACTTACTATATATGACTTTGGGCAGGACAGTTAATCTCTTAGTTCTATGGTCAACTTCTTAGATTATAAGTTGCATAGAATGTGCTTACATGCATTGATAGAGAGAGTTTCTTTACCTAGCAGCTCTTCATATGAATGAAATCATAGATAGTTCCTATTCCCTGCTTTGGAAATTTCAATTCTGGAAGTTTCCAGATATAAAAGAATGCAGTATGGAGATTGCCTTCCTTTACAGCAGGGTTCTTAACTTTGGATCTGTGAGTTTATTTTTTAGAAAAATTTGATATCTGCATGCCAATATAATTGGCTTCCTTTGTAATCTGAAATGTTCTATTTTATGCATTCAAAAACATTATTCTGAGAAATGGGTCCATAGCCTTCAGACTTCCACAGGGTAAAGAACTTCTGCTTAAATGCTATTTTTCACTTTCTTTCTTTCATTCTTTTTCTTTTATTCGAGTCTTCTTATACAAAATGACTAATATGGAAATGTTTTATGTGATTGCACATGTATAACCTATATCTTATCACTTGCTTTCTCAGGGAGATGGGAGGGGAGGGGGAAAAGGGAATAGAATCTGGAACTCAAAACAAAACAAAAACCAATGTTAAAAATTGTTGTAACATGTAATTGGGGGGAAAAGAATCTCTGCTTTAAAGGGATGCTGCAGGGGTGGGGCAAGGTAGAGGGGCATGGCTAAAAGATGGCCAGTCATATGGCAAAAGTCTAGGTTCAGAAAACCAGAGGTTCCTCCTCCACCTCACCTGGCTTATAATCTGTCACTTTTCACTATTTCTGTAAGGCCATGCTACCATCCTTGTCTGTCTACCATACTGCCACCCCACCCCACTACAAATTCCTTAAACATGGTTCCGAGAACTGAACACAAAACATCAGATATAGTCTAAATAGAGCATAGTACAATAGGACTCTACTTTGTTTTGTAGTTATGCTTGCTTCTATTAATTCTGGCTAAGATCCTCAGAGAGGCAGTGTGCCATAATGCATAGAGAGAGCTGGTCTTGGAAGCAGGAAGACCTGGGTGGAGAAGGAAATGGCAAACCACTCCAGTATCTTTGCCAAGAAAACCCCAAATGGGGTCAGGAAGAGTTGGACAGGATTGAAAAATGACTGAATAACAACAACAACAACAACACCAGCTGTTTTGACCACTGTGGTAGACCTTTCACTATTATTGATTAATTAATTAATTAATTAATTGATTGATTAATATTATTCACTATTAGTCTTCTTTCTCCCTGTGTCTTTTTCATTTAAACTTTGTCTATAGCTTCATTATGTTCTACTTGGGCAAGAGGCAATATGGTGCTGTAGGAAAAAAAGCCACGGTTTGTAGTCAAGGGACATTATTCAAATCCTCCTGATGTGTATTGCCTATGTGACCTTGTGTCTCAGTTTCCTAAACTGTAAAAAGAGGAAGTTGGCCTAGAGTCATCTAAGTCTCTTTCAGATCTAGATGTATGATCCTATGAATTTATATTATTTTTGGTGCGGAACCAGAATCAACTTCTTGCTTTGCCATTTATTGGCTGTGTGACCTTTAAGAGGTAGCTGTTCTTTCTGGGCTCCATCCAAAGAACAAGAGGATTGGACTAGATTACTCCTAAGGACCATTCCAACTCTAAATCTATTGCTACCTGTAACTTAGAGCCTTAGAGAGCTACTGATGCCACAGAGAGATTAAAGGATTTTCCCATGGTCTCATGTGTCCCACATGTCAGAGGCAGGACATGGACCCAGGATTTCTGGCTTGAAGGTTGTCCATCTTTCCACCACACCATGTTGCCCTCTCACTGATACAAATTCCTAGTTAAATAAGAAAAGGAGTTTAGTCTGCCATGACTTCTTGATGAACCCATGGTGGCTGAAAGCCCATGAGTGCTTCATAAACATTTGTTGAAATTTGTCTACAGGGTACTTCTAAGAAAAGCCACTGGCATTTCTATAGTAATTTTACTTTGAAAGCAGGGCCAGAGCTCTGGCCTGTACACAAAAGCCCTAGAATATTTTTTTGGGGGGATGGGGAATTTGTGACTCAATGACACCAAGTGAATTACCCAGGACCATACTCAGTGATGGAAGGATTGGCTCTCTGAAGTCCATGCCAGTGCTCTTTCCACTGAACCACACTGCTATTTGTAGTCTGGACTCCAAGAGGATCTCTCTTCTTCTGTCCGGCATGGTCCTGATTTGGGAAGGAGCTGCTCCAGCTAAATCAAGATCTCTTTTCCAACAGGACTTCTGGCTTGTGCCAGGTTTACAAAATGGATCTGATGGAAACCTTATGTGGCAAAGGAAAAAAAATAGAAAAGTCAGGCCATCTCAGCATCCCCATCCAATGAATAAACATCATGGACAGGCATGCAGGGAGCTCAGGTTACCTTTGCCAACTTTTTTTGACCTAAAGTTTGGAAGCAGTATTCTTTTTCCACTGAGCAGTAAACTATTTTCATTCCTCCTACACCAAACGACTCCTTGCAGGGTGATAATTTGATCTCAACCTTTCTTTTAGGAAATGAGTTTCTCATTCTTTCCTATATAAGAATAAGGGTTACAACAAGGAAAAAAAAAGCTTTCCTGACTTCCTTCTTTCACTCCTTCCTTTCATGCTTCCTTCCATGCTTTCTTGCTTGCTTGCTTTCTTCCTTCCCTCCCTCCACCTCTTTCCCTTCCTTCCTTCCTTCCTTCCTTCCTTCCTTCCTTCCTTCCTTCCTTCCTTCCTTCCTTTCTTTCTCTTTCTTTCTTTCTTTCTTTCTTTCTTTCTTTCTTTCTTCTTTCTTTCTTTCTTTCTTTCTTTCTTCTTTCTTTCTTTCTTTCTTTCTTTCTTTCTTTCCTTCTTTCTTTCTTTCTTTTTTCTTTCTTTCTTTTCTTTCTTTCTTCTTTCTTTTCTTTCTTTCTTTCTTTCTTTCTTCTTTCTTTCTTTCTTTCCTTCTTTCTCTTTCTTCCTTTCCTCTCTCACTCTCCTTCTTTCTTTCATTCCTTCCCTCCCTCATATCTTTTCTTTCCCTTTCTTTTCATCTTTCTTTCCTCTGCCTGCCCAGTTTTTTTTCCTGAGTCTTAGAAGTTTTTAGAGCTTTTCCTCTTTATAAGTTTTTGCCTTGGCCCCTTCTCCATGCTCTATTTCTCTCTCAGCTGTAATCTTACTCTTCTATTTATAATTCTTTAACAAGATGAATCTCCTCTCTGTGTTCCTTTCCTATCTGCCAACCCCCCTCCACCCTCTAGGATTTGAGACACAGTAGGGTGAATGGGGGAGGAGGAACCCTCAGTAATCTCTTTAATTGCTCAGTGGATTCCCATAAAACAGCAGAGGGAAGCACTATCAGGTCCTGGATCACATCAGGGCTGCTGCAAAATAGCATCAAGGCCACTGGGGAGATGCTCTGGGGACAAAATGCAGTGGAACAATTCCTTTCAATCCTTTGGGGATGCTCCATTAGGCTCTAGAAATGGACAGGAAGGAAAGTAGTTCCTAGTCCATGGCTCAGCCCTTGTGATGGACTCTCCCTAGGCCCAGTTTGGAGCATGTCTTTGCTACTTCAGGGATCCTCAGCACTTGTGTGCACAAAGCCTATTATTTCACTCTGTGCTTAGGCTCATAGACTTGTAGAATGTTGGAGCAGGAAGGAATTGGACAAAACATGGAGTCCACTCCTCTCATTTCTCAGAGAGGGGGACTTGCTCAAAGTTAGTTAGTGGCAAAATTAATGATGGGGAAGGGACTAGAACCCAGACCCCTGATTCCCAGTTTTCTTTCTACTCTATAACTTTGCCTTTAAAATAGTCTTTAGTTTTCTTTAGAGACATAATTTAATCAGTTATACACTTCTTTATGTCTTTTGGATTCTCCTCAGTTAGTTCTTGCCTTGGTGTCTGTACAGAGCTCTGCCCACAGGGGCATGTGACTGATTAATTTAATTATAAGAATCAGCCAGCTGGTAAGCAAGGGAAGATGACAGACATGCGTTCAGCCATGCCTTGAAATAATTATGCAATGTTTTTGCCTGAAGCAACTGGATAGCCTCCCTATTAAGTATACTTATATTGTGTAGTAAATATTAAGTATATATTATAGTCTCTTAGAGAATAAGCTCCATGAAGGCAGGAACTATGTCTCATCTAAACTGTATCTCTCCCTCAGGGGCTTACCACAATATCATGTACATTACTGAAACTTAATAGGTGTTTATAGAAGTAGCTGTAGCAAGTATGACCCAAGAAGAGTTGGGTAAGCATCTGCTATGTTGTGATAGGGTCGTATCTACAAGAAGGGAGCTGGTTCTATGAAAGGGGGGGCTGTGGTGGGAGGACTCAGATGAGGAATAATACCATGAGGTCCTGGAAGCAGCAGAAGAGAAGAATGTAGTATCAGATGGAGACACTGAGTTACATGAGGACCTGGAAAGAGGCCCAGTGCTAAAGGCCGCTGTGTCCACAGAGGAATGTCCCAGCCAGAGAGACGTCAAGACACACCTGGGCCTGAAGAGAGGATCGTAAGGAAGGTATCTGCCTGTGTGTGGTGCCTACAGGGATGCAGCCTTAGGCAGATGGGGAAGCTACACCAGCACAGAATGCTGAAAGGGAGAGAATCAGGGAACCCCAGATTCGAGGCCTGGAGGAGGTACTGGAAGCAAGAAGCAGCAATGAACAGAACTGTGACATGGAGAAGCAAACCTAGCCTACATCTCCACTGGTATTGTGAGTTATGCAGCCTGCAGCTCTAACAATCCTGAGCTATGCAGGACAGCGCTGCAAACCAAAAGGATGGTGTACATTTCTCTAAAAAGTTTAAGACTTTTCTTGACTGTCTAGGACCTCAGGAGTGAGTTCTGTATATGTTTAATGACTTGTTGGTACTTTTGGGTGAGCTGAAGGCCTTTTTGAGAAAGCAAAAACCAAACAAAGCAAAAAATAACCCCCTAAAACCACCAGATACTGAAGTTGCAAGGGTTTCCTTGGATGGGGGAACATGATCCTGAGAGATTTAGTGAGAGGCAACCCTTAAAGTGAACCTTTGTCTGCATGTTAGAGGGCACCTCCTTATACAGGGATTACATAAGAAAGGTGTTAAGTGAATGGGTATCTGAATTCCACAGCATGGTTAGTCCTGTTTCCTATCATAGTCACCTGAGTGATTCTCCCATGTCTTCCAATACAAGATAGTGGTGCTTTTCATGGAACATACACAATCACTTATGTTAGGTCATTTTACTGCATCCCATTTGAATTTCACACAACATAATTCAGAGGCTACTTTAAACCAGGCAAAATTCAATTGCACTCCTACAAAGAACCAGGTAGAGTGAAGATTATCATCAATGGCTTGTTAAGGTTATCGCTCTCCAAGCTCCTCCGTATGCTTTCTTTTCTGTGTACATTGATGTATGGCCTGGGGATCTCTGAGAAAGTGCCTGTGCTGATGAAAAATGAACTGAATATATTGAAAATACTTCACCTGATTCTCAATTTAACTCCTCCTCTCTTCCCCCTCGCAGCATTAAGAAATTGCTTAGAAAGTGGAAATGATCCAGCCAGCCCTGCAATATGTATAGAAGAGATGTGAAGAACAGCATCAAAAGTGGGGAGGAGGAGACCTCAAAAGAAAGTCCCTGCTCTCAAGGAACTAACAATCTAATACAGGGAGATAAGACAGTATATAATTAACTGTAGGATAAACTAATGTGGTTATTGTAATTAGTATGAAATAAGTAAATTGCTATAGTGGTACAAAAAAAATGTTAATTATGACTAGGGCAATCAGAGATGGCTTCATGGAGAGATGAAATTTGAGGTGGACCCTTAAGAATGGGTAGATTTGGATGGTTAGAGATAAAGGGAGAAGGCATTCCAAGTGTCAATAATGACATAAGCAATTTAGAGAACTGAAGAAGAAATTAGAGATTATCTAGTCAGAATTTTATCCTACAGAGGAGTAAACTAAGGCCCAGAAAAGTTAAATGATTTATCCAAGATAACACTGGTAGCAGAGCTAGGATTTTAACTGAGATCCTCAGATGCCAAATCTAAATCCTGATACTCTCTCGACGATACTACATCTTCAATGTCAGTAAAGCACAAAGTATGTTTGGGGAGTAGCAAGTGGTCAAATTTGATTAAAACATAGAATATATGGGAAGTAAGACTGAAAGGATAGCTTGTTGGAAGCTAGCTGGTGTGGTGGATAGAGTGCTAGGCTTGGAATCAGGAAGACCTGAGTTCAAATACAGTCTAAGACACTTATTGGCTGTGTTACTCTCTCTGCCTCACTTTCCTCATCTGTAAAACAAGGAAAATAATAACACCTCCTTGTTGTGAGGATCAAATGAGCTAGTATTTGTAAAGTGTTTTATAAACCTTAAAGTGCTATGTAAATTCTGTTATTGTTAAGTCAAGCTGTGCGTGATTAAGTAGTTTGGACTATATTTGAAAAGCAAAAGGAAGTATGGTGCCCTGGGAAGAGAATTGGACTTGAAATCAAAGGACCTGGGTTTGAATTTTGAACCTGCCAACTGCTATATGCCACTTTGGGCAAGTCAGTTAATCTCCCAGAATTTGAGAGCTGGAAGGGAATATAGACCCCAGTTAATGTGATTCATACATAGAAGGAATCCCTAGGATAATATATTTGACAGGTGGCTGTCCAACTTTTTTACTTGAAGACCTCCAAGTTCTTCCTCAAAGGAGGGTGAATCCATCACCTCTGAAGGTAACCTATTCCACTTTTCAATAGAACTAATTATTAGGAATTTTCCCTCATATTCAGCCTCGTTTTTTTTTTTTCTTTTCCACTTCAACCCATCACTTCTCATTCTATTTTCTGGCATCAAAAAAAAAACAACCCCAAAACCTGGCCTAATTCCTCCTCCACGTGACAGCCTTTCAAATACTTGAAGAGCTCTCATGGTCTCCTTCAGTCTTTTCTTCTCCAGTCTAAACATGCCCAATTCCTTCAAACTTTTTATGTCTCAGTTTTCTCATTGTAACATCCAGGGGTTGGACTCAGTTGATTCTAAGGTTCCTTCCAGTTCTAAAGCTATGATCATGTGACTGGAGTTTGTGAGCAAGGGAGTAACACAATTAAAGGGATGCTTTAGGAAGATTTATCTGGTGTGCTGGATAGACTGAATGGAAGATAGAGTGAAAGCAAGGTGACCAGATAGGAGGCTATTGCAATACTTCAGGCAAAATACTAAGTAAATCAAGAGCCTGAAGTTTGGAGCAGGAGTGGGGGAATGGTACTGGGGAGTAACATTAATAGAAAAAGGAAATTCAAGAGCTAAAGCTGGCTGATTGGGATGTGTTGAGGTTGGAATGGTGGTGGGACTTCCATCTAGATTTATCTAGCAGGCACTGGGGCTCATAGGAATGGTCAGATTTGGAGGTAAAGATTTGAGGTAAAGAAAAGATAATTCCATAGGGAAATGGTAGCTGAAAATATGGGATTAAATGATGTCATGAGAGATTGAATGTAAAGAAATTAAAGAAGATAAAAAGTTCTCTAGAAATCCTATACTCAGAGGGCAGGAGGAGTGAGAGAAAGCGTGGAAGGAGATAGAAAAGGATTAGCAGCGATCAAGAATTATTCCAGTTGATTCTCATGCCTCTGTTAATAGGAGAAAAGGGCTGAGAGGCTTTGATTCCCCCTCCCACACTGCCAAATTCTGTCAGTCACCAAGTCCCGCCTTTTCCTTCGTGTTGTATCTTCAATCCATCCTCTGCTGTCAGCATCGCCGCTGCTACTCTATTTCAAGGTCCTTCTTCCTAATATGTCTGAGCTACTACAACGATATTCTCATTGATTTACACCTTGGGGAACAGGGGATGATTGACTGTCCACCAAAAGCTCTCAAGTGATAATTACTGTAAAAGGACTTCTGGTTACCATAGGTCTGAAGATGGAAAACACAGAAAGGTCTGGATTATAATAAGAACTGACATTTATTTAGCGCTTTCAAGTTTACAAAGTGCTTTCCACTTAATATCTCTTTTGAACGTTCCAACATCCCTGTGAGGCAAATTCTGCAAGGAATATTATTCCCACTTTACAGCTCAGAAAAGTTAAGTGACTTGTCTATGGTAAAACAAACAAACAAACAAACAAGGAACAAAACCCAAAACTAGCAAGCATAAAAGGCAGGATCTGAAACTAGGTCTCCCTGCCCCTAAGTCCAGCACTGCCCTTTAGGTCATGTTACCTTTCTAGGTTGTGTTTATTTAGCATCATCGTGGTATAATGGAAAGACTGGAGGGATTTCCAAATTGTAGGGTATACCAGGTACTGGAGAGAAGAAATAGAAATGTACAGCCTTCAATGTCATCTTTTTTATTTTTCCCAGTCCTGTTATTTTATTAGTGTGGACAACTCCTAGTTAAGTGGATTCCTTCTACTGATGGAGATCAGCAACTTATTGTAATTTATAGTATTTGAAAGCACGCTGACACTCTGAGAGCTTAGGCAATTTGCCCAGCATCCAAACCATAATAAACAAGAATGAATTCTTTTGTATTATGTAATGAACAAGAATTGTACTTCTTTTTTTTTTTTTGGTACATAATTGTTTGCATGTTTTCTCCCCTATTAAACTGAGTTCCTTAAGAGTAGGGACTATTTTTTTTTTTGCCTTTCTTTGTACCACACCACCTAAGCAAGCAGTAAGTGCTTAATAAATGTTTACTGACCAACTGATTAAATAAATATACAGCCATTGCTTAAAGGTGAGGGAAACTCCACTACCTTCCAAGGTACCTCTTTGAAATTTGGCTTCTTGAAGAGAGGATCAGTTTTATTTTTGTATTTTTGTCTCCATTGCATGGCACACTACTTAGCACATAGTGGGCATTTAATCTATGCTTGTTGAATTTAAAGCTCTAATTATTAGGAAGCTTTTCCTGACATCAAGTCTAAGTGTTCCTTTTTGTAACTCTTCCCATTGCTTTATTTCTGTCTTCTAGGGCCAAGTCAAACAAGTTTCTTTCAAGTACTTGAAGACAGTTATCATACCCTGGTGCCTTCCCCAAAATCTTCTCTTCTCCAGGCTAAATATCCTCAACTCCTTCAATCACTCCTCAGATGTAAGATTGCAATGTCCCATTCAGCTTTCTGATTGCCCTTCTTTGGACTTTCTCCACTTTCTGACTGTCCTTTGTAAAATGTGGTGCCTAGAACTGAGCACAGCACTCCAGATATAGTTTGGCCAAGGCAGGGTACAGTGGAACTCATCCTCCTGGTTACAAAAGAGAAACCCTATCTCTACATGTACTATGTCATAACAGCTTATTAGTTATTCCTTAGATATCCTCTTCTATTATCTGTTTATCGATTTGTTCATTCAACTCTGTATTTGTGTGTGTATAATGTCTGCATTTCTTTTTTATTTTTATACATGTAACACCCCTACCAATCCCATTCACTGGAGTTCCCTGGAAGGCTGATGGCTACCAAGGATTTGTGATTACTCAACAAGTCTACTCTAAAACCATAACTTAAAATCCTCTACTGTTGTGTTTACTTTGATAATAAATTAGTTGACACAATTATCTCAAGAAGAAGACATTTAATAAGATGGTATAGTAAGAACAGCGGCTACAAAATACTCTCCATAAACCTGCAGCAAATTATCTCACAAATACACATAACATATTTGGAAATGAACTGGTATTATAACAGTGGTAGAAAGGGTGGGCACATATCAAAAGTACACCAGTAGGGAGGCAGATGTGGCCAGGCACCTCAAACCTTTGGCATTGAAGATTTCCAGCGTTCTCTTCTCATGCTGCTCTCTTGGGTGTGGGTCTCTGCTGGGTTCAGCTGAGTTCATTGGGCACGTTCCTCTCCACAGCTCAGTTCCTGACTTCCAGAACTAATTTTCTCCTGAATCTGTATCTGGCTCTCTTCTCTACTGCCAGGGGTCATATTTCTCAGAGTTGCTTCCAGACTGGACTCAAACTCTGACAAGACAAGTATCTCCACTATCTAACTGGCATGTGAGGGGTTAGGAAGAGAGATAAATCCCCTCTTTCTGCCTGTTCTCCTCTAGTAGAAGTAACAGGAGAAAGGCAAAAAGCAATCTCTTCCCAAGAACCGGGTTCTTCTTTTATAACTTTCTCGAGTCTACCACCAGGAGTCACATTTCATTGAAGCTGCTTCTTGCTTCAGCTATTTCTAGCTTTGGAAAACTTGCTTTTTATAGGCCACCTGAGGCAAAGTCAGTCTTCAGCAAACCAATATCAAGCTACCTTTTTAATTCCATCAGAGAAGAGCTTTTTTTGTGCTTCATTTCTTAACACATGAATACATTTGATTTTCTCTCTTACGTGCCCCTTCTGTAATTTCATCAACTGGGCTGTAGGAAAAATTAGTTGGCCAAACTATATCAGTTGACCAACTTCTCTCTGCACTACATGCTATATGTAGTTGTAGAGGTAACATGGCATAATGTATAAAGAACCAGCCTTCAAATTGGGAAGCCCTACATTCAAATTTTATCTCTGACATATACTAGCTATGTGACCCTAGGCAAGTCTCTCAGCATCTCAGTGCCCCCAGTTAATTCTCTAAGACTAAAAAGTTGTAGTGGAGTTATCAGTCTGCGGTGGTAGATGAAGTTTCTATATTGGCAGTTCCCTACACCGGTGTCTATGTCTAGACACATGTGTAGGTCTAGACCAACACCCACTCCTTCAACAAAAGCAAAAAGTTATAGTTGATATAAAAATTGTTCTTCTGGTTCTGCTTTCTGTACTTTACATTATATAATATATACTTTTGAAATGTTATTTTAAATGGCATTTCGGAATTCCATTGCATAGAAATACTATAGTTAATTCAGCCATTTGCCAACTGTTGGACAAGTGGGTTGCTTCCAGTTCTTCGTAATGACAAATGAAATGTGGATACATATGAATGGGCATATTTGTTTGTGAACTTGTATACATACATACATATGTATATATAACATATATATTTGAATAGATGTATTTTCCCCTTTATAATAACACTCTGTTTAAATAGTCATTATTAGGTTAAATGATTATTTGATTATTATTTTTTTAATGACCCATTCAGAGATCTTTTAAGACCATCTAATCCAACCCCTTCCTTTTACAGAAGAGCAAGTTGAGATTTGCCTCAACTCACACTGGTAGAAAGTGGCAAAACTGGTATTTTAAGCTATGTTCTCTGGCCCCAAATCCAACTCTACTTCTATTATACTACTACAACCTCCCCTGTGCATCCCCAGATTTTGCTCCATAAAGAATCTACTAGTATTCAATTTCATCAGACTGTATAAGTTTACCTGTTTTTTCTCCCAACCCTGTAAGCATTGAATTTTTAATGACTGCATTTTTTTTTTGCCAATTTGATATGAATTGAGTATGAACTGGTAACTCACAGTTATTTTAATTTCCATTTCTGTGATTATTAGGACATTTTGAGGTATTGTTTATCATAATTTAGCTGTTTATATCCGTTGATCATTGATTTAAAGAGGACAGGACACTGCCCTTGACCCTAGGTACATTGATCATGGGCTGCAGGTATAGGATGCATTAATTTATTTCTTCTACATTGTGGAAGATAAACTGTTATCTCTTTAAATATTTTTGCACTTCAAATATATCCTGATTATAATGTCTACTCATGTGGAACATTTTTATTTTTATGTAATTAAATAATCTACCACATCCCCAGTAATTTTTCCTTTTTGTTTAATGGGTAAAAATCTATTTGCCCTCCACAAACTGACAAAAATTATTATTTCCTTTTCTTCAATTTTTAAAGTTCTTTTTATGATTAATTTTATAATTAAGCTAGAATTTTCTGTTGTTCATGCTATTAGGTAAGGGTCTAAATTATTGCTACCCAGAATCCTTAATTATATTTATTAAATAGTAAATTCTTTCTCCAGTCTTTATTGGCTGTAGCTACATCAAACATTAACCTCTTTTATGCATTGGCTTCTGTTTCTGGGGTCTCCATTATCTTCTGATGGTCAATGTTTCCATTTTGGTTTTGCTTGGTACTTGATTGTTTTGAGAAAGTTGCCTTAAAATATATGTTATAGTGGTAATATGTTTTGTACGATGAAGCATGTATAATCTATATAACAAATTGCTTACTGTCTCAGGGGAAGGGGGGAGGTAAGAGACGGAGAGAAAAAATTTGAAACTCAAATTTTTTTAAAAAAGGAATGTTAAAAATGGTTTTTACATGTAACTGAGGGATATATACTAATATAACATTATTAATAATACCTATGTATTAATATTTAGGATACCAGTCTAGCTTCATCTGCTACATGCCTACTATCCTCCAAAAATTAATCCTGAACATTATTGCATAATTGTTTCTCCATATAAATTTTGTTTACATGACAGAGGCACTGTGGTCTTGTAAACAAATGGATGAATTTGGAGTAAGGAAGATCCAGATACAAGTCTTGCCTTTGACATATACTAGCTGCATGGCTGTAAAAAAATCATTTCAATTAGAGATTAAAACATTTATTAAGCACTTATGTTCTGCCAGGCACCATGTTGTGTGCTGGGAATACAAATACAAGCACAGAGAAGGACATCCCTGGCCTTGAGGAGTTTACATTACATTCTAATGGGAGAAGACAATACATTAAAGAGGTTTGTAAAGGGAAGAGGAGGAGATCCAGGTGGAAAAGTAGTTAGGAGAATCAAGAGCTAATATAGTTCAGGAGTAAGCATGACTGATATAAGTATTTCCTTAAGTGGAGGTTCCAAGATTACTTAACTTCTCAGGGAGTGTCACAGGCCAGTCTATGACTATTCATTACAGAGAAGTTGGTTACCATTGGTGGATAAATTTTCCATAACAGAAAATTTCCTATGACAATAATATAACAATTTAACAAATACATTTTATTATAGATTGTCCAGTTCTATAAAGAAACTGGTAATTTGGTTAACATTACATTAAATCGCTATATTAATGTAGCATCATCCTTTTTACTACGTTGATTCAGCCTATTAAAGAACATGGCAGCATGTCTGAATACTTGTGAATGCCAATGGCCTTAAACAGCTAATTTATCAATGATTCATAAATGAATAGATTATGTCCATAATGACACTCCTCACTCTAGAGTTTTCTTTATTTGCTTGATGGCCCCTTCCTTCATGATGGACTTTGGCACATATAAATGCTGTTTGTTGAAGCCTATAAAATTTGTTAGCTTGTGTTGATTCTTTAATTTTCTAGGTTGTTTAAAAGCGGACATGACAATTTTGATAGATAATGCTTCTAATAAACACAACTAAAGAAATATACCATTAGGTTGATACTTAGGTCATATCTATATGGCCTGATGATTTTCCCTACTTTCTTCAATTTAAGTCTGAATTTTGCAATAAGAAGCTTATGATTTGTGCCACAGTCAGCTCCAGGTCTTGTTTTCACTGATTGGATAGAGCTTCTTCACCATTGGCTGTGAAGTATGTAATCAATCTGATTTTGATAAGTGACCATCTGGTGATATCCATGTGTAGAATCACCTTTTGGATTGTTGAAAAAGAGTAATTGCCATGACCAGCAAGTTATCTTGACAAAACTCTATTAGTCTCTGCCGTGTTTCATTTTGTACTCTGAGGCCAAACTTGCCTGTTATTCCAAGTATCTTTTGATATCCTACTTTAACTTTCCAATCCCTTATAATGAATGATATCTTATTTTTGTGGTTTTTTTTCCTAGATGTTGTAGGTCTCATTTTACCCACTACTAAGGTTATATTTAAGATACCACAAGCTAATCTTCAGCTATATGTGAACTGAGAATTACCAGAAGAGCAGGCTGATTTTCAAAGATGCAGAGGAACTAGAAACCAAATTGCCAAGATTTGTTGGATTATGGAGAAAGCAAGGAAGTTCCAGAAAAACATCTACTTTTGCTTCATTGACTACACGAAAGCCTTTCACTGTGTGGATCACAACAAAATGTGGTAAGTGCTTGAAGAGATGGGAGTATCAGATCATCACATTTGTCTCCTAAGGAACCTGTATGCAGGCCAAAAAGAAACAGTTAGAACCGAACATGGAACAACTGATTGGTTTAGGATTGGAAAAGGAAAACAACAAGGCTGTATATTGTCAACTTATTTATTTAACTCATATGCAAAGTACATCATGCAAAATGCCAAGCTGGATGAATCAAAAGCCAGAATTAAGGTTGCTGGGAGGAAAATCAATAATCTCAGATATGCAGATGATACCATTCCAATGGCAGAAAGTGAAGAAGAATTAAGAAGCTTCTTGATGAAGATGAAAAAGGAGAATGTAAAAGCTGGCTTGAAGCTTGACATAAACAAAACAAAACAAAAAAGCTGAGATCTTGACAACTGGTCCCATCACTTCCTGGCAAATAGGGGGAAAAGAAATGGAAGCAGTGTCAGATTTTATATTCTTAGGCTCAAAGATCACTGTGACTACAGCCATGAAATTAAAAGATGCTTATTCCTTGGAAGGAAAGCTACGGCAAATCTGGACTGCATACTAAAAAGTAGAGACATCATCTTGCCAAAGAATAGTCAAAGCTATGGTTTTTTCCAGTAGCAATGTATGGCTGTGAGAGTTGGACTATAAAGAAACCTGAGTGGCATAGAATCGACACTTTCAAATTGTGGCACTGGAGAAGACTTTTGAGAGTCCTTTGGACAGCAATAAGATCACATCAATCAATACTGAAAGAAATTGATTCCGACTATTCACTGGAAGGTCAAATACTGAAGCTGCAGCTTAAATACTTTGGACACATAAAGAAAAATTGGGACTCATTGGAAAAGATCCTGATGTTGGGAAAGATTGAAGGCAAAAGGAAGAAGGGACAGCAGAGAATGAGATGGATAGAGAGTGTCATGAACTTGAACAGACTTTGAGAGACAGTGGAGGCTAGAAGGGGCTGGTGTGCTATGGTTCTTGGGGTCACAAAGAGTCAGCCAGGACTGAATGACTGAACAACAACAACAGCATTAGGTGAGGGCAGGAACACCTTTTATTTTCCTTTACCCTAACCCATTGCTTTCCATATAGTAGGTACATTTATAATTGGTTGAATAAATTCTTATAGAGGAGCTGTTTGACATAGCCCTTTACAATCTGGGTCCAACTTACCTTTGTAACCTTATTATATATTAGTCCTCTTCACACACTCTATCATCTAGCTCTCCTTTGCCCATAGCTGTCCCTCATATCTGGAATCAACAGTGTCCTTGCCTGTTGGAATCCTTAGCTTCGTTGAAGGCTCAGTTCTAGTGTTACCTTGTTCATGAGGCATTTCCCGGTTTCCCTTCCTGCCCTCTCCCTCCAGTTGCTATGGGGTGGTGGCAAAAACAATATAGTAATGATACTCCTTAAGTTAGATAGCTAGGTGGTACAGTGGATTGAGCATCAGGGCTGGAGTCTGTAATGTTCAAATGTTCAAATCTGGCCTCAGACACTTACTAGCTGTGTGATCTTGGATAAAATCACTGAATCTCAGTTTTCTTATCTGCAAAGTGGGGTTGATAATAGCACCTACCTCCAAGGATTATTGTGAGGATCGAATGAGATAATAATTGTAAAGTGCTTAGTTGCAGTGCATGGTACATGGCAAGCCCTATATAAATGCTAGCTATTACCAATGGCTTTCTAAACAGAATTGGATAATGCTATGATAAAAAGTATTTCATTGGTGTTATTTTATTGTGTTATATTATTTCACTGGTGTAGGAATCATCTGGCATTTCACAACTCCCCTCCACTGATGTTGACCAGCAACTCATTTATAATTTGTCTTTCAAATTACCTTGAATTTTTTATTGTAAAGTTATATGTGTAGGTGTTAATCTCTTCTGGAAAAAAATGTACACATCTGGCTTGGAATACGATATTCCATAAGGCAAAGGAGCTTGGATTGCAATCAAGAATCAAATATTCAGCAAAACTGAGTAGAATCTTTCAAGGAAGGAGATGGGTGGTCAATGAAATGGGGCACTTTCAAACTTTCTTGATGAAAAATCCAGAGCTGAACAGAAAATTTGGTCTTCAAAGATAAGACTCAAGAGAAGAATAAAAGGGTAAACAGGAAAGGAAAAAATATGTTATTCAATAAGGTTAAACTGTTTACATCCCTACATAGGAAGATGATACTAGTAGCTCTTGAGAATAATAATCTTTATTATGACATTTAGAAGTGGTATACATAGACAGAGAGTGTGGGTATAAATTGACTTTGATGTGATGATAAAAAAATTAATTAAGGGGTGGGAAAAAAGATTGTACTGAAAGAAGAGGAAAGGAGGAGGCAGAAAAGGCTAAATTATATTACATGAAATGGTAGAAAGACTTATTACAGTAGAGGGAAAGAAGGGAGGGAGGGACCATTGTTTGAACCTTACTCTTACTGAATTTGGCTCAAAGAGGGAATAACATACATACTCAACTGGGTATAGAAGTCTATCTTACCCTATAGGAAGTAGGAGTGGAAAGGGGAAAGAAAAGGGAGGGGATGGATAGAAGGGAGAGAAGTAGTAGGGGAAAGAAGAAAGAAAAGGGAGGGGGGCTAATAGAAGGTAGGGCCGATTGAAGGAGGTAGTAGTGAGAAGCAAAACACTGGTGAGGAAAGGGAAAAAGGAGAGAGAAAAGAATAAACATGGGGGGGAAATAGGATGGAGAGAAAAACACAGTAATCATAACTGTGAATATGAATGGGATGGGCTGTCCCATAAAATGGAAGTGGATAGCAGAGTGGATTAAAAAACATAGTCCTGCAATATGTTGTTTACAAGAAACACATTTGAAGAAGAGAGATACACACAGAGTAAAAGTAAAAGGCTGGAGCAGAATAAATATAAACAAGGAAGAAGTTAAGGAGGTGAATAGAATCTTAGAAAAGGAAGATATGATAGACATCTAGAGAAAACTGAATGGAGATAGAAAGGAATATACCTTTTTCTCAGTGGTACATGGAACCTACACAAAAGTTGACCATGTACTAGTGCATAAAAACCTCACAATCCAATGCAGAAAGGCAGAAATATTAAATGCATCCTTTTCAGAATGAATTGATGCGATAAATGATACAATAAAAATTACATGTGATAAAAGGCCATGGAAAGATAGACTGAAAACTAATGGAAAACTAAATAATCTAATGCTGAAGAATGAGTGGGTCAAACAATAAATCATAGAAGCAACCAATAACTTCATACAAGAGAATGGCAATAATGAGACAACATACCAAAACTTATGGGATGCAGCCAAAGCAGTTTTTGGGGAAATTTTATATCTCTAAATGCTTACATGAATAAAATAGAATAAATGGAGATCAATGAATTGGGCATGCAACTAAAAAAGTTAGGAAAAGAACCCCCAATTAAATACCAAGTTAGAAATTCTGAAAATCAAAGGAGAGACTAATAAAATTGAAAGTAAGAAAATGACTGAATTAATAAATAAAACTAAGAGCTCATTTTATGAAAGAAACCCCCCCCCCAGTAAAATAGATAAATAAATATTTGCTCAATTTGATTTAAAAAATAAGAAAGAAAGAAGTGGGGCAGCTAGGTGGTGCAGTAGATAGAGAACCGGCCCTAGATTCAGGAGGACCTGAGTTCAAATCAGGCCTCAGACACATAACACTTACTAGCTGTGTGACCCTGAGCAAGTCACTTAACACCATTGCCTAACCAAAACCGAAAACAGAAAAAGAGAGAAGAAAACCAAATTACCAGTATCAAGAATGATAAGGGTGACTTCATCACCAATGATGAGGAAATTAAAACAATAATTAGGAGCTATTTTGCCCAACTGTATGCCAATAAATCTGATAATCTCAGTGAAATGGATGAATATTTATAAAAATATAAATTGCCCAGAATTATAGAAGAGTAAATAAAACACTTAAATAACCCCATTTCAGAAAAAGAAATTAAACAAGCTATCAATGAACTCCCTAAGAAAATATCTCCAGGGCTAGATGGATTTATAAGTGAATTCTACCAAACATTTAAAGAACAATTAATTCCAATACTATATAAACTATTTGGAAAAATAGGAGAAGAACGAGTCCTACCAAGTTCTTTTTATGATACAGATATGATGCTGATACCTAAACGAAGAAGAGCCAAAACAGAAATAGAAAATTATAGACCAATTTTCCTAATGAATATTGGTGTAAAAACTTTAAATAAAATATTAGCAAAGAAATTATAGTAACTTACCATGAGGATAATACACTATGACCAGGTGGGATTTATACCAGGAATGCTGGGTCAATATTAGGAAAACTATCAGCATAATTGACCATATCAATAACAAAACCAACAGAAATCACATGATTATCTCAATAGATGCAGAAAAAGCTTTTTATAATATCCATTCCTATTAATAGGAAAGCATAGGAATAAATGGAGTTTTCCTTAAAATAATAAATAGCATTTATCTAAAACCTTCAGCAAGCCCTCACACCAGAGGTGCTAGTCCTCCCTGAACACCCCACACACCCCACTTAGTGTGGAGAGGCAAAGCAAATATTAAGGCCTCTTCTTTAATGTAATTTCCACTGGTAAAATCACATCAGTCTCTGATGTTCAATTATTTGACAGTGACAAGGAAAATGGTGGTAAAAGCTTTTTTGGGGGGGGAGGAGTTAGAAGTTATGGCCGCTGCATCTGTAGGAGCAGTAGCCAGGCTCTCTTTTCATTGGTGCTGTTTTCCAGGATGGCTGTGGGCACTGAGCTGGAAGCATTGATATTCCCAGGGCTCTTGGGTTCAAGGTCCTGGAATTTCTCCATCAGGTTTAGTAGGTGGGGATGGTCAGTCCCTTCTCCACCAAGAGTTGCTTCCCTGGGTGACGGTAGCACCAGTAGCCTGAGTGGGGGTGGGGAAGAAGTGCTGGCACTCCCAGGGCTCTTGTGCCTATTTGCTCATGGGTGGTAGTTGATCAGCAGCTGTTATCTATGGTAATGCCTCTGGGGACCTAACTTGGTAGAATATGAGGACCCTCAGAGTTACACTATAAAGAGAGATAGGAACTGAATCTATGATTTTTTTTACATAGCTTTTTTTTTTTTTGAAGGGAGGGAGGCACTAACAGCTGGGAGGTGATTAGGAGGCTCAATTTACAAGGTGGTACTTGATTTGAGTTTTAAAGGAAACAAGTACTAAGTTACATTGGACTTTTCTAATTCTCTTGGCTCAATACCCCACTCTATTGCATCTCCCCCATATCAATCACCAATTACAGTTAGTCCCTCTCTTATATCAGTAATTAGAACCCCACTATGAATTTGACTAGTTAACTTCAATTAACTTTGACAGAGGTATATATACTGAGGAGATTTAGCAAGAAAGAAGCACCAAAAATATCTTCCCAGACAAGCTGCACATTCTCCCCTCTACCACCTCAGTCCTCAGGGGGAGTGAGCTCAAACTTAAGGCATTTGCTCCACAAAGTTCACTTGCAGGGGATGCGTACCTTTTGAATGAGTTGCTCTCTTGCTATAGGACATGGTTTGGGCCCGGGCAAGCAGATGACTCCTTCAGGCTGTACTGGCTGCACTGTACTGTAGGCTCAGCTGGCAGCAAACTCTGGTACCGATTCCCATCCCTGGACCCTCTGCTCCTCCGACTTTTTCAAAATCTCACAAGGGTTTATATAAAAGGAAAGGAGTCAAAACCAGGCAGTACCCTGTACTACACATAGGCTTACCTGGCAGGTCAAGTATTCACCAGCTGGCCCAGTGGAGGAAGAAGGAGCAAGCCCTCCATTAGCTCTCTGAATCCCAGAGAGGTGTCATTACACCTCATAGCTCACAGGAAGGAAAGAAATTTAATTTCTGTGTTGGGGCTTTTTATATTTACTTTCATTCATTCTTTCATTTTTTTGCATGTTATATTTCATTTTGTATTTATTTTAGCTCAAGAGATAACCCCAAAGTCTTTTCTTTATTGGAGGCAGTCAACGGATAACTAAGTATGTTCTGAAGCAGAGAACCAGTCTCTTTCTTTCAAGGTTATCATGGATTTCTGGAAACAAGTTCTCCAAGACTCCACAGGTGAGAACAAGTTTCTCCTTGGCCAGACCCCCCCACCTTCCACCCCTTACATAAATCTATATATACATATTGTCTTCCTTGATAAAAAGTAAACATCCTGAGTACAGGGTCTGTATCCCTAGTGTCCAAACATAGTTCCTGACAAATAGAATCAGAGCTTCAGAGCTAGAAGAGACCTCAGACACCATGTAGTCCAGTCTCCTTTTACAGATAAGAAAGCTAAGGACTAGGAAGTGGCAGGAAGTGGTGGATTTTTTTAACCAGTTCCTGTGACTTGAGAGTCAGTGCTCATTCCACTGTATAAACAGAATTGTATCCCAAATGGTGAATAACTGTGTGTATGTATACATATATATACATGCATATGCATACGTGTATGTATATGTGTATGTGTGAATGTATGTATATGTGTGTGTATATGTGATGTGTATGTGTATGTGTATGTGTATGTATATGTGTGTGTATGTGTATGTGTATGTGTATGTGTATGTGTATGTGTATGTGTATGTGTATGTGTATGTGTATGTGTATGTGTATGTGTATGTGTATGTGTATGTGTATATGTATATATGGACTCAGAAGCAACCAGAGAGATTCAGATCTGATTGAGGAAGATTTCCCAAAGGAAGGGGTTTTCAGTAGGATTTTGAAAGTAGAGGTAGCTGGTTAGGCAGAGAAAAATGTGGGAAGCCTTTCCCAACAGAAACAAGACCAGATGCCAAGAGCCTGGATTGAGAGCCGGAGACAGGAAGTTGTCTTGGCTGAGGCTAAAAGCTAGTTCCTGGCTGTAGGACCAATGCGAAGCGATCCCATGCCACACTCCCCCTTATTCTAGGCTGGGCCACACTACCCTCAGGTCTGGAGTCATCATGCCAATTGTCTGGGATCCTTCCTTGGAATTTTCCCTTTGTGGCCTGATTTCCCTTCATTCTAAAAACTCCCATACTCAGTGGGGCTGCCAGGTTCCCTGCACTAATACCACAGTTTCACACACAGAAGTAAACAGATCAAAGGGATCACATCGAAGTCCATTTTTATTTTTTAAATGGAAAATTTGTTAGGGATAATCGAGTAGGTCTGGTGTAGCAAACCAGGGATGTTTCAGTTTCCATCAAATGGCAAATTGCTTAATGTCAATTGGCATTAAGTAGACGGATTTGTACCCAATTAGCACAGCCTAGTTTGAGAAGAGAAAAGCATTTTTGTGAAGCTTGATTAGTTCCCTCCAATCTCCTCTTGCAGGGAGTTCAAAGCACCCTGTACATCTTCCTTATGTGATGAATCTTTAGCCTGCTCAAGATTGGGGTTAGAGGGCAAGGAGGAGATGATGTGATTATGAGCGCTATTCTTCCATTATTTATAAACAAGTAGCTTAGGGACATAACTGTAGGGCTGGAAGAGAATTTAGAGACCATCTAGTCCAACGTTCATTTCACAAATGAGGAAACTGAGGCCCAGAGAGGTTAAGAGACTTGTCTAAGATCAGAAAGGTAATAAAAGCAGCAAAGTTGTATCTTTAACTTGTTCAGGCCACTGGGATGCCAGTAAATGACAACTTCATCCTCAGTGCCACATCAGTGACCTGAAAGAGTTAATGCAGCTCCCTAAACATTACATCCACATGGCCCTTGGAAATTCTGGTTGATGAGCTATTAGGCTGAATTATTGGACCAAGTCACTCTGTGATTTGCTTTGGAAGACTCCTGCTGGAGATCCCCAGGACCAAAATAGTGCTGGGAATGACAAGTCAGATGTGTGAAGACCTCAGCAACTCTGCCAGGGCTGGGAAACCCCTGTTGCTGAGAATCAGTGGCAGAGACACTGACAAATCTTCCAGACACTGGCAACCTGGAGAGACCCGATGCAAAGCATCTCTGCTAAATCCACGCTCCAGAGGCTCCCCAAATGAAAGAAATCTGCACGAGCCCACCCTGGCCAATAGAAGCAGGATGAGAGAAGATAGAAGCCTCATTTTCACATCCATAGATGCTATGCTCCCTTTGGTTAGTAATTTACATTTATATAGACTCTTTCAGGCTCTAGCCTCCAAAATGGCGCTACTGGTTTATATGTATAGGATGCATTTTTCTATAAGCAGCTTTGTATATATCAATATAATCTTCCCATCTGTATTTAAATATATGTGACTAATTTTAAATATAGAGCATTTTCAAAGCCACATACCACTTGAGCGAATTTCTCTTTCTTGGTGAAGGATTATAATAATAAGGATAGGTTTAGAAGACTTATAGGAGGTTGACTTTAATATGAAATGATTTTAATCTATTTATCTATTCTATTTTTCTTTCTATTTATCTATCTATTCTTTATCCACTCTTTCCTCACCTATCGTCTGTCAGTCTCTGTCATCTATTTATCTATCATCCTTCTGTCTATCTCGTAGGAAGCCGTTTATCCATTCGACAATTTTATGAGTGCCTACTATGTACAAGAACCCAGTGAAGCTGCAGAGAAAGGGAATTTTCTGATCATCTGAATGCATAGGTGTCATTGTGGTTCCCTAGGCAGAATGTTAGTCATCACACAATTAAGTGTAAGAGCACTGGCCTAGGTGTCAGAGGGTATGAACATTTAAGAGCGTTGTGAGATGTGCAAGTCACTACATTTCTGAGCCTCCATTTCCTTGTTTTTAAAATGAGGGGCAATGGTACGAGCAGTTAATCACTTCAGAGGATTGATTGATTGAATGAAAAATAATTTATTAAATGTTTACCATATGTCAAGCACTGTGTTAAGCACCGAGGATACAAATACCAAAGCAAGACAGTCCCTGCCTTCAAGGAGCTTAAATTCTAATTTAGGGAAGATGACATCCCCAGTATGTGGCACATAGTGAACCCCTGATACGTGATTTTTCATTCATTCACTCATTCACTGATTCATTCATTCATTCCCATAAATTGTCCTTAGTTAGCCTCAACAAGAACCTATTAATTACCTACAATGAACCTAGCATGATAGTTCCCAGGCTGCTGGGGAAAGAGTAGGGAACTGCAGGTGTATAGTGGTCATATTGTGTCTTGGGGAGTCATAGGGCTGGTTAATAAGACCATGGGATAGTTGATTGATACATCACTTCTAGTACCAATGGCATTATTGATTTGTCTGTGGGGAGTGGGAGGGAGGATCTGTGACAGGATGGACAGGATGAAGATGGTCCAGTGAAGTAAAAAATGTGGTTGGGAAAGGCTAGGTATGGTGAACTATGTGACACAGGCACCAATCAGGACAGCATGAGCATCAGGCCAGAAATTCCATAAATGAGAGGGGTTAGTCCCCCATAGCATGTTGTGATCTCTTGTCTAAAGGATGTCTGAAGGGCAGATAGGTTGGTTGGCAAAATGATGACTTGGCTTCTCCATGGCCCTTGGAGACGCTGCTTGAGGAGTTATCAGGCTGAATAGAAGATCCCCTTAGAAGTTGCATCACTCTTTGGAATGTGAAGCATGGCTGGGGCCAGCTAGATATGATAGGCTATGAGATGTAGTCACTAATCAGGACAGCAGGATTCCCAGAATTGCTGTGAAGAAAGTACTTTGTAGACTTCAGTGAAAGGTGCTTTTATGCATTTTTTGGTAAGACTGGTTATTTTTTTGTAGATCCATTCTAGTGTCTCCAGAAGGGTGGTTTTAGAGCTTTGATGTTCTTTATTAGATAAATCTTTCTGGTCGATCCTATTTTAATAGATAATGCTACTTTACTATACTATAGTACTACTTTACTTTACTGTTTAATAGATAATACTACCATAGAGTGTAGTAGAAGAGTGCTGATACTGGAGTCAGCAAAGTTGGGGGTGTGTACCAGCCTTGCACTAGCTGGGGGACCTTGTATGACTGTCGAGCTTATAGACTATAGATTCTCTGAGCCCCAGTTTCCTTGTCTGTAAAATTAGGATATTTACACTACCTATCTCATAGAATTTTTGTGAGTATATTGCAAAATTTAAAAGATAATTATTATTTTTCCTATTGTGGCCATATAGGCTGTTTAGCCAGATGTTGTGTTCAAGCAAGATGGTTACCTGAGCCAGTACATCAACCTTCACCTCTTACTGCTATTGGCTCATTTTCTTGTTAAGCATCTCTCAAGGTTCACAGGGAGCCTAGACTGCCTGTGACTACTTCAGAGAATACTAACATTATAGAAATAATCTCTATAATCACCATTTTCGTGCCTCCCCTCCCATCTCCTTCTTCTTCCTTTCTACTCTTACCAGTAGGGGGATAAAGAGAAGGTGAGCGAAGAGGTTCAACCTCTCAGCTGCAGACACCATGTAAATGCTTATTTGCATTTCTATGCTATGTATTTGGAAAGGAAAGAAGGGAGGGAAGTAGAAAAGGAGGGAAAGAGGGAGAAGAGAAGGGAGGAAGGGAGAAAGAGAGGGAGGGAGTGAGGAAGAAAAGAATTAGAGGAGGGAAGGGAGGAATATGGAAGCTGCTAAATCTTGTATGATCCTGACTGTGGCTCCATGATATTTAAATTGTTTCTTTCTAGCTTACAATGTTTCCCCCTTTACCTGGGAGGTTCTAGAATTAAGCTATAATATTTCTGAAAGTTTCAATTTTGAGATCTTTTTCAGGAGGTAATCAGTAGATTCTTTCAATTTCTACTTCACCCTCTGGATCTAAGATATCAGGATAGTTTTCCTTTATAATTTCTTGAAATATGATGTCTATACTCTTTTTTTTTATCATGGCTTTCAGGTGGTTCAATAATCTTAAATTGTCTCTCTCTGACCAATTTTCTTCTATTTTTCTTCTATTTTTTCATTCTTTTGACTTTATTGTTTCTTGAAGTCTTATAGATTCATTAGCATCTCAATGCCAATTCTATTTTTAAGGAATTATTTTCTTCAGTGAGTTTTTGTATCATTTTTTCCATTTGGCTAATTCTGATTTTTAAGGAGTTCTTTTCTTCAGTGAATTTTTGTGTTTCTTTTACCATTAGGCAAATTCTGTTTTTTAAAGTGTTATTTTCTTCAATTTTTTTGTGCCTCTTTTACAAAGCTGTTAATTCTCTTTTCATAATTTTCTTGTGTAACTCTCATTTCTTTCCCCATTTTTTCCTTTACCACTCTTATCTCTTTCTTTAATTCTTCCAAGAATTCTTGCTGGCTTTGGGTCCAATTAACATTGAGGCTTTATTTGTGACTGTTTTTACATGGTTGTCTTCTAAGTTTATGTCTGTTTCTTCCCTGACACTGTAGTAGCTTTTTATGGTGAAGTTCTTTTTTTATTGCTTGCTTATATTTCCAGCCTATTTCTTCACCATAAATTTTATGTTAAAGTTGGGCTCTGTTCACCTAGGGATATGGTGACACTGTGCCAAGCTTTAGGCTTTTTTCGTGCTGCTGTTTTCAGAGCTAGTTCTGGGAGTCTGCAAGTTTTTGGTGCTTCCAAGGTGGTACTTATCCTGGGAGAGATGTGGTCACTGCTCTCCTGGTCTGTGATCTGGTCTGTACCCAAAAAGGGGCCCTGGTTCCTTGCAGCCACAAGTGCTAGTGTTCCTGTTGGCTCTAGAACTGGGACTGAGGTCCCCACTCCATTGTGACTGATCACAAGGGCTCCTCTCCACCTTGGAACTGAAACCCAGAACTACTTATGTACAATAGATCTGTCATTCAGCACCAGCTGCACTCAGTGCCCCCAAAGGGTCCTATGTAATCTCTTTCTGACCAGTTGTCTGACCCCCTTACTGTCTCTTGGCAGAGAGCTCCCAAGGCTGCTGTTGTGACTGCCTCGTAGGCCCACCACTGGTGTTCCTGCCATGCTCTGGGCCTGTGCCTAGGCCTTACCTTCAGACCTCGTAAGTTGTCTTAAGCTGGATAAATATTTCCCTCTGGCCTTTTATTGGTTCTGCTGCTCCAGAATTTGGTTTGAGGCATTATTTTAAGTTGTTTGGAGGGAAATATTGGAAGAGTTCAGCTCAGTCCCAGCTTGTACTTACCATCTTGGCTCTGCCAAAACCATTGATCTTTACAGCTGTGTGATCCAGGGCAAGGCATTTAACTTTGTTGAGTCTCAGTTTCCTTATCTGAAAATGGGGTTAGTAATACCTGTAATGTCCACATGATAGTATTGGGAGGCTCAAATGAATTCATGTACATATAAATATTTTCAAAACATTCGTCAGTCAGTCAATAATCATCAGTTCTCTGGCCTTTATCACCAAAGGATTTTTATCAACAGTACATTCATGCCTAAAATTGCAAAAGTATAATATGACAAAATGATTTCCAGTGGTAAGCCCATAAAGCATTAATCTCACCCCCTTTTAAAAAATAATAAAATAGAGCTGAGAGACAAAGGAAACCCATTTTTCCCCCTTCAAAGTGGGAACAATTCTCTCTCCCACCTTGGTAGGAGATAAGGAAAAATAACATTTTTGAGGACTCTAAGGTAACCTCATAGAGTCTCAGATTTGGAAAGGAATTTAGAGATCATTCAGTCTAACCTCCTTCATTCATTCTTGTTTGTCCTTTGTTCTTGAAGAGGACCATGAAATCAGGAAGTGATGTCATGATTTATAAGTGAATTGGATTTAATCGAGGGAGGGCTGTGTAAAGTCACCAGCCTTACTTTCTCCTCAGGAGCCATCTGGGTCCAGTGAAAAGGCACAGATCAGGACAACTAGAGATGGCCCCAGTGCAATGGGAGACCTTGACCTTTTTAAGCTAAGCTCTTTCCCAGGTCTCAGTTTGTCTATGGCAATGCCCATTCAGTGATTGTCTAGATAAGAAATGAGTCAAAGAATGGCCTCTTTTATCTAGTCAAAAAAAAAAATCAGTCTGGGAGGGGAAGACCCACAGGGTTTCTGGCCAAGACAAAAACAATTGCTATGTGAGCTCACTCTGAGCCATGAGAGCCCAAACAAACAATCACCAAGTGAGGCTTGAGCTGGGACCTAATTGTTGGTCAATCAGTAAGAGCCAGAGTGATTTGGGTTTAAGGCATGATCCTTAAAAGAAATCTAGCCTGTAAACCCCAAGACATCTTGTGAGGTTTCAGTGATCCAAATTTACACTCCTTTGGTCAGAGCACCTGTAGGTAAGGCTATGATTCCCTCTGTGGACAGAGATGGGGGAAGGAAGGAGAGAAAGGGGGAGGGAAGGAGGAAAGAAGAGGAGGGAAGAAAGAAAGGAAGAAAAGAAGGAAGGAAAGAAGGGAGGAAAGAAGAAAAGGAAGGAAGGAAGGAAGGAAGGAAGGAAGGAAGAAAGGAAGGAAGGAAGGAAGGAAGGAAGGAAGAAGGAAGGAAGGAAGGAAGGAAGGAAGGAAGGAAGGAAGGAGCTGTGTTGTCCAATTAGAACTGACCAGTTGGGTCCCCAGTGGGACAGCTGCTGCTACTCACAGATCGTTGTTTGTCCTTTGTCTAGTTCAGTCGTGTCTGACTCTTTGTGACCCCTGGACCACAGCACACCAGATCCTTCCATCTTTCACTGTCTCCTGAGGAGACCACAACCAACTAAGGTGGCTCTCCTGAGAATCAAAGTCAAGTCCAGAAATCAGCTTTCCTTATGGCTGAACAATGCCTTACTGGTCCAACTCAATGCTATAGAATGTTACTTACTGGCTATGCAACCTAAACCCTAGCCTACTGTACAACTCTATAACCAAGTGCCGTGTCCTGAAGAGATTGAAGTTGATACTAGTGACTTGTCTTCCTCAGTATGCTTATAAATCTTTTTTTTTTCCCTTTCAGTTTGACTGCTCACTTTATTTGACCCCTAGTCTTTTGGTCTAGATTTCTTCTAGGCTCTCCAGGAATCAAGGCTGAGAAATTCCTCCAACACTCCCTTGCTACTTGTGTGACTGTGGGCAAGTCATTTCACCTCATTGGGCCTCAGTTTCCTCATCTGTGAAGTGGGAATGGGGGACTAGATCATGAGTTCTTAACTTGGGTCCATGGATAGATTTCAGGGGGTCTGTGAACTTGGATGGGGGAAAAATACCTCTTTATTTCAATATAATTGGTTTCCTTTGCAATTCTTTGTATTTTTTGTAATGTGGTGAAGAACATATTCTGAGAAGGAGCTCTTACACTTGATGTAAAAAATATTCAAGGATTTGTTGATAGGTACTGCTGCCAATAGTACTTATCAACACACAGAGACATTTTAGTGATCAATTTATTATAAACATGGAGCATTGTCCCATGGTTCACAAAGAGCAATGGGCCATGAGCAGCATTTTCAAAAATCTGATATAGGACAAGACAGGACAGATAAAATACAGAGGGCAAAAGGGGAAGGTAAAGACTTCACATCAGAGGACCAATAGCCAAAGGGGCAATCTGCATCAGGTAAAATAATAAACTGATTGCAAATACTAGAGGACTTAACTAGAACTTTGCAAACAGAGCAGGAACTAACCAGATAGCAAGAGGGCTATGGCTGATGTCTCAGCTTAAGTAAATATGACAGTTTTCACTTTATGTAAATTCACTTTATGAAAATTAGATTTTACATAAAGAATTCTCAAATATACTGCACACCTATGTGAACTTTACTGTACAGCGCTGTGTATACTTTATCATTAATTCCACCTTTCATTTTATGATTCTGTTTATTGTCGTGGTACAGTATTTGATAGGTGCATTTTAGTACCTATTATGACCTGTGTAACTTTTACAACATCTTTCATACATGTCTCCTTCTCTCTCCCTGCTCCGCCACCAATCTGGATCAGGCCCTCGTCCGCTCTCTCCTGGACCATTGCAATAGCCTTCTAACTGGTCCCCTTGTCTTAGGTCTCTCCCACTCCAAATCATCCTCCATTCAGCCCTCAAAGTGATTTTCCTAAAACATAGGTCTAACTTTGTCACTCCCTTATTAATTTAACTCGATGGCTCCTTCTTTTCTCCAGCAAATAAACTCTAATTTGAGTGTCAAACTCAAATAGAAACAGGGCCATAAGAATCCCTGCCAGTGCATGTTGACTTGGAAAACCACGTATAATATTATCTGTGTTTTATTGTATTTTTCTTTATTTTGTTAAGTATTTCCTAATTACATTTTAGTCTTGTTAGTGGGCAGCACTTGGGAGGGAGTGTTGTGGGCAGCCTGTGGCCAGCAGTGTTTGACACTTCTGACCTGTGGGATCAGATATAAAATGCTCTAGTTGGCATTTAAAACCCTTCGCAACCTAGATGGCCCCTTCCTACCTTTCTCATACTCTTACATATACTCCCCTCTGTGTAATTTATGATCTAGCCACCAACACTGGCCGTCTTCTTGTTCCTCACATACCACAATCCATTTCTCCACTTTATGCCTTTTCATTGGCTGTCTCTCACATCTAAAAGCTCCCCCTGACCCTAATTTTCACCTTTAGGCTTCCTTCAAGATTTGGCTTAAATCCCACCTTCTGCATGAGGGCTTTCCCCAACCCTCCAGTGCTTACCTCTGACATTTACATTGAATATGTGATGTATATGCACACTTGTTTGTATGTTGTCTCTCTCATTAGAATATGAGTTTCTTGCAGGCAGAGACTATTTTTTTTCTTCCCCTAGTGCTTACTCTCTAGTGTCTGACCCGTGTTCAGTCATACCAGTCGTATCTGACTCTTCATTATCACATCTGGAGTTTTCTTGGCAAAAACTGCAATGGTTTGCCATTTCCTTCTCCAGCTCACTTAACAGATGAGGAAACTGAGGCAAACAGGTTAAGTGACTTGCACAGGGTCAGACAGCCTGAAGGCCACAAGTGAACTCAGGCTTAGTGCCCTATTCACTGTGCCACATAGCTGCCCCATATGACCCATAGTAAATATATAATAAACGCTTGTTGACCGACTAGCTCAAGCTTACATTCTAATAGGAGGAGTCAACTGGGAGTGATGGCCAGGAAACAGAACTTTGGTTTGGAAATTCATAGCAATGGTGAGTGGAGTCATGGAGGTGTAGGTTAACACATATTTTTCTGTAATAATAGGTAATAATTTGTTTATGGTTCTACAGCTAGAAAGTGGGGGCAGACAAAGAGATTTTCAAAAGGGAGGGAAAGACCTATTTGTACGAAAGTATTTATAGCAGCTCTTTTTAGCACTAATGAGAGTTCGATAAGTCAATTAGCAGCAACTAATATTTGGAAGTTGAGGGGATGTCCATCAATTAGGGAATGGCTGAACAAATTGTGGTGTACGAATGTAGTGGAATACTATTGTGCTATAAGAAATGATGAACAGGCCGACTTCAGAAAACCCTGGAAAAGACTTACATGAACTGATGCAAAGTTAAATGAACAGGACCAGGAGAACATTGTACACATCAATAGCAATATTATAGGATGAAGAATTGTTAGTGAGTTAGCTATTCTCAGCAATACAATAATCCAAGGCAATCCCAGAGGACTCATGATGAAAAATTCTATCCCCCTCCACAAAAAGAACTGATATTGTCTGAATACAGATTGAAGTATACTATTTTTCTCTTTCCTTTTTTGTTTGTCTTTTTGCACAAAATGATTAATATGGAAATGTTTTACATGTTTTCACATGTATAAGCTTTATCAGATTGCTTACCATCTCAGGGAGGGTGGAGGGAAGGGAGGGTTGGATAAATTTGGAAGTCAAAACTTAAAAAAAAGTAATGGTAAAAGTTGTTTTTAAGTATAATTTGGGGAAAATAAAATATTATATTAAAAAAGAAAGTAGGGGTAGAAATACTGGAGGGTGGGGTGGTGGGGGGAAGATATAAAAGCTCCTGTGGGATAGCAGGCAATAATTTGGTAAGGATATAGAGTGAAGCAACCAGATAGACATTATGGGCTATATGAGGCTTTCACAAATCAGGGCAATGCCAGTCTAGGGCAGCAGTTCCAGAGCTATAAGGGTTAAGTCCCACAGGGTATGGTTTTTGATCTAAGGCAGATGGCAAGATGGCAAGGGATGCTGGGCAGGTGACTGTTGGCAAATAGGAATTACTAGCCATGTGAACTGTGCAAGTCATTCACCTCACTGAACCCTAGCTTTCTCGTCTGTAAAATGGAGATACTTATAATACCTACTTCACAGAGTAATGAGAGTCACATGAGATAATGTAGGTAAAGTGCTGTATGTGTCAGTGACTAGAGTTATTTTTCTATTATACAATCTCCAAATGTAGGAAAAAGGTTGAGCACTAGTGAAAATGATGAAAAGGAATGCAGGAGGGGCAGCTAGATGGCACGGTAGATAGAGTACCAGTCCTGCAGTCAGGAAGACCTGAGTTCAAATCCACCCTCAGACACTTGACACTTAACAAGCTGTGTGACCATGGGCAAATCACTTAAACCTGACTGACTCACAAACAACAACAACCAAAAGAAACGGGGCACAGGAAAAAGACTGGAGGACTATCACCTGAAAAACAGCAATATTATTTCCAGTCTCTGTGCATAAGGGTACAGAGTGATCCATCATACATTCAGATTGGGACAAGTGATTATGTAAATAAATTAAAAGCTGGGAGAGGATGAGTGCCATGTAAGTGCTCCCAGGTGATCCCTTATGTTGGTCTGGGGAGCAACACTTAGAAAAAGAGAAGAATTCTAGCTCCGTCAGTGGGAACCTTAAAGAGGACGGGACTACAACTGCAGTCAAGAGAGGAAGGAGTTTGCCTGGGTATCCACGGCAGGATCTGAGAACGTGCAAGTATGATGTACACCAGAGCAACTTCCATGCGGGCAGGCAGACTTTCTGGAGGCCACGGGCCATGCCTCCTTCCTTCCCTCTCTCTCCCAGGATCTCAGAAATGCATCTCATTCTGTTTAACATCTCACAGATGCTGTCTCGGGGTGACTCGGTCTTTTGGCCAGAGACCACTTTGGGGATATGCTATCAGCTGCTTAGGGGAATCTAGAGGGAATGGGTCTGAATTTCTTCCTCCTTTTGCTATGCTGGTGCTCCAGGGGGAGCAGATGAGCAGACAAGTCTTGGTGTTGGCTGTGGGGGCGTGTGTCCCCATCTGTGTGCTCACACTGCTGCTGCTGCCGCAGTGGCAGGCGGCTGCGGAGGCTTTGTCTCAGGGTCTGAAGAAACGCCCTTGTGGAACACGGACACGTTGGAGCTGGGGAAGGCCCCAGAAACACTGGCTACCCCAGGGCCCCTTGTTGGCAAGCGACCGGACTGCTTTGGGAATGAGGGCTCAGTGCAGCTGGCCTGATGCCAGGCCAGAGCATCCTGCTTCGTGCAGGAAATATTGAGCAATCAGAGTCTTGAAAAGGACTGGAACCCTTCCAAGACTGCACTTTACATCTGCTCTGTACTATGGCTGAGGGAGACCTGTAGGGGAATCTTTGATTCTAGTGCAGGGCATTCAGAATGCACTGCATCCATATGGTCTAGGCAATAAGGATGCAGATAGCAGACATCATCTTGCAACACTCGCTGTATGGCATGTCCCGGTGGGCGTCTGCTGCACAGTTTGCTCAAGGCTTTCACAGGCATTATGTCATAGAAAGCTTACGTTAGCCCTGTGGAGGAAGACAGGACATAGGTATTGCTATCCCCATTTCCCTGATGAGTAAACTTAGGCTTAGGTGGCATAGCTATCAAAATACTGAGTGCTCTGTGTTTTGGGCTCCCCATCCAATATTCTTTTCACTAGGACCCCAGGAAGGACCCCTAGGTCTAAAATTCTCCCTCCCTTATCCCAACATGCCTGAAATTTTGCTTTCTTCAGCTTTATCCCTTTGGGGGATGAAAAGGAAACACAACAAACATTTATTAAGCACCTACTGTGTGCTAGGTACTTTACAAATATCTCATTTGACATTTACAACAACATCGTGAGATACCTGCTATGACTATCAACATTTTATAGTTGCAGAAACTGAGGGATAGAAAGGTTAAGTGATTTGCCAAGGTCATAGCTCTAGTAAATGTCTGAGGCTGGATTGAAACTTAAGTTTCCTGACTCCTGCGCCCAGTGCTCTATCTACTGTACCACCTACCAGCTGCAAAAGCATTGTATTTGGAATTGGAGGGCCTGGGCTAGAAGCCATTCCCTTTCTCCTGATTATGGTGTGACCTGAATAAGTCACTTGTCTCTGGACTTCAGCTTTCTAATATGGAAAATGAGGGAGTTGGAAGATATGTGTTAAATCATGAATACCTCAAACATGTGGATGTGAATAAAGAACCTGACATTGGGGCTTGATAAGAGATGTGGGAAAACCTGTGAAGTCTCTGGACCTTTTAGAGAGTTAGCAAAAAGAAAAAGTATGTTACAAAAATGGCAACAGATGCACTGCAATGTTTTGTGCATACAGGGCTATTAGCAAATGATGGGTAGCCACGGGCCAGGTCTGGAGTTAGAAAGATTCATCTTCACGAGTTCAAATCTGGCCTCAGACACTTACTAGCTGTGTGGCCCTGGGCAAGTCATTTTACCCCTGTTTACCTCAGTTTCCCCATCTGCAAAATGAGCTGTAGAAGGAAATGGCAAACCACTCCAGTATCTTTGCCAAGAAAACCCCAAATGGGGTCAAAGAATCAGACACAAGTGAAACAGCTAAACAGCAACAACTGATTATCAAATGAATCAGTGCTGTATTGATTGATCTCTGTAGACATTAAAATTTATGCAGAATCACATAAACATGTCTGTATACATATGTACTATGGTGCCTCATTAGTATAGAGAAAAGAACACTGAATTTGGAGGCGGAAGATCTGGGTTCAAATTCTTGGGTAAATGTCAATGGGTCAGGAAGATAGGTTCAAATCCAAATTCTTACACTAACTATGTCAAGTGGGCAAGTAACTTAAGCTCCCTAAGCTTCATTTCCCTCATCTAACAAAAGAGCCTCTGAAGTCCCTTATAGCTCCAGATCTAAAACCCTATTATATCGGAACCCATCAATTGCTATGATCAGCACTTTTTTGGGGTCAACCCTTCTCACATTGACAGAGATACTCAGTGTTTGTTGGATGTTTGCGAATGTGAAGAGCTAACTAGAAGAACCATAGCACTGGGTCTGTAAGTTTCAAATTTGTAAAAAAAAAGAAAAATTATCCTAGCTTACAACCTGATTTTTTTGAAAGGCTCAATCATTGTCTTTCAGCCTTGAGGATGGGGTTCAGGAGGGTTGGTGGTGTCAGAGGGAGATAAGAGTTAAAGCTTTGCTGTTGTTATGTTCTTAAGGGCATACGATGACTCGTGCTACACACTGCCTGTCACTTAAAAATCTTTGACTATGGGTGTCCCTCTGAGAGAAGTAATTCTGGGGCAGTAAATATTTGCATTTATTTGCAAGGGATGTATGTGGGCAACTCTCTCTGAGTGACACTTGGATCCAAATGGGAACATACAATGTGCAGGGGTTCGCTGTCATCTAGACTGAACATCTGGAATTTTGATTGAATTTTGGGAATTTCATCAGGCCAGCTGGCACCGTGTGGTCCCAACTTAGCTGTCTGTGCATGTGTAAATGCATGTCTAGTGCAGAGCCTTCTACCTAATAAGTATTTGGTAAATGTTTCTTGGGGGCAGGTAGGTGGCACAGTGGATAGAATGCCAGGTCTGGAGTCAGGAAGACTCCTCTTCCTATGTTCAAATCTGGCTCCAGACACTTACTAGCTATGTGACCTTGGATAAGTTACTAAACCCTGGTTGCCTCAGTTCCTAATCTATAAGATGAGCTGGAGAAGGAAATGGCAAACCACTCCAGTACTTTTGTCAAGAAAACCCCAAATGGGGTCATGAAAATTTGGACATGATTTAAATGACTGAACAAAAAGAAAGAAAGAAAGAAAATGTTCCTTGAATGAAAAGCATGTACTCACCCCTGTGTGGGAAAACAGATGCAGGTGGACCTCATGACTGAACAGGGCTATGACCTTTTGTATAGATGTCTCAGAGCTCTAGCAGTCACTTTGACAATTCTCTTTCTCTCTATACCCTTTCTCCTTTCTCTCTGCCTTGGGGGAGGAGATAGTTAAACAAGAATGGTGAAAAATGAAGACACTGAGTCACCAGGAGGGTTGTTGTTGGTACTGTTACTTCCCCACATTCACCTGAGGAAGCAGAAGCACAGCTGTGTCCAGAAGTGGGGTAATAGGGTGCCATCTTTCCTCACCTCCACATTACTGTACTCCCATCTGCAAATAAGTCTCTTTGCATTAGAGGTTCTACAAGCTCTTTAGATATTCCAAGGTTTCTCCATGCAAATCTATATTCCACAAATATCTTTCCGAGGGAGCAAAGGAATGAAAGATATATGTTGTGGTTGTGGTGGTTGTTATTGTTGTTGTTGTTTTAAATAGCTTTTCGTTCATCTACCTGCCTCCTGTTACAGCACATCTGTCTTAGTCCAGACCTCAGGCCTCTGTGTTTCTTTCTTCACACCAAAGTTCAGAGACTAATTGTTTAACCTGCACCATCTTTCTCTTTCCATGGGTTATCTAATCTCTATTCTCTTCTTAACCACCAGTTTCTCTAGAGTCTTGGATTTCCCACCTGCCCTGGCCAACGTTTGATGGTGCTAATCGGATTTCACTGTTTTTATTAACAACTGCTTTACCATCCTAAGCCAAGACACCATCCATTTTGCTCTTTCGACTTTTCTTCCTCTTATCTCCCTCACCTTCATGGTGTCCGGGCCTATTAAATGGTGGCCAGTCCAATTTCTGGCACCCAATAAATCTAAATTTTCAAGCTTAGGAAGCAGGATCACCCACTGGCACCCAGATAAATGAGTCTTCCAGGAGAAACTTAACACTAGTCATTACTCAGGGCTCTCCTGAAACCCCAACACAGTGTTTACTGGCTGTGAAAGTTTTAATCTCCTTTTTCTCCCCAGTTCTCTTTTGGGTAAAAGAGAGAGGGGGTGGGCTTGTGTCAGAAAATGGCCCCCAATGCCCAAGGCCTTCAGTTTTCAGCTCAGTTCTTTCCGATTTATACAGATGAACAAGGCTCAAAGCAAATCACCCCTGCGAGCCAGCCTCCCTCCCAATCCCAGCATCCAACTCGGCTCCCATGTCATTCCGCCGCAGAGCCTCACAAACATCTTTGAAATGAGACTTAATACCCAGCACACGCTCCAGCACGGTGGGCTTGCCAGGGCTGTAAGTCTGGAGCTGAACAAAGGACTCTCGGTGCACAGATCTCATTGTTTCCCAGCAGACCAACCAATGGGGGTTTTCTATTTCCCAATTCAGTGTTGGGGGTCCCTTATTCTTACGGGGGTGCTGCTTGGACACCCAAGGTTTAGCTCTTTTAAAATCCCTACCTTCCATGCTGACTAAAATACAAAAGCTAGAAAAATGAGGTGTGTATGTATGAGTGTGGTAGAGGAGGAGGGGGGAAGGGAAGAGAATAGATCAGAAAACAAATTGGTTTCCTGAAAATCTGGTGGGAAGGAGGAGCTGAAAAACATGGCTGCCCTTTGGATTTCCCTGGGCTTCCTTCAGAGGTGGGCACAGCCCTTGTCACTGGGTTTCCAATGGAGGGGTGTAACCTAGAATTGGTATCTCCCCTTGTGGAAAGTTCAGGACTATTTCTATTTATTTATTTATTTATTATTTTGACTTGGGAAATTACTGACTTTCACTGTATGAGTCATCAGCCTCCATACAATAAAAATTAATTGTAGTGAATTAAAACCTTGAAAAACCAGCCCAAACAGAACAACTACAGTGTCAACAGCTGCCCTTTCCTCCTGCTTCCCACATGTCTCCTATTTAAGAGGCCAGGAAGTAGAGATAGTTCCAGTGTGGAATGGCTGACCTTGGGCTCCCCATAGAATAAATGTGGAAACTGGAAACCAAAGTTGCTCAGAAACATTTCTTATTCTTTCCTCTAAGAGCTTATAGTCTGTATATTGTCTCTTCAGCGAGGCTTTTCGCTCTTTGAGGGCAAGGAGCATGTCTTGCATTAGTTTTGAATCCTGCAGTGCCTGGCATAGTACTGGGGTCCCATACCTGGAATGCACTCTCTCCTGGTTCTTGCCTCTAAAGAGCCCTATTTTCTTTCAGGGCAGCTCAAATACTACTTCCTATAATGGAATCTTTCTTAGTCTTCCCAGGAGCTTCCATCCACTTCCCACATTTCCTTATATTTACTTCTCATGGATTTTACATGTATTTATCTTTGTATGTGTTCTATTTCCTGATAAGATATTAGCTCCTCCAGGGTAGGGGCAGTTTCATTTTTATCTTTGTACCACGACATCTAGTATCTGACACATTTGTTGTTAGTTGTTTTCAGTCATGTCTGACTCTTCATGACCACCATTTGGGGTCATGAATACTGGAGTGGTTTGCCATTTCTTTCTCCAGCTCATAAATGAGAAAACTGAGGCAATCAGGGTTAAGTGACTTGCTCAGGGTCACACATATTGTAAGTGTCTGAGGCTGGATTTGAACTCAAATCCTCCTGACTCCAGGGCTGGTGCTGTATCTACTGCATCACATAGCTGCCTCAGTTGAGGTTATATAATCTAAATCTATAGTGGCCCCAGGTAAGCACAGTTTCGTGATTTTTCTCTAGCTTTGCTCAATGCACATGAGTAAAAGTAAAAGCAGCAGATGGTCAGAGTAATCCAAGACTGGAGTATGGCAGGGTCAGATCTTTAATGGGATGAAGGACCAAAAGATTCAAGAGAAGAGGACAGTGTAGAGTTGAACTGTTTCATCAAGGAATCAAGATGGGCAAGAGTGGAGCCAGTCAGAGTACCTGTACTTGAGGCTTGGCTCTGTCATTTGCTGCTTGTGTGACCTTGGGTGAATCATTTAAACTCTTTGGACCTCCATTTCCTCATCTATAAAATGGGGGAGTTGGACTGAATAGCCTTTAAGGTGCCTTCCAACTTTATATCTGTGACTTATCAAAAAACAGAAGATCTGTCCCTGCCTTTGAAGAATTGGTAGTACACTTGGGGGACCAAAACCCTTATTGTCAGGGATTTAGAAGGTCTCCTTCTTCAGGTAGGGATGGGAATAGAAGTCCTGTGAAGTGCCTTCAAATGAGAAGGTTCTGTGATTTTAAAAAGATGCCCCAAACCAGAGTTTAAGATCTAGTTCAGTCTCTCATTTTCCAGATGAGAAAACTGAGGCCTGGAAAGACAAAGAGACATGGACAAGGTGATACAGCTAGTTAAAGGCAGAGGGAGGACAATAACCCACATCTTCTGACTTCTGGCCCATTGTTCTTGCTACTATACATACCAAGGAGTTCTATTTTCTGTTGGTCATCTGTTAACCTTCCACCATCTTCTCCAATGAGTGAACCTATGGTATCCCTTCCTCATTCTTCCTCTGATCATAAAAAGAAGCCCTTTTCATTTCTCCCTATGGGAGAAACTGTCACATTGAAGACAGTCCATTTGTCAAGAATATTGGCATAAAGATGGGCCAGAATTGCAACAAGAAGGAATTAGAATAGGCCCAAAGAACTATTTTGTAACAAGAATTATTTAAAATCTCTAGGAATTGGAGACTTCACTACCTTTCCTTTTAAAAAATGTTTTATTAATGCTTTTTGTTTTTTTCACTATTGACATTTCCCAGTATACTTCCTCCAACCTCCATATAAAACATCTATTATAAAACAAAACAAAACAAAACCAAACCATTAAAATAAACCAATCAGCATAATGAATGCATTTGACAGTATGCACAACATTCTGCACCAGTAGAACACCCCCATTCTACCTAGAGATGTATTTTGTCATCTGTTCTCTGGAATCAAGATAGATCAAAACATTTAATCTATATTCAGCTGCTATTAGTGTTGTTTTTGTTTACATTATTGCAGTCACTCAATCAAAAAACATTTAAGTACTTACTATGTGCTAGTTATCATGCTAAATTCTGGGGATGCAAAGAAAGGCTTCTTAATAAATAATTTGTGGTTCTTATTATTTGCTCCATATGAGTCTTCCTGTATTTCACAGAATTACTCATTTTGCCATTTATTATGGCACAATAATTTCAGTATGTTTGTAACTTGGTGTTCAAGCCCAGTTATTGTCATAAGACTCCTTTCATTGGGGACGAGAATGGTTACCCATTGCTCTATGTCTTTGGTGGGTCAGTGAGAGCCTAGAATGATGTGTGTCCTCTTTCTCAGATGGAAGCCAGAGGGACAACTCTTCTCTCCTGAGGTCTCAGCAATTTAGTAATCATTCTCCTCACCAATATAGACAGTGTTACCCCAATGCTCAGACTGGAGCCCTAGATTACAGTCATATGCCGTAATTTGCCAGTCATTCTCTGATGGGTGAGCATCCATTTTGATTCCAAAATTCTGCTACCGCAAAAAGTGTTGATATGAATATTTTGGTTATCTGTAGGACCTTTCTTTCTGTCTTTACTTCCTTTACCCAGTAGTGGGAATGTTTAGTAAAAGGTTATGAACAATTCAGTGAGTTTTCTCAAGTAATTCCAAATATTTTTAAGGTTCGGCTGAACTAATTTATAGCTCTACCAACAGTGTATTCATGTCTGTCTTCCTGTAGCTCCTCCAACACTGATGGCTTCCATCTTTGATCATCTTTGCCTTGTATATGGGTATGAGGTAAAACCTCAGTTATGATTTAGAGCAGTTTTTTAAAAGCATGAGTACTAATTATTTCTTTATTTTCATTTTAAGTTTAATCTGTATTATTAGCATTTTCTTAAATCTAGACAATTAGGGGTTAATTTGTTCTGTTGAAAATGCTTTTCCTTCTAATCTTGCATCATTAGTTTTATTTCTGCACACCCTTTTTAATTTCATGTAATCAAAATTATCCATTTTATATTCTGTAACACTCTCTTATCTCTTGTTTGTTCATAAATTCTTCCCTTATACATAGATATGATGGGTGAAATTTTCTATGCTTTGTTAATTTTCTTATGAGATCATTCTTTATGTCTAAATCATGTACCTATTTTGCCCTTATCTGCTTACAGCTTTTAAATAGGTCTAGTTTCGCTTTTGTTTGTCTGAAATAATGATTGCTTCCCCTGCTTGCTTTTTTTTAAACCTCAGTAGAAGCATAATAGATTCTGCTCCAGCCCCTTATTTTTACTCCTTGTATGTCTCTCAGTTTCAAGTGTCTTTCTCATAAAAAACATATTTTTGGATTCTGGTTTTAAATCCATTCTGCTACCTGCTTCCATTTTATGGGTGAGTTCATTCCATTCACATTCACAGTATAATTACTAACTGGGTATTTCCCTCCATCCTATTTTTGCCCTGTTTATTCTGTCTCTCGCTCTCTCTCTCTCTCTCTCTCCCTCCTTATCCTTCCTCAAAAGTCTGTTTTACTCCTAACCACTACTACCCTTAATCCACCGTCCTTTCTATCAGCACCATACCCTCCTCCCCTTATCTTCTTCCCCTCCTACTTCAATAGATTTCTATACCCAAATAAATGTGTAGTTATTCCCTCTTTGAGTCAATTCCAATAAGAGTAAGATTCAGGTGTTGCTCATTGCCACCCCCCCCATCTTCCCCTTCACTTAAAAGCTCTTTTATGTGAGATAATTTTCCCCATCCTACCTCCCCCTCCCCCCTACTTCCAATGCATCCCTCTTTCTTACCCCCTTAATTTTATTTTTTGAAACCACCCCATCATAGTTAACTCACACCCATGCCCTCTGATTATATATACTCCATCTAACTGCCCTAATAATAATAAAATTCTTAGGAGTTATAAGTATCATCCTCTCATATAGGAATGTAAACAGTTTAACTTTATTGAATCCCTTATGATTTCTCTTTTATGTTTACCTTTTTATGTTTCTTTGTCTTGTGTTTGAATGTCAAATTTTTGACTCAACTTGTCTTTTTATCAGGAAGGCTTGAAAGTCCTCTATTTCATTTAATATCATTTTCTCCCCCTGAAGAATTATACTCAATTTTGCTGAGTAGGTTATTCTTGGTTGTAATCCTAGTTCCTTTGCCCTCTTGAATATAATATTCTAAGCCCTTGGTTTCCTGTAATATGAAAGCTTCTAAATCTTGTGTGATCATGATTGTGGCTCCACAATATTTGGATTGTTTCTTTCTGGCTGCTTGCAATATTTTCTCCTTGACCTAGGAGCTCTGGAATTTGGCTATAATATTCCTGGGAGTTTTCATTTTGGGATTTTTTTCAGGAGGTGATTAGTGGATTCTTTCCATTTCTATTTTCTCCTCTGGTTCTAGAATATCAGGGCAGTTTTCCTTGATAATTTCTTGAGATACGATGTCTAGGTGTTTTTTTTTCTTTCTTTCTTTTTTTAATCATGGCTTTCAGGTAGTCCAATAATTTTTAAATTATCTCTCCTGGATTTGGTTTCCAAGTCAGTTGTTTTTCCAATGAGATATTCCACATTTTCTTCAATTTTTTTTATTCTTTTGATTTTGTTTTATTGTTTCTTGAAGTCTCGTGGAGTCATTAGCTTCCACTGGCCCAATTCTAATTTATAAGGAATTATTTTCTTCAGTGAACTTTTGTACCTCTTTTTCCGTTTGACAAATTCTACTTTTTAGGAGTTCTTCTTTTCAGTAGATTTTTGTGTCTCTTTTACCATTTGGTCAATTCTTCATTTTAAAGTGTTATTTTCTTCAGTTTTTTTTTTTTTGTCTTTTACCAAGGTGTTGACTTATAATTTTTTTTTATAATTTTCTTGTAGCACTTTTATTTCTTTTCCCACTTTTCTCTCTATCTCTCTTATTTGATTTTAAAAATTCTTTTTGAGTTCTTCTAGGAATTCTTGTGGGGCATGTGTCCAATTCATGTTTTTCTGTGAGGCTTTACTTATAGATGTTTTTGACATCATTGCCTTCTGAGTTTGTGTCTTGATCTTCCCTGTCATCATCATAACTTTTTATGGTCAGTTCCTTTTTTGTTGTTGCTTGCTTGTTTTCCTAACTATTTCTTGACCTATTTTCACTTTTTTGTTAAAGCTGAACTCTGCTCCTGGGGTGAAGGGGGTACTGGTTTCAGTACCTCAAGTTTCAGGTTTTTCATGCTGCTGTTTTCAGAACTAGTTCTAGGGGTCTATAAGTTTCTAGTGCTTCCAAGATGACGTGATCTAAGGAGAGGTGTGATCATTGCTCTCTTGGCCTGTGCTCTGGTCTTTACCCAAGAAGGGATGTTGTTTCCCTTCAGCCACAAGCGCTAGCACTGCTCTTAGCCCTGGCACTGTAACCAGGTCCACTGCTCTTGTAGCCCAAGTGCTAGTGCTCCTTTCTGCCTTGGATCTGAGATCAGGGCAATGTAACAGCATCCTAAACGCAGAGCCAGTAAAGGGTCCTCTGTAATTTGTTTCCGACCAGTTGTCTGACCCCCTTGCCATATGTGGGTTGAGAGCACCTGAAGCTGCTGTTGCTGCTGCAGCTACCTCCAAGATTTCCTGCTGGCAGATTGGCTCTGTGCTTCTGGCCCCACCACCATATTGGTATGACAGATTTTTCCTGCTGACCTACAGTGTCTTGGACTGCAAAATTGTTATACCCTAACCTTTTGTTGCTTCTGCCACTCCAGAATTTGATTTGTGGCATTATTTGGAAGAGTTTAGGTGAGTTCCTTCCTTTACTCTGCCCTCTTGGCTATACCACTAATTGTTTCTTGGTTGTGTCTTACTGTATACAACACTTTAGTTACTGGATAATCTCAGTATTTTAGAGACATGGTCTAGCTCAGATGACCTTTAGAAATAAACCATTTATGACCTGTTGGTGATCACAGGAAAAAAATTAATATGAAAGTGCTTTCTACAAAGATCTGTTTAAAGAATAGTATGACTGTCTATTGAAGCTGCACCATTTTCTTTCATATTCTTTGATCCGGGATATGGAGAGTCATCAAATATCAGAGACAATGTTCCAGCTCTGTAAATGCCTCATCTGTTCCCTCTTCATATATGCTTAGCCATGAGATTCTCAAGGAAGGGAGATAGGGAGGGGTGAAGGCTCCTCTCAGAAAAAGCAACAGACAATTACCTTCAGTTGAAAATAAACATAATAAAACTATAGAAGTCTAATTTTTGCAACTTGAGAGGGTTTTTTTCCCCTGCTATTCACTTCTAATCACTGTCAGCTAATAAATGAATAGAATAGCTAATGTGATTAGACTAATTCACTATTCATCAAGAATATTAAATGAATAGAATATTTTGCATTTTACCAGTCACACGTCTGGAATATTTACCTGATATTACAATCAGTCATGTGTTAGGTTCTGTCTCTGCTCCTAGGCTACAGTTCATGGATAATTACAGTGTTTAATTAGTCCCACACAGCATTTACCTCTCTAGTATATGTGGAAGGTTCAGGATCTTGGAAGACCAAATTGGAGGCTTTAGGAAAGGATGCTCTTTACTATGTCTCCAGACAACTAGCACTGCTGTGTTTTCAGGCAACTAGCACTGCATATAGGCAGTAGAGGATTAATTGTAATATTTCATTAGAAGAGGAGGAAAAAGCTTAGAAAGAAGTGAAAATTCTATTGTCTCACACATGGTAGATAACCCAGGAGCAGGTATTTATGAACGTTTTTCATGTAAATACCTTGCTCCTTTGATGGTAACATTTTTCTTTTAAATTTTTTTTTTTATTCTTAAATTGACTAACATCAACAAACATGAACATTTCTATATACAAAAAAGAACAGGAAAAAATTGCATATGAAATCCTGAATCATCCTTTTTTTAAAAAAAGTATATAACAAATTAAGTACATTTGTTCCAAAGTTGTCCTATTTGATTGTGTTAAGGTGGAATTTTTGAAAACATCTTTGCTGGTCTTTGAATTTAGATTAAATCACAGAATCTTGAATGGGATATTTTCCCCAAACCAAGATGACCAATTCTCCATAGTTCCAAAATATCATTAACCTTTATTCTAATGGGTCTTAGCCTGCTGTCTGTTACTTTCTACCCTAAAAGTGAAAAAAATACAAGCTCCTTCTCTGGCCAGCAGACAAGTACATGATTGTCTTCTGGGGGACTCTCAATTTAGTAGAAAATAGAGTATTAATTGATCGTAGATTTTACTATCAGTAGATACACTTAGTTGTTATCAGGACTGCTTGAAAGCAAACTAGGTGTATAATTATTGAAAATACTCTAAGAGAGGAGAATGACATCTTAATTTCTTATATGTATCTTGGGCCCTAATTATGGTTTTCTGAAAAACTATAGCCAAGTTCAAGTTATGGATCAGCATCTCTACAAAAACTGTGGCATGAATTTTAATCTCATTCATTCTCTTGCAGACCAAACCAGATTTGACTTGTGAATTCCTCAGTAGTAGTAATTCAGTAATTCAGAAAAACAAGGCAAATCATCCCCCCATACACACAAGGATACACTCTCCAACAGATTCTCATGCCACATTTGGAAGAGAAAATACTCATAGACTGGCCCAAATACTTCATACTTCTAGGATTTCATGCTGCTTGGAGATCTCTCTGCTTCCAAAGCTGCCATTTACTGGTTCCCTGCAGAGCCAATGATGTCATCTGTTGAGCTGCTTCCTTCAGTAAGCTGTCATTTACTATGTCTCTACTGAGCATCTACTCTGCTGCTTCTCTTCTGAATCGCTGCTGGGCTGTTTATGTGCTGAGCTGCTACTGCCATCTGTTGCTTCTCTGCTGAATTGAAACCACTAGGTAGCTTTCTCTTTCCCTTTCCCTTTCCCTTTCCCTTTCCCTTTCCCTTTCCCTTTCCCTTTCCCTTTCCCTTTCCCTTTCCCTTTCCCTTTCCCTTTCCCTTTCCCTTTCCCTTTCCCTTTCCCCTCTTTACTACAACCTCAAGAGTGTTTTACAAATCTTTTGTGAGTCAGCCATAGCCTCCAGGCTATTTCGGCTCTTTTGTGAGTCATACCGGAAACATAGCCAGCACATCAAGAATTCCTCTGGTCAAATTTGTCTTTTTCCCTATGTTATTCCAGTCTCAGTAGGAACTCTGCAGGACTTCTGGATACTTTTTTTTTGAGAGGGGGAGAGTGAATAAATTCCTTTCATCTCCCATCATGTCCTTTCCTGCTGCCGCCAGGGTGAATCAAATTACTTTGGTGCTTTATTTAGCAACACTAGGGTGACAGGGTGGAACTGGCAGCTTTTTTTTTCCATTAATTCCTACAGCTACACCCAAATTACTTAAACATAGTTACTTATGCCTTTTTTTTGGCCCAACCTTTATGTCTCCTACTTCAAGTTATGTTCATTTTGTTTCAGTCTTCAGTGCAGGTAGAAAAAATCTAGTCATCATTCTCTTTTGTGAATGAAAAGACAGCTGTTAAAATACCTTTAGTTACTAATCCTTCTATTATCCACTTGCACTTTCACCTGTGTAAACCCTGAGGAAGAAAAGAACTCTGTCGCCATCAGGTAGGTTATTGAAATTTAAGAAACAATAAGCAAAAATACTTTGGAAGGAATATTTCTCTATCACATATTATTTTCTATTACATTTTCCTCTATTGCACATATTATTAAATAAACAGTTCATTCTCTCTCAAATCTGCATTAAAGCTGAAAGTTAAAAAAAGAGTTTAAAAAAAGTTAAAAAAAAACCAATGTACCAACATGAACAATTTCAGATAATCCTTAAGTGTAAAATAAAAAGTCCATGTGTTCATCTCTGCCAGGGAAATTAAAAAGAAAGATCATGAAGTCTAGAAGCCTTCAAGATTTCAGTAATAATATCCCAACTATGCTGGAAATCAAGATATTCCTGCAGGATTTTTCAGGATCTCTCACATCCTTGACTTGAATATATTCTTTAGGGTTTTGCTCTCTAAGAAAGGATCCCTGATTTGTGTTTCTCTGAGCACTTCTCATCCTTTGTTTTGTCAGTCACAGATTCCCCACTTATTCTGTGAAGTTTGGATTCAGTTAAAGGGCTGCACTTGAGGACCTAGAGGACCACTTGTTGCCTCAAGGCCACAGGTTCCCCACCCTTGTCCTAGGGCATTTGATCAAGTGGAACAGCCTATATACATTAATAGTGGCCTCTGCACAGAGAGGAACTGGTATTTCTCTTCTCTTCTGTAGTCCCCAACTTTCAAAATTGCCTTAAGGGGTGGTGGTGGTGGTGGTGGTTGTAGTGAGAGCTAACTAATATCCCTAAAAAGTTCTATACATTTTGGCCTTGCAAAGACACTACTCAAAAATGGAGGGGAGGGAGAGAAAGGAGGGAATCTAGACCAGTGATTGTATTAGTATGGGGAACTTCAGGTTTGGAAATTCTCTCTACTATCCTGGAGCAGCTCACCTGTAATTCAGAGTCAAGACCTGAAGTCAAGTCTTGCTAACGTGAAGGCTAGCATATTGCTCCCTTGAGCCCCACTACAAATTTTGTCCCGGTGCTTAGCACTTGCTATAAGAATTATTTACTAGTGAAATGTGAGCAAGCAAATTTGAACTTTATAGTGGCTCTGTGGACAGAGTACCAGGCCTGGAATCAGGAAGATTTGAATTTAAATCTGTCCTCAGACACTTGCCAGTGATCCTGGGTGAGTCATTTAACTTCTGTTTGCCTCACTTTCCTCATTTATAAAATAGGGATAATAATAGCACTTACCTCCCAGCGTTGCTGTGAGGATGAAATAAGATAATAAGTGCACAGTGCCTGGCACATTGTAAGTGTTTTATAAATGTTAGCTGTTATTATTATTATTATTACTATATTGTGCTGCATGGGGTTGGGTTCTATTGGACAGAGAAGGAGCTATATTAATTGCCACACTGATGCAGGAAGTAGCATCTGTCTGTCAGGGTTATTGGGCAGGACCCTTTGTCTGCATCTTCAGCTCCTCCTCCTTCTGCTTCTTCTGCATTAGGCTTATGCTATGCAAGGGACCTCTGTTTACTCCCTGACTCCTCTGGCCCAGAGCATGAGACAAGTCGAGGGTGAGGTCTAAGGTAAGAAAGCACATTTGACTCCATCCTCCTATCTTTGTCAATGTCGGGCAGAAGCCTTATCTAACCCTGGAAGGAAGCATTCCCCCTCACCTACCCCATCTAGTAATAATTAGCCTTCAAGTTGTCATCTTTTCCCACTGCAAACATCAGTCACTTAAACAAAAGCCTCCTAAACTTCCAAAGTACCCAACAAAATTAAATAATTCACCAAATGATCAAGGAGGCTAAGAGGAAGAAAGGGGGTGAGGGGTAGAGTGTGTATGACACCTCCCTTCTTCCCCTACTGGGTTCAAAGATTTTCTTTGCCCTTTCAGATTTACTGATGAGATGCTGGGAACAGCTGTGTTTTATCTCCAGCTCCTGTAGACAGGAAATGGGGTTTCTACCAATGAATCATTTTTTTAACAAAATTCCACTATAAAAACAATTCTGATGTCCCATGGATTTCATCTTGATGAGTCTATATTTGTACATTGTTGGAGGCTTGAGGCAGTTTAGTTACCTGACTTTGGGGGCAAAAAAACCCTCTCGTGTGTATAGAAAGCTAATTTTTGGTTTTTTAAAAATGATTCTTAATGGGCTGTTTGTATTGATCAAGTTCAATAGATGGCTGGTGAGATATCTACTTTGTCCTGCCTATGTAGATATAACTTATAGATTTACCAGCTGCTTTTAAAAAATCATTTCTAATCTTGTTACTACCCAGAATAAGGCCCATCAGAATTGCTACCTGACATTTTGTAGATGAGAAAATGGAGGCACAGAAAGGTTAAATGACTTATGCTAGATGACCACAGCAGATGTCAGGTCCACATGTGTGTACTTACTGCAATGTCAAAGGCCTTGTGGACATTAATGAAAAGCTATGTATAATGAGGGCAGCTAGACAGCACAGTGGATAGAGTGCTGGGCCCAGAGTCAGGAAGACATCTTCCTGAGTTCAAATGTGGCCTCTGACACTTACTAGTTATGTGACCTTGGCCAAGTCACTTAACCCTGTTTGCCTCAGTTTCTTCCTCTGTAAAATGAATTAGAGATGGAAAATGGCAAAATCACTCCAGTATTTCTGCCAAGAAAATCCCCAGTGGGGTTATGAAGAGTCTGATATGACTGAAATGACTCAACAGCAGTAATAAATGCATAATGAGATGTTATTATATGAGATATAAGAGTCAAATACGGTCTCCCTTAAAAGTACTTTACTTAAGTACTCCCTTAAGTCCTTAGCCTTTACTTGGCAGTTTCTCTAAGTCATCAGGAAAAGGGAGAGAATTTTGAAGAAAAATCTTGGTTGTTGATGGTAATGGGAAACAAGTAATAGAAATCATGGCTAATTCAAAACTTCCTATTAGCCACTAGTTTTTACCTCCCTTCCCGCAGAGTTTTTAAGCCATAGCTGTTAACAAGTAGTCAGATGAACTGATTCTGGTTTCACTTCCTCTTTCTTTCCCTACTTACTTTCTGGCAGAGATTCTGGTAGCTTTGGAACAGTCTATAGAGGAGAAGACCCAGGAGAATTATAGAATCACAAAGTCATTTCAGAGTTGGAAGGCAACTCGGCAGCCATCTCTTTTAACCCATATTCCCCTCCATCCCTTCCTCCTGTGTGTTGCCCCTAAAGCATCCTCATGATAATACATGACACAAGTGGCTCTCCAGTTTTTGTCTGAAGAACACCAATTAGGGGGTACCCTCATTGGTACCCCACAGAGTGAATTTTGCTTTTGAATGATGCTAGGGAACTTTTTTTTTTCTTTTTACAGAAAAGGAAGTTAGAAAGAAAAAGTAGAAAAAGGAAGTTTTTCTTAACACAGAGTCTTAATTTGCTTCTTGGCGACTTTCACTAATTTCCCCTGGTTCTGCCCTCTGGGGTCAAACAGAGAAAGACAATCCTCTTTCATACACCATCCCTTCAAATACTTAAACATATCTATCATAACCTACGAGCGTTTTCTTCTCCAGATCAAATAAGCCCTTCACCCAGACTGGTGGACTTACTCTGAATACTCTTCCTTATCAATGTCTCTCCAAAACGGTGCTGACCTAAGGATGTGAAGCAGCAGACAGGGTACTGGAGCTGTAGATGGCAAAGTGGTTAGAATGCCAGACTTGAAGTCAGGAAGACCTGAGTTTGAATTTGGCCTGAGATACAGTTTACCTCAGTTTCCTCATCTGTAAATGAGCTGGAGAAGGAAATGGCAAACAACTCCAGCATCTTTGCCAAGAAAACCCTAAAAGGAGTCATGAAGAGTCAGATATGACTGAAAAAAGACTAAACAACAAATAACTGGACTAATAGAGAGGAAGACATCAAATATTACCCCAGACATTAACCAGCTATGTGACCCTGGGCAACTCACAGCTTCTCTCCGCCTTGGTTCCATATCTTAGATATAAGGTGAAGGGTTTGGGTCTGATGACTTCCAAGGTACATCTCTAAATCTATGATCTAGTAAACTGGACAGTAAATCTAGGTAATAGAGAGAAGGCTATGATCCATTCCCCTCTATGGCACTAACTTGTTGGCTTGACCTTGAGCAAATCATTTAACCTCTGTGAGCCTTAGTTTCCTTAACTGTAAAGTGGGTGATGTTTTAATTCAGTTCAATGGAGCAAGTACTTATTGAGTGATTACTGTGAAAAACAGGTCGTTAAATCCTGAGAGGTAAACAAAGCAGGCGGCTAGGCGGCACAACAGTTGGAGCTCTGGACCTGGAGCCATATAGACTCTAGTTCAAATATGATCTCCGACGCTAGCTCACTAGCTGTGTGACCTTGCGCAAGTCACTTAACCTCTGTTACCTTATCTTTAAAATGGAGATGATAATAGCACCCATCTTCCTGAGTTGTTGTGAGCACCAAATGTGATTCTACATTTAGCAAACCTTAAAGCTAGTTATTATAATTAAAGAAAAATGAGGCAATCCCTTGATCATCTTTCATTCATTAAGCTCTAATTCAATTCAATGAACATTTACTAAAGTACAAGCACACCTCCTTTTATTGCTTTTTGCATTATTATGCTTCACAGAAATTGCATTTTTTGCAAATGGAAGGTTTGTGACAACTTTGAATTAATCAAATCTATTGATGTCATTTTTCCAACAGCATGTGCTCACATGGTGTCCCTGTGTCACATTTTGGTAATTCTCACAATATTTCAAACTTTTTTGTTATTATTATTATATATTATATATATATGTGGTGATCTGTGATCAGTGATCTTTGGTGTTACCATTGTCATTGCTTTGGGGGCATCATAAACCGCACCTACATAAGACAGTGAACTTAATTAAATGTTGTGTTCTGACTGCACTATCTACCTCCTTCCCATCTTTTTCCCTCTCCTTGGACCTCCCTATTCCCTGAGACACAAGAAAATTGAAATTAGGTCAATTAATAACCCTACAATGGCTTCTAAGTGTCCAAGTGAAAGGAAGAGTCAATAAACATGGCAAACTTCATTGTTGTCTTATTTTAAGAAATTGCCATAGCCACCCCAGTCTTCAGCAACCACCATCCAGATCAGTCAACAGCCTTTAACATCCAGACAAGACCCTCCACCAGCTAAAAATATTAGGATTTACTGTAGGCTCAGATGATGGTTAGCATTTTTTTTTTAGCAATAAAGTATTTTTTAATTAAGGAATGTAACTTTTTTTTAGACATAATAGTACTGCACATTTAATAGACTACAATATAGTAGAAACATAACTTTTATATGCACTGGGAAACCAAAAATTTAGTGTGACTTGCTTTGTTGGGATATTTCTCTTTATTGTGGTGGTCTGAAAGCTAACCTGCAAAGGTATGCCTGTACCTGCTGTGGGGGAGGGGACTGACACAGAGCACTCTGACGTTGTAAGACGGAATGATTCCACTCTATACTACAGAGGTCAGGATGAAGGTGAAAAGAGCCTGGCAAATCAGGGGATACAACATTACACTATATCAGAACTGCATTCCGTTTATTCTTTTGTTAAAAGGCAAATTTCCCTTAGAGGTTTAAGCCATTTTTAAGAATCCTGCCTTTCTAATTTCAGGTTTCTTTAAGACATCTGGTGAGACAGGATCACACCTTGGTTCAGGTGCCAAAAAAAGGCTAGTGACCAGCATACTTCATCATCAACAATTCGTTTGCACAATGACCTGGCTTCTTGTACTTCTGTCTAGCCTCCCTTGGCTTTTGTTGTGGCTTCTCTATTCTGGTTTTCCCCATGTGTTTATCCTACTCACCTAGGCCTTCTCTCAGCCTTCCACTATGGTTAACTTGGTTCATGCTGGATTGTTGCTTCTCCCTGCTACCTTGGACCTGCTGTTTCCTCTTCTTGGACTCATGCTTTTGCCCCTTACTAGCAGCTTCTCAAAGTCTTCGTGCAAGAGTGGGGAAGCTGCGGCCTCAAGGACACATGTGGCCTTCTAGGACCTCAAGTGCGGCCCTTTCACTGAATCCAAACTTCACAAAAGACATCCCCTTAATAAAAAGATTTATTCTGTAAAACTTGGACTCAGTCAAAAGGCCACACACAAGGACCTAGAAGTCCCCATGTGGCCTTGAGGCTGCAGGTTCCCCACCCCCATCTCCCCCTTTTTTGTGTGAGGCAATTGGTGTTAAGTGACTTGCCCAGAGTCACACAACTAGTGAATGCTATGTGTCTGAGGCCGCATTTGAACTTAGGTCCTCCTGAATCCAGGGCAGGTGCTCTATCTACTGCGACACATAGCTTCCCCTGTCTTTCTGGGGTTTGTTTTGTTTTGTTTGTTTTGGTGAGGCAGTTGGGGTTAAGTGACTTGCCCAGGGTCACACAGCTAGTAAGTGTCAAGTGTCTGAGGCCGCATTTGAACTCAGGTCCTCCTGACTCCAAGGCTGGAGCTCTATCCACTGCATCACCTAGCTGCCCCTCCCACCCCTGTCTTAGTGGCTCTTCTACTGTGCTTCACCTGGACTCTGACCCCATTCTAATCTATTTGCACCTTTGGGTGAAGTATCCTTTCCAAGCTGTAAGCTAGGTAGGGCAGCTTTCGAAAGGGGCCCAGAACTTGGGGCGGTGCCTAGAAAAGGCTGAGGGGGACAAAGGTTAGCAAGGAGGCCTTTGGTCTCCAGTAAAGGTACAGACAGAACGTTACAACGTAGAAGCATGTTACGGAAAGGGAAGGAGGATGAACTTGTCCGTGCTGTAGTTTTGCCCGGGGGCCAGCCATATTCAGAGTCTTATAACTCTTGTCTTGGTTCTGACTCAGTCTTCAACCCCCAGCTTCTGTGCAACCCCTTCTCCCTATATGTCCCATTCCCTACCCCCAACTTGCTTACCATCTGTGGCAAGTATCCAATAGGATGAGGCTTCTCTGTTGTTAGAAGCACCCTGCATAAGGAGATGAGGAAATATAATAATAGAGCCCTTTGCGGATGCTAACTGCTGACTAGATGCTAAATAGGCTGGAATTTAAATATGGTTAATTCTGACTGAAAAAAAGGCTCTAGAAAGCTGCAAAATAATAATTCTGCAAATGCAAATGCCTTGAACAGTACCTGTACACAGTAGGGCTTAATAAATGCTGGTTGCTTGATTGGCCTCTGAGCTAATTTCTGAACTTCAGTCTCATGATTGGTAAGCTTTGCCCCTTGGTATGCCATGGAAACCCTGCAATGACCAAGACCTAGATAGATCCTTATCTCTTGGGATTGAAACAGACAAATCCATTATGAGTCAAAATGAATTAAAAGGCAAATTATTTTCTCCCATAATTCCTCAGGCTGAGGGCCAAGCATGGCAGGGGCATGCTAGGGGGTGCAGTGGATAGACCACTGGGCCTGGAGTCAGAAAGACCTGAGTTCAAACCCATCCTCAGATACTTATTAGCTGTGTAAGCCTGGGCAAGTCATTTAACTTCAGGAACCTCAGAAGATTTGGTATCTTTATTTCCCTAATGACTTAGTGTTACTACCTCTGTAAGTTTGGTGTGAAAAATTATTGTGAAGTCTTTGGATAGGATATCAGGGAAAGAATTGATAGCATGACAAGGCAGTCCCCAAATTAATGTGACATAATAGAGGTATAATGTGCAGAATAAGAGAATGATTATCCCACTGCACTCTGCCCTGGTCAGAGCACATCTAGAGTACAGTATTTCAGTTGTAGGCGTTCCCTTTTAGTAATGGAGCAGGTCCGCAGGAAGGAAATCACAATGGTAAGTGGACTAAAAACAATGTCATAGGAAGAATGGTTGAAGGAATTGGAGATCTTCAGTTTGGAGAAGAGAAGACGTGGAGGGACAGGATGTTCAATTTTAAGTATTTTAAGAGTTGATGTATAGATGAGCAACTATAAAGTATGTTTCTTCTACTTATCTGCAGAGGGCAGACCTGGGGGCAGGGGGAGGAATGGGTAAAAGTTGTAGAGACACAGATTTCAGCTGAACATAAGGAGAAACTTCCCAACAATTTGAACTGTCCAAAAGTGGGATGAGCACCTTAAGGAGTCAGTGTGTTCCCTGTTCTTAGGAAATTAAGGTTAGATGACCACTACTCAATGATATTACAGAAACGATAATTGTTCGAGTGGAGTTGGATCACACAACCTTCCAATTTGAGATTCTCTGATGTACTCCCATAAAAGATGGGCAGTGTCCCGAAGGGATATGAGGACTACAATTGGCCAGTGAGGGTTCAAGGTGCTGGCAACCCTTCGGACTACATCAACCCCGGGGGCACTTTGAGGTGGGGGACTCTCTGTTGTGATCCATCTGATTAGATGCTAAAATAGAGATAAGTACCTGACTGATTACTGGGGTCAAATTTTGAAAGGAGCAGCTACTGTCTAAGGGGTTGGCCAGTGGTCTGGGGTGAAGTCTAGGACGGTAGAATGTGCCTATGGAGGCTGAGATAATACTTAGCGCCCCCTGGGACAAAAGCGCTGCTTTTGTAGAAGGGTATGGGGAAGATATAATTGATTCACATGGTTTTAGAAAGGGTCAGTCGAGAGAAAGGCAACCATTGCCTTCCCATCATATGCCACATTAATGCTAGGGATAGTATGCTACATGTTATCTCCTCTGATCCTCATTACAATCCTGTGAGGTAAGTGTTATTATTATCCCCATTTTACAGATGAAGAAACCGATGCTAAGAAAAGTTAAGTGACTTGCCACTAAATACAAAGGACCATCCTAGTTATAAAATTCTGTTATTCTTTCAGGCCTCAGGGCACTATTGTTCCTCCACTAGGGTGTCCTCTGGGTGGAAAAGAGTTAAATGCTTTGTAAAGTGCCTCACAGCCTTCTTGCTACTGCAAGCACCCTTTCTTCATCTGGCAAGAGAGTTTTCCTCTGTGAGTTTCTTTTTTTTTTTTTTCCTCCGAGTTGTACGTGCATGTCAAGCAAGACCTGTATGTGCTGGGAGAATTGAAACACAAAGATCATATTTCCCTCAAAATACGTGTGCCTCTCAAAATAAAAAGGGGAAGTGATCTGCCAGGGCTGCATCGTGCCTGGACACTTGTTCTGAACCTTAAAGTTCTTGGCAGCTCCTCTAAGCTGTGCATTTGTCCAGGGTTTCCTCTTCTTTCTTCATTACTTTTTCTTGATGATTAGGGAGGTAATGGAAGAATTATGATTTCCACTCTGCCTTGAGCAAGCAGAAAAGGGTGGGGGAGTGGGGCTTAGAGAGAAGAAATCTTTCTCTGACAGAAAGTGTGAATGCTTTAGAGCTTTTGTTTAAAAACAGCTTTGGGGAAAACCCAGTTCCTCATGAAGTAAGTGGCTTATTCCTAAGTTGCTTTGTATAAGTATTTATTCCTAGTTGCTTTGTGTGTTGTGAACATCGGCTCACATTCACCAAAATCAGCTCTGAGGGGGCAGCTGGTTGGTGCTGCTTCGGAGAGATTCTCACAAAGCCCGAGGCCATTTTTTTTTGTGGGCATTGGTCTTGGCAGGGGTAGGAGTTCATGCAGGGCACGCCGAGTAATGTTTTTGAGTTGTGATGGAGAGAGCTGTTACAACGAGATTTAGACTCCAGAAAGAGTCTTCTGTGCACTTTGGTGGGGACTAAAATAGGAGCAAGGAGCTGACATCCTCCTTCACTCGAAATGTAAATGCTGAAGTCTTTTGTACTCAGGCTTGTCTTCTTGTATTTCTGTCCTAAATATCTCTTTTGGGCTCCTTGATTTAGTTGCTACAAATCAGAGGCTCTGTCCCCTCCCCTCTCCTTCTTTCCACCCCTCTCCTTATGTGGCAAGGACTGTGTGTATGTATGTTCGTGTGGCAGGGGAGGTTTGGCTAGGGGAGAGGAAACAGAACCGAGTTGTGAATGGATGGATGAAAATGTATTTATTAAGTGCGTACTATGTGTCAAGCACTATGATGAACACTGAAAATACAAGTACAAAAGCTACGATCATTCCCGCACTCAAGGAGCTTATAATCTAGTAGAAGGAGACAACATAAATAGGGAAGTAGTGGTCAGGGAGAGATTGTCTGGTTTGGTTGGTTATAGGGATGGTGAGTGGAGTCATAGAGGAGTAGATTAACACATTCTTTTCAGGAACAAAGGCAGAATTAATTTTATTATGCTTCCTGTACTAGAAAGGGAGTAGAAGTGATGGGCGGTGTGTGTGTGTGTGTGTGTGTGTGTGTGTGTGTGTGTGTGTGTGTGTTGGGGGGAGTGTTGTGTTTCCATGCTTGGACATGTGGGCCAGTGAGGAGATGCCCAAGTAGTGAAGTGGGCTGTTGGTTTCCTTTGGGTCGTCCTATTCTCTTCTACCCCCAAAAAGAAAATGGTGCCTCCATTCTTCATAACCTTCCAGAATCTATACCAAAGACCCACACCAAATCGCTGACATTTCTTTGTTCTGCTCTTGGGGGGAAATTAAAAAAAAATTCTTTTAAACCTCTCATTGCATACCTCATATATCTCATTCTCACACAAAAGGTATATAAATTACAGAAAGGCCTGTGATTTTACCTGAGGACACACCGATGTTTGGAATTAAAATTAGTTGATTTATCCTGTCTTAAGGGCCTTCTCCTCACCCTTATCCCTTCCACTCCCTGCTCACAACTGATGGTGGTGTCATCTCAGCTACTGGAAACCTAAGATTGTTAGATTTCTCAAGCTCCGGAGTTCTGAGCTGCAGTCGACTATACCAGTCAGGTGTCCACACTGTTTGGCATTTAATATGATGATCCCCCAGGAATGGAGAGCCACCAGGTTGCCTTAGAATGAACTGACTGGACCAGGTCCCAAACTGAATAGGTGAAAACTCCTGTGCCAATCAGTGGTGGGATCAGTAACTAAGTGGTGAGCTAGGGATCTTGTTAGGTGGGCAAAATAGAGAGTCCCAATAGTGGAAAAGAAAAAGACAAACAAACCACTCCCTCTCCCCACAGACACCAATTTGAATTCCTAGCTCTTTCTTAGCATCTCAGCTCTGACTTACTATCTCAGTGACCTTGGTTAAGTCACTTAACTTCAGTTTCTCATCTGTTAAAAAAAAAATTGAATGTTGGATTAGTTGGCCCCTAAGATCTCTTCCTTTTCTGTATCTATGCTCTATAATCTCTATAATGGATTCAAGAGGCCTTCGGTGTAGTGAGGGCAGAAACGATCAGACAGGAGAGTCCATAAATCCTCTGATATTCTTTTGTGACCTGTGAGCAGTGGGCTTCATCTGGCATCAGCTACACTCCCTGTCCTTTGTAGAGGGTGGTTTCTCTCTGGTCCTCCTAAATGAAAGCACCAAAGCAACCGTGAGTGTCATTCCAAGATCTTCTGGAATCCCTGGCCTGGGCAGGTCATCCCAGGAGCTGGAAACCAGTCTTCCGGAGGAGACAACATTTAAGGTCCAAAGCTAAAAGCCTGGCAGTCTTCTGTTGTCAGGCTCTCACCACCCCGTGGGGCATAGTAAATACTTTCATTCCGTTTAGTATTTCAAAGGGGGAAGGAAGGAACAGGTCATGAATATTAAATGGGAGAGAAAAGTACAAGCACATTATTTGGATAAACTGCCTAATAGGTCTGCCTGTCCCATTGCTCTGCACCGGGCCTCACCAGCACCAAACCGTTCTGGGCTTTCATCTTTAATCATCTTGTCTCTGTCTTCTTTGAGCAAGAAAACACCAAGGCTCCTGTCTCCCCGATCAAACCGCATCCCTAATTTAAACAGCTGTTAATAAGGGTTAAATCTGCAGGCTGGGATGGTCCTTCACTTGTTACTTGCAAAGGGGAGGGGGGGACAATCAATGGAGCAGGAAGCCAGAGGGGCGTCCATTTGGAAAAGCCATAATGAATCCCGTTTCCTTAGTAAAGCTGGCAACCTTCACTCCTGCTCCTGCGGCCTCCCTTTCACATGTCCAAGCCCTCTGTGACACATCAAATTTAATGAGACTGCACAGATCTCAAATAAGGAATGGTCTCACCGCCGCTGCTGGGCTACTTTATTAAAGAGGATCACAGAGAATGGACTTGATATTTTAAAGAGCCCTTAAAGGCAGAAGCTATTTGGGGAAATGGAGGGAGGTTCCCCCACTTCCTTGTTTCATATCAATTCTGACTCTGATTTTAGTGTCTGCTTGACTTCGGGGTCCTGACATTAGTAAATTTGGCTTCTTAGAGACCAAAATGTTTTTGTGATAAATAATGGACAGTATTTGGACTGAAATCCTCCCCTTGTCATTGTAGGTTGAACTCATTGGGGAGAAGGGACGTCTGGATTACAAATCTATAATTCTGAGGCAGTTTTGGAAAGTGAAAGGGGAAAACAAGGTAAAGACTGTACATAAATCAGAACTTTAGTATTAGGACCCTGGGATTGAGAGATTGAAGGGACCCAGTAGCCCAACCTCTTCATCTTACATTATGAGGAAACTGAAGCTCAGGCAGGTTACATAACATGTCCCAAGTCGTACAGGTAGAAATTATCAGCCCTGGAAGGGACCTCAGAGAACATTTAATCTAACCCCCTTATTTTATACATGAGAAAACTGAGTCTTAGAGAAGAAAAGTGACCTGCCCGAAGTCATTCAGTGAGTGTCAAGACTGGAACCCAGGACTTTAGATTCTATGTTCTGTCTAATACATGGAAGAGGAATGCACAGGGAGAAAGGGTTAGCATGAAAGAACCCAGAGCCCCACAAGCTCTGCTATCAAAGATAAGAGAACCCCATGCCTCTGGTGAATCCTTCCTAAACTATGCCAGAAAGAAATCTGCCATATGCTTTCAGGTACCATGGAAAGAGAACCCTTAGCTTTCCTCTCTCCTACTCCCTCTTGATGGGAAATTTTCCTTCACATCTAGTCCAGATTGTATGTCCTATCTCTTTTTATGTTATTTAGGCTTACATGGAGGTAGAATCACCATTTTCCAGATAACAACTTTTTCTGTAATCAAATGTTCTATGAAGTTTCTTCTTTTTTTTCGCTTGGTCAAATGATCCAATTTCCTTCAATCTTTCTTTGAAGTTTTTTTTTTTATCCAACTATTTTTCCTCACCATTTCCAGGATCATTTCTCAACAGCTGTCATGGACCCCTAGGTCATCAGTTTGAGTTATGATTGGAAATGTTTCCTTACCTGCTGTTGGCTGGATGGACAATGAAGAAGGCAATTGGGACAGCCGATAGGGGTCCTGGTAAAGGGATCGGGCCATCAGGTTTCCCTTTGTCATGGACAGCAAAGGCTACCACCCAAAAATGCAGGGGTAAAGGGAGAGAGGGAAGAAGTATTTATCAAAGTGCCTACTACGTGTGAGGCATAATAAGTGCTTTATAAATATGATCTCATTTGAATTTCTTGTCAAGGCTCCTACATACCCTGATTCCCTGAACAAGAAAGGGCAGAAGAAATGGCAGCTGAAGTGGGGACCAGGGAAGAGTGGCACAGATGTTGAGGAGAAAAACCCTCGGGCAGTGGGGAGAGGAGGGGGCAGCAGAATGTAGAGATTCAAAATTGTGACCTTATTAAGAAAGGCCCTGGGGAAGAGCAAAGAAATTGCAATCTTGAGTCTTTGGGGTAATATTCTGTTCACTCACTTTCCGGAGTAAAAATCAATATGGCTTCTAACAAAGGAACCCAGAACAGTTCAGTGAGTGGACAAAATCTTCTTCTGGAGCCAGTGCCCCATCTGCTCTCATCCCTGGCCTAGCTGTCTGATTCCATCTCTGGGCAGAGAGCACAGTTCATTGATATAGGTAGTTGACACTATATTTGTCTGCATTTTCTTCTTCTTTTCACATGCCTTGTGTGGTTGTGTATCCTAGTCTTCCTTCTCCTGCCATCCTCCCACCCCACCTCCTTCTCCCACTAGACTGGGAGGTTTTTTGAATGCTTACCTTTCTTCTGACTTCTCTGTAACAGTCTCCAAACTGGGCACTCTTCTTCCTGTCTTTCCACTTTTTATTCCATCCTTCTTACAGTTAGTAAAATAAAGTTCCTAATGCACAGGTCTAATTCTATCATTTCCACTGTTCAAAAATCTTCAGGGGCTTTCTATTTTCTAGAGCTGTGGTCTCCAAACTTTTAAATTGTGCATTCCTATCAGAAAAAGAAATTTTAGCGTCTTCTCCCAATATGTGTACCTCTGTTGTTATTGTTGTTGTTCAGTTGTTTTGGTAGTGTCCACCTCTCCGTGACACCACTTGGGGTTTTCCAGGCAAAGGCTCTAGAGTGGTTTGCCATTTCCTTCTCCAGCTCATTTTACAGATGAGGAAACTGAGGCAAACAAGGTTAAGCGACTTGCCCAAGAGTCACATAGCTAATAAATGTCTGAGGCCAGATTTGAACACTGGTTCTTATGACTCCAGGGCTGCTCTATCCACTAATATTTTATAAAACATGCAAAAATAGAAATTTTAAAAAAGATGAGATAAAGATAAATAACACTTTAAAATAATTTTATATTTTTTAATGGCACAATTTTTTTTTGCTTTTGTTAAAATGATTAATGACACTATTTTTAGTGAGAGAAATGTGATTGAATATACTTCGTTATTTTTGAAAACCTTTGGGATACAGTGATTGGAAAGTCTGGTTTTAAGTTGTTTATTTTGATACTTGGCTTTAAAGACTGACCTGGATGACAAAGGGGCCTCACAAAGAGTTGCCCATCAAAATGGAATCATTGCCTCCTGGCTACACTTAGCTGCATCACAATCCTCACTTTTCAGTACCATCCACCTGTTATGCAGAGGTTTTGTTGAAATCTGGCTAGTAAATTTCCATCTTTCCTGACGTCAGCCAGGAGTTTTTGTAAAATGAATCAAAAGGTACTTTATGGGTTGTATTTTTAACACATGGGTTCAAAGCCCATGGAAACTGTTTGCAAGATTTTTAAGCAGGCTAGAAAGTTCTTTTTCCAAGGTTTTAAAGTGTAAAGATATGAGAATTTTTATAACCAACACACGGATCATTTTTGACAACCAAAGGTTTGTTTTTAAACGTCTTGTTGATCACGATGGCTTCATACTGTCATTAGCTAATGTCTTAAAGCAAAATGTATACTTCAGGCCAGGTTCAACATTAACAATAGTGGATGTAAATTCCTATTTCAAAGAGTCTTGCTCATTTCCACTGAGGGAGGGGTGGTTTACCTTGTAATATGGAGGACAAAAAAGTCATACTAGGAGCAGATGTGCCAGTTTTGTCATTTTCTTGTTTGTGCTATTATTATTATTATCTATCATCTTCAATCTGCTATTTCTTTGCAAGAATCTTTTTAAGTCACTTGTCTATTTGGTGAGGGTTAGTTTGGACACATGTAAGTTGTAGTATCTTCCAATATGAAAGGGAACAAATGAATGAAGCCATGATGGTTGACTTCTCCAAATTATGGAACTTCTGCTTCTGCCTCAGAATATTTTATACCATACATAACACATGATCATCTGACATTCAGACCAAGTGAGAGTATCAGTGTTAATTTAGATATTAAATAACAGTATAATTTCTTTTTTCTAGATAAATACAAATTCTAGTATTTTTTTTCTTAGATCTCAGTTGGTTGTCTTGCCCAACCTTTGAAGTATGTATACCCCACTTTAGAGACCATTGACCTAAAGGATAAATAGAAACTCCTTAGCCTGGCTTTTAAAACCTTCCATGAACTAGTTCCTAACTACTCTTCTAGTCTTATTGTATATTAGTTCCCTTCATGTGCCCTTGTTACTGCTGTTCAGTCATGTCCTACTCTTTGTGACCTCATGGACTGTAGCATGCCCATGCTGTCTCATGGAGGGAAGAGAAAAATCACAAATAATTACATCCAGAAACACGATAGTTTATTGAAAACTACGAAGCTGAAAGAGACCCTTTCATTTTACACTGAAGGAAACAAACTATGGGCTATTTAATGATTTGTTTAAGGTTACATAGGAATCCTTCCAAACTTCTAATCCAGCCTAGAGCCAGTCAATATGCTTATATAAATACTTGATGTTCTACCTGGTTAGGCAACTAGGTGATATAGTGGATAGAGAACTGGGCCTGGAGCCAGGAAGACCTGAGTTCAAATCCAGTCTCAGACACTTGCTCAGACAAATGGTGTGACTCTGGACAAGTCACTTAAGGTCTATGTGCCTCAGTTTCCTCAACTGCAAAACAGAGATAATAATGGCATCTACCTCTCAAGGTTGTTGTGAGGATCAAATGAGATAATATTTGTAAAGTGTTTAGAATAGTGCCTAGCACATAGTAGGTACTTAATAAATGGTTATTTCTTCCCCTCCCTCCTCCTGCCCACTCTCTTCTCATCCATTAGAATGTATATTCCTTGAGAACAGAGATTGTTTCCTTCTTTGCATTTGTAAACTCTTCATAAAATATGTAATGTTAGTTTGATTATTCTATCTAACGAGGGAGTTACTACAGAATTTAAGTGCAGGAGATCCTCTTTGCCCTCAGAGTCCTCAGTTGGAACCCCTTCATCTAAGTCAAATAACTCCCTGTGTTATGGTTGGCTTCAAAATGAGCCAGTCTCTTAAAAGTGTCCCGATGAAGTTTGACTCAATGACCTCCTGTGGTGGGAGACCCTAGCATTTGACTATACATGGTGTGAAGACACCATTCCTTTTAATTGACTCTAATTTATTGCCCCATAACTTTTGCCAAGTGATCCTATGTCCATGGGTGATGTGGCTGTGTCGGTAGGAGGAACCGAATGACTTTCATTATTCCTTGGAGGTGACGAGGCCCCTTTCCTGATTGCCTCTCATTTTCAGTCAAAGGGTTGTGCAATTGGATTTTTAAGTATCAACAAACAGAGGCACACTCCTAGGAGGACTCTGGCTTGCTGAGGACTTAAGAACAAAAACAAAAACAAAAAAGCTCCACATACCACATCAATCAACTTTTAAGAGACCAGAATATTAGAAGGAAGTAGGAATGTGATTTTTTCAAATTATGGAAGTTATTTGTATTTATTTGAATAGTCAAACCAGACCTTCAGAGTCCAGGAATCTTCCTATCACACCATACTGTCTTGTGACTTTATAACATGACAGCAGAAAGCCTGTTAAACTTGGCTCTAGTCTATCCCGGAAGGAAGTCTACAAGAGCCCCTTCCAGTGAAATGAGTGAGCCAAATAAAGTCCTTCATCAATTCAGTTTGTAGTCTGAGTGAGACCTGGTTAATTTGTCTGAAAAAGATCTAGGGGGTTTAATGAGCTGCAAGCACATTATGAGTCTGCAAAGGGATGTGACAGCCATGCAGGCACACATACACCCTCATAGGATCATGGCTGATATTAAGAGAGGCATAGTTTCTAGGGACTAGGGAGCTGATAGTCCCCTTGCACTCTGTCCTGGAGTAGACAACAGATAGAATATTATGTTCAGTCCTAGGCACCATCCTTAGGAAGGTTGTTGCAATGCTGGAAAATGTCCAGAGGAGAGTAATCAGAACAGTGAGCAGTCTGTAGTCTATGAAATTAGGAAACCAATTGAAGGAACTGGGGATGTTTAACTTGGAGAAGACTAGAAAGAAAAGACAGTTGTGTTCAAGTACTTGAAGAGGGCTTAGACATGTTCTGTTTGGTGCCAGAGTTCATAATTTACAGGCATAGGTGGAAGTTGTAAAGAGACAAATTTAAGCTTGATGTTACGGGGGTAAAAGTTTGCAAACAATTATAGATAGCAAACCTAGAGGCTGCCTGGGGAGGTACTAGGTTAATCCTCATGAGAGGTCTAGCCAAGTACCGATAGCCTCCTGTCTGCAACGTTTTAGTAGGGATTCTTTTCCGGCTATGGATTGGATTAGAGTCTCTTCCAATTCTGAAATTCTGTGATTCTGTGATAGTCAAGTACTGGGGATCACAATGTTTATCCCTAAATCATAACACTGAATTTAGAAGCAAGAAGAGGCATCAGGTGGGATGGATTCTGTTGACCTTTCTAGGTATTCTAGTTTCTTATCAGGCTTATCCTTGTGAATTAATAGATCTGAAGGATAGAGTCAAAAGGAAGAATGAGTGAAAAAAACAAGTATTTATTAAGTATATACTCAGTACCTGGCACTGGGGATACAAATTTAAAAGTGGACAATCCCTGCTTTCAAGGAGTTTACATTTTAATAGGGGGAGAGCACACATATAGAAGGCTGGTGACCATGAAAGAGAGTTTTTGTTTAGTTAGTTACGGGAAAGATGAGTAGAGCCATAGGGTGAAAAATGGTCCCACCATGTCCAGAAGAAGTGGTATCATTGATTTGATCAGTAAAGCAAGAGTTGGAAATGGGGAGGGAGTAGTACACCTTCAATACCCATCTTGCCATATGCCTGTCCTTATATGGACAGTCATGGGTGGATATGGAAGCATGGTCTGGGGCTAGCCAGGGAGTTATGATTGTCATCATCCTCATCCTCCTTGCCCTCCTCCTCCCCTCCTCTTCCTTCTTTGTCTTCTTCTTCAGATACCTTCTCTGATACCTCCAGGCAAAAGTAGTTTCTCCTTTCTCTGGCCACCTGTTGATACTTTTCTTGCATTATAATTATTTGATAACCTTATCTTCCAAATACGGTTATAGTTTCCTTGAGGTGTATGGAGCACACTGGAAAGAACTAGGTTCTGAAATTAAAGAAATGATATTCAGATCCCACTTCTGATGCCATTTGTTTTGAGCTTGGGCAAATAACTTCTTTGGGTCTCAGTTTCCTCTTATGCAAAATATCTCTGACTCTGCTGAAAGAGACCATGTTTTATTTCTCTTTGTATCGCTCAAAGCATCCAACTGGGCACATAGTAGGGAATAATTTAGGAATAAATTTATGAATAAATAGATGAACTACCTATAAGAACAGAGTATAGAGACCAGGATAGAAGTTTCATCTATGTCTGGTAGAGAGAGTAAAATTGTCAGCAATCTGGCCCAATGACTCTAAAAATTTATAACAAACTGGGGCAATGAGTAGATATAATATCAGCTTTATTGCTCAAAATTATCTGGATATGTTGTTTATACTGGCATGATGTATTGGGCAACTGCTCAACCCTCTCTGCGCCTTCAACCTTACCCTACACATACACACTTTGATTGGTTCATCTCGATCCATAGATCATGTGGGATGGAAAGAGGCTCCCACGAGAACATCAAGGAAGCTTGTGTTGGGTGGTGTCTGTGGCTACAGAGAAAGGACAGTCTAGGCATAGCTTGTGGCTGGCTGCTTCTTCCCTGGAGCAGTGAACACATCTGCCTCGTGTGGCTTGATGGCTTCCACCTGAACATCCCCCACACGGGGACATCTTACATGTTGCATAGAGTCAAGACGTTTCTAATTGGAGCCATAGGAAACTCAACAACTTCAGCTTGACAGAAGATGGTGATTTGTTTTCAAACTTTCATTGCTTGCTGTGGGTTTCCATTACCCCCATTTGGCACAGAGATCTGAGCTGGGACAAGCTAATAGCTCACTGCAAGCCTCATTGGGAATCACCACTTTGCCGTGAGTTTGGGGTGCAGTTGGGAAAGTGTTGGGGGCTCTACTAAAACTACACTGAAGGGAAATGAGACACCTAGTGGTTGGAGTCTGTAACTGCGGAATACAGGAATAGAACTGGTTGTTGGGCAAAATATTCTCGTTGTAGAGTGGGCAGTCATGGGTATTGATTGTTTCCCCAGTGCTCAGCATTGTCCCTGGCACATAGTAGATATTTAATAAGTGCTTGCTAAATAAAAGAATTTAGGATGTCGATTTAGTTCATTCAGTAAAAAGGTACATATTCTAACATACTGAGTAGGAGCATATTGCTTTAAAATTTAAAATAAAAAACACCACTAGGACCAAGGAGGTATACCTTCATTTGCTTAGGTTCTATTTGACCCCAGGGCCTGATTGTAAAGATAACAAAGGATTTAGAGTCAGAGGACTTGGATTCAAATTCCAGCTCTGCAACCTATTACTTGTGTGACTTTGGCAAAGTAGCAAGCTCAATGCTTCAGTTTTCTCACCTGTTAAAGGAGAGGGTTGGATTGGATGGGAGGCAGCTAAGCGGAGCAGTGGATAGAGCACTGGGCTTGGGATCAGGAAGATTCGTGTCCCTGAGTTCAAATCTTACCTCAGATGCCTTCTAGTGACCCTTGAGCAAGTCATTTAACTATATTTGCCTCAGTTTTAGAGAATGTAATAGCAAACCACTCCAGTATCTTTGCCAAGAAAACCCCAAATGAGGTCAAGAAGAATCAAATATGACTGGGGAAAAAAAAACCCAAAAGGATGACCTCTAAGGTCCCTTCACGCTCTAAATCTACGGTCCTATGACTTGGGGGAAGGGAGAGGAAGAGAGGAAAAAGGCATGAAGGAAGGGAAACAAGAGGGTCATAAAATAAATGGGAAGGGCTGTCCTTTGGAAGAAATTTGGCAGCAGCAGGCAGAATGAGAAGCAATGGGTAGAATTTGCAGAGTCTGATTTTGGCTTACTAACAATTATCTATTCAAAAGTGGAATGGGCTGCCTCAGGAAGTAGTGGGTGTCCCCCCAACCCCACCCCAACACTGGACATCTTCAAGTGGAAGCTGGATGACCTGATGTAATAGACATTGTCATAGAAGGGATTCTTGTTCAGGGTCCAGGGCCTAGAGGTTGATGGCATAATCCATTGAATGCTAAACTGGGAGTCAAAAGACACTTAGGAGCTGTGTGATCTTGGGCAAGTTGCTTAACCACTCTTTGATTCAGTTTCCTCATCTCTCAAATGAGGGGGTTGGTGTGGGCAGGGGTGGTGGTGCTATTTGATGGCCTCTAAGGACCCTTCTGGCCCTGAAGCTATGATCCTCCCACCACTGAGCTCCCTTCCAACTTTAGGATTCCAGAGGCAAAGCTGATGAAAATTACCTAAACAATTTAGCCTAATAAAGATGGCAATGCTGACGAATCTAGATTTGGGCTTCAATCCATGCTGTTCACTTAGTATGACAGAAAGGAATGCATATAGGGGTGTGTGTGTGTATGTGTACATATGCATATGTGTGTATATACATGTATATTCTTGTATATATAAATATATTCAGCAGAGAAAGAAAGAGGCCATAGAGACTACTCATTGCTCAGCAGGAGGAGGTGAAGCTTTCACAAGTGGCACAGGAAACTGAATGCCAAAGAAGTGTGAGTCCATGGTTAAAGTCTAACAAAAATGAATATGAGACTCCAGGGCCAGACATGGACCAGAGGGATTTAGGGCAGATGCAAAGCCTTGACTCTAAACCGGAGATGAGATGAGGAGCAGGGGCACTGAATCCAGACTTTTCCACCCAGCAACTTTTGGCAAACTTTGAAAATAAACCAGCAAAAATGTGGAGCCTTGGAGTGCAGCAGTGTCGTACGTGGGTCCACCAATCCCCCGGACCTGTCCTTTCATTCCATCCCATCCCATTCCCCTCCCTGAGAGTGGCCCCCTCCCCCAATCCCGCACCGGGCAGTGATGGAATGTAGGTGGATTCTCTCAGCCCTGGCTGAGGCGAAGGCAGGGACAAATGAAGACAAAGCATGAGCAGGGGCTGCGCCAAGCGCCCGCAGAAAGACAAAGGAAGGTTCGCCAGGAGGGGGAAATATTAACTACCTTGTTTCCGGGCTCTGTTCACTAAGCAGGCACCCTGAAACATCCGGGTTTCTTTTCCAGGGTCTTTAATCTTTCCCTATGTTAAATAGCTCTTTCTTTTCATTTGCTAGGCTCTAAGTTTCTACTCAAAGAAGAAGGGAGGGAAAATCAATAAAGCCGGAAGCAGCAAGTTGGCAATTGGTGCATTCAAATATATCCAGGTTTGAAAAGGCCTTTCATTCGACCCATTGTTGAGAGTGATTTCCCACTCCACCAGGCTGGTGGCTTTGTGAAACAAGGTCTTCTGTCCCTGGGTCCCCTCTGTCCCCTGGGCAATGAGGGAAAGTGCATTTTGGAGGGTGTTTTGCAAAGGACAGTAAAGGGTGCCTCTCCCAATATTTATTTAAATTGGCAAAAAAAGAGCCTGTGTTGTGAGAGATGGGGGAGAGACAGAGACAGGACAAAGAAAGAGAGAGGAGGGAAAAGAAGAGAGGGAAGAAGGGAGGTGGGGAGGGAGGGAGGGAGAGATAGACAGAGACAGAAAGACAGAGAGAGACAGAAGGAGACAGAGACAGATAACTACAGAGAGACAGAGAGAGGAGAGAGAGAAAGAGGAGGAAGAGAAGGGGAGAGAGATAGAGAAGGGGAGACAGAGACAAAGATAGAGAGAGAGAGACAGAGAGAGAGAGAGAGAAGGGAGAGAGAGAGGAAAGAGAAGAAAGAAGGAGGGAGAGTGGGGAGAGAGGAGGGGCGAAAGGGAGGAGGGATGGAGAAACAGAGATAAGGATGGAGAGACAGAGATAGAAAGAGTAGAGAAACAAATAAAAGGATGACAGAGAAGAGAAAAGAGAAAGAAGAAATAGAAAAAGGAAAAGGAAAAAGAAGAAAATAAAGAGAGGAGAAAATGGGCAGGAAGGAGAAAGCGGGAAATAGAAAGAGAAGAGGGGGGGGAGGAAGGGAGAGAGAGAGAGAGAGAGAGAGAGAGAGAGAGAGAGAGAGAGAGAGAGAGAGAGAGAGAGAGAACTTGAGATGCCAAGTGAAGGATGAACAGAGGGGAGAAAGAGGAAGGAGAAAGAATGAATATAAATGCATTTTTCAAAATCACTTTGCATTAGAATTTATTGAGCTCTAAAAAACTAGCCTAGCCAAGACATGGACTTAACCTTCAGAAAGGAGGCAGGTTGGAAGCTTCTAGCATTTAAAACATTGGGGGGTGGGGGTGGAAAAAGCCCTTCTTTATGCAGTGAGATTCCCCTGGGGGTGTGAGCTTCATACACAAGGCAACAAGAAGTCAATAGTTGAAATGTATGTCAATAAGAACAGATGAAAGCACCAGCCTCTGATTTAAATGAAAATGGGATACAGCCATGAACTATTGTTTGTGCCAGATCGGACTTACTTTTAATTCAGTTATTATCTTGAACCCAACCCAACTGGATCCACCTCAGAAAGGCTTGAAATTCAACTCCTAGCCTATTTTCAAGAGAGAAAATTCTAAACCCTTTCCTCTCCTGCAGTATTTTAAAAGCAAGAGCTTAGATTCTATATTTCTAGGAAAATATGTATGTACAAATGCATATAGAGATATAAGAGCACATAAACATGTATAGTGTCTTACATGCACATGTATGTAAATGTGCAGCACACCTCTGCATGTGTGTGCACACACAAACACTTACACATTTTGTAACCCTCCCAGCCCCAGTCCCACCACCCCTCACCCCCCGGGGACATTGGTGTTGAATTCTTTCCAGTAGCTCTCCATTTCAGCATGCAGAAAAGGTTCAAAATGGACCGTGCAAGGAAGAAACCCCTGCCTTTCTGACCATGTTTTTGCACATTGTGCATCTGAAGCTGTCTGTTCTGGCGAACCATCTCCGAGAGAGAGGCCATTTCTATTTGAAACGCCAGCTGTGGAGGTCTGGAAGGCATACAGCTGCAGACAGCTGGAGGGCTGGTACTGTAACAGAATCATTTGAGAAGTGAACTCTGGCAAATCGCCGGGAGGCCCAATCAGGGTTGGCCTGTCCGTGGAGAACAGTTTGCTTCTGTGTTTGCTCCTCAACTCCCTTCACCTTTCCCAGTCGCCAGAGAACCAAATTATCCAGAGCTCCTCCAGGACCTTCCCCCCTCCCGTCCTTTTATAGAGTTCCCTTTGGATTCATAGAACTTTATCCTCCAGTGAACCTTCTGCCTTTCCCTGAAGATTCTCAGCATCACTCAGGGAATTACAATGCTTCTACCAAACGTTAAAACTTGGTATACACACACATTTTAACCAGCCCATGAGAGTGTCCAGGGGTGAGGGGAGGCTTTCCCTCAGAAGACAAGGGGACACTTACTTTAGAGATCATATAGATTTAGAATTGGAAGAAACCTTAGTCTGCCCAGAGAGGTGAAGGACTTGCCCAGTATGACACAGGATAGAATCTAGATTTGAACGCAGGTCCTCTGACTTCAGTGTTCATGCATGCCCCTACCCCTTTCAGATTTTATTTCAAATGTTCTAGCCTCTGGTTTTCTTAAGTCAAGTGATGAAAGAAATATGAAAGAAAGAAGGAAAGAAAGAAGGAAAGAAAGAAAGAAAGAAAGAAAGAAAGAAAGAAAGAAAGAAAGAAAGAAGAAAGAAAGAAACAAAGAAAGAAAAAAGAAGGAAAGAAAGAGAAAGAAAGAGAAAGAAAGAAAGAAAGAAAGAAAGAAAGAAAAAAGAAAGAAAGAGAAAGAAAGAAAGAAAGAAGAAAGAAAGGAAGAAAGAAAGAAAGAAAGAAAGAGAGAGAAAGGAAGGAAGGAAGGAAGGAAGGAAGGAAGGAAGGAAGGAAGGGAAGGAAGGAACACAAAAGAAGAAATAAAACCCAAATCAAAATCAACTCTTTGTTAGAACATAGGCCCATATATATTTTGTTAAGAAAATATGACCTTCAAGCCTAGGACATATTAGAGAACCTACTTTACTCTCCATTTTTCTAGGATAAGGAGGGGCCAGCTATCACTTGAGCTCCTGGGAACATTACCCAGGGACTTAGCATCATGGGAATATGTCCAGACAACTTGGGGAAGAATATTTCGTTCTGCCCAGATGTCTGATTAGTTCCCCCCTTATCCCTAACCCCCATAAAAACAATAACTATAGAAAGTGAAAGTCTATTCCCAACACATGGCCTATCCCTAGAGATTGGGGACAGGCCATGTGCTGTCATCAAGCTCTGCTCTTGAGTCACTCCTTTTGTTTCAAAACCTATTTTAATCTTTGCCAACTCTATGGGAAAACTATCCTTCTCTCCTGCTTTATCAATGGCAAGACTACAGTATGAAGAAGGGTTTGTAACAATTAGTGGATGAAGTCCTAGTCAATTGATAAATATTTATCAAGCAAAGCACCTCCTATGTGCAAGGCAACGGTCATTAGAAATCTTTGCAGTCCACTGATTAGGAAGATTGACTTCAACATTTAAAAGGGAAAAAATGGAGTTAGAGTAGCAGTGGACCTTTGAGGGCATGGAATCCAACCCCTTCATTTTATACAAGAAGAAAGTGAAGGTCTAGAGAGGTGACTTTCTCAAGGTCTCACAGGTAGTTGACAACAAAGCCAGAATTCAAATCCATGTTCTCTGACTCCAAATTCATCTCTTTCCGTCACACTCCTGTGTCTCAATAATTAGGGATGACATCTCCAGAGCAAACAATACCTTACTTTACCAAACTTTACAGCACTTTACAACACCTTAATTTGGGTCATTTGTCTAGTTTCATTTCTGAAAAGAAGTATGGTCCAGGAGAAAGGGTGCTGAATTTAGAGCCAAGGGATCTGTGTTTGAAACCTGTCTGAAAACTTATTAACTAAAAAAAAAAAAGTTAAAAAAAAACCAAAAACAAACTGATTAACTGTGTGACCTTGGGCAAGTCACTCAATGTCTTAGTTCTTCATCTATAAAATAAAGGAAATGAACTTCTGAGGTCCCTTCCAGCTCTAAACTGATGGTCCTGTGATCCTTTCAAAGGTTAATTCCTTCTTATCTAATGTTCATTTGGAAACACCCTGCTTCCCCAGCCATTTACTGTATTTGATTATTCTCCTATGTAGCAGGCAGACATAATACCCCATAGTTACTGTGTGCATTGCATCAAATTGATTTTATTAGAACAACGTAACACCAACATGCAGAAAATCTGAGTTTCAGATGTCCACTGTTCTGGCGTGTGTGTATCCATCTCTGCCTGTCTGTCTGTCTGTCTCTGTGTATGTTTCCTTTGTGTACAGGGTGAGAGGTCGTGCTAGAGCCAGCTTGAATCAGCAAATAAGAGCTGATTGTTAAATTTTTGATGCGAACATTTACAGTTACAAATCAGGGCTTGACATTATTTTTTTTTATTTGAATGTCTAGACTCTAGACTTAAGACAGTGATGGAGAAAGTGCTAATAATGAAGGATAAGCTTAAATGTACTCGCCCCACCCGAGAGCCAATTGTTAAATATTGACCCACATACCACTGAAATCTAGGACTTCCTTCTGTTTAATCAGATCAGTAACTCTCTTTTTAGGAAATTGCTTTGCTAATGGGTCAGAGGCAGGATTCAAGTCCAGCTTTTCCTGACAGCACAAGCAGACTTCTGCTCGTACTACTCCATTCTGCTTCTCATCCTTAAGTACAGAATTGTGGTTCCATTCAAGGCAAAATCGTTCAGGGTGGTGGTGGTGGAAGGGGGTGGGGGTAGGGGAGCCATTATTTATTTATTTAAAATGTGGGCAGAGAGATGTAATCAGCGCTGTTCACCACCATTTAAGTTTGCATTTTCCCACTGAAGTCTTCTGAGGCCTTGCCCAAGGCATTCAGATTTGGCTTGCTAGTAAAAAATAATGTAATTTGGCAATTGCTGCAGCTTTGTGTGTGTCCGCCGTTGTATGTTTAAGTGGAACCTCATGGAAGTTCTGGAAATCCAGGTCACAAAAGTAGTTTTATAACTGCCTTCCATTGTAAATGCCAGCTGGGACTCTGACCATGTGAAGAATGGTCTAGTGGAAAGATTCAGAGTCACAGGACCTGGGCTCCAATCTTGGCTTTCTCCTACTTAATACTTCTGAGACCTGGGACTAATCATTTCTTCATCCTGGCTCCAGTGTCCTCATCTGTACAATAAGTGGGTTGGAGTAGATATTCTTTAAGGCCCCTTCCATCTCTCTTACATGCCCAAGTAGGACATATCATTATCATCATGGTTATCGTGGCCATTGTCATGGCTATCCATATATTCAGATTACTGGGCTATTTTAGAATCAGTTATACATGGCCCCTTCCATGGTATAATCAAACAACAGATGGGTCATACGCTGTGTCATGGAGACGATGAGGTTGGTTGTATCAAGGAGATAATGTAAAAAAAAAAAGTGAGGAAGGGACCAGATCTATAAAACTTTCAAGCCTGCTCAAAAGTGAGCTGAATATCCCAGTTCTTTTATCCTCAGCACCCTCTGGCCATGAGGCAGTAATTATTCTTCTCACTTTCTCAGAATGGAAAGCTTAGACTCAGAAGTTAAGTGACCTGTTTAAAAAAAACTGGAGTGAGGACTTGAATCCAGACCTTCTGATTCCCAGCATGGTTGGTTGGTTGATACTATTTTAGAATCCTATGTGGTTAGGGCCTTAGGGTACTTGCAATCATCTAGTTCAATTATGGGGGTAAAAAAGAGAGCATAAAATTTAGCCACCATTTCTGTAGGATCAAGCCTTCAGCAAACAGTTTGCTTATGTTTGCAGTACAAAAAGCTCTAGAGAGGAGGTGGGATTGCAGACAGGTTTCCAATAGCGGGAAAGAGGCTGATTGGCAGAATTGTTCCACTAGGAGAATTTAAACTTAAAAATAGAATCTATTTCTTTGTAGACCTATAAGAAAAGTCACCTTCCTGGGATAATTTAGATGTCTAGATTTGGTTGGGCTTTAAAGGGTGGGTAGAAACTCAACAGCTTGAGAAAGGGAGAAAGGACATTCTAGACATAGAGAACAGTAAAAATAGATGCATTGAGGCAGGAGAACACTAGGATGTGATCAGGGTTCAGAGATATTCAATTGGCCTGAAGTGTATAATTCCTGGTAGAGAGTAATGTGGGGGCAGCTAGGTGATGTAGAGGATAGAAAGCCAGTTCTAGAATCAGGAGGATCCGAGTTCAAATCTGAACTCAGACATTCACTAGTTGTGTGATCCTGGGCAAGCCACTTAACCTGTTTGCCTCAGTTTCCTCATCTATAAAATGGGGATAATAATAGCACCTACCTCTCGGAGTTGTTGTAAGGATCAAATGGGATAATAATTGCATAGTGCTTAATGCAGTTCCTGGAACACAGTAAGCACCATATAAACATTAGCTATTATGAAGCTAGAACAATAGGACAGTAGCAGATTGTGGAGGGCCTTGAATGTCAAACATATGAGTTTGGACTTTCCTTGGAGGCAATAGGGAGCCATTGAATATTTTTGAGCCAATCTAGGAATCCTGTTTCATCTTCTCAAGATGATGACAGAGCATTCTCCAACTGATAAATGGTCACATGATATGAACAGGCAGTTTTCAGATGAAGAAACCAAAGCTATCTATAGGCATATGAAAAAAGCTCTAAATCACTATTGATTAGAGAAATGCAAATCAAAACAACTCTGTACCACCTCACACTTACCAGATTGGCTAATATGACAAAAAAAGAAAATGATAAATGTTAGAGAAGATGTGGTAAAATTGGATCACTAATGCATTGTTGATGGAGTTGTGAACTGATCCAACCATTCTGGAGAGGAATTTGGAACTGTACCCAAAGGGCTATAAAACTGCATACCCTTTGACTCAGCAATACCACTTCTAGGTCTATATTCCAAAGAGATCATAAAAAAGGGAAAAGGACCCACAGGTACAAAAATATTTACACAACTCTTTTTGCATTGGCCAAGAATTGGAAGTTGTGGGGATGCCCGTCATTTGGGAATGGCTGAACAAGTTGTCGTATATGAATTTAATGGAATACTATTGTTCTATAAGAAATGATGAACAGGCAGATTTCAGAAAAACCTGGAAAGACTTACATGAACTAATGCTGAGTGAAGTGAGAAGAACCAGGAGAACATTGTATATAACAACAACATTGTGCCATGACCAACTCTGATAGATTTAGCTCTTCTCAGAAATACAATGATCTAAGACAATTCCAAAAGACTTATGATGGAAAATGCTATCCACATCCAGAGAAAGAACTGTGGAGTCTGAATGCAGATGCAAGCATATTATTTTCTTTTTTTTTCTTTCTCCTGGTTTTTCCCTTTCTTCTTTCACAACATGACTAACGTGGAAATATGTTTTTAAAAAAAGATGACAGAGAAGGAAATGGATGAACATCAAGCATATTGAAGTAATAGATGCTCCTGTCACCTACATTCACCAACGCATCTTTCTACCTCTCCTTTCTTCACTCCCTCCTATTGCTCCCTCATATTCCTGAGTGAACCACAAGTCCATAGTTTCTGTAAGTTGTATTTTCTTAACATGTTTTCACAGTTGCCAGAAAAAATGAGTCAAAATAGAGACACAAATGAATTCTTCTTCTGAGTTTCACATTGCTTTGCTTGCATCTCTCTTATAGTGCTTATATCATTCTACTCCCACCCTCTCAGTTGAAGACCCTTCCTCATACTTTACCTCAAAAATTGAGACCATTTCCTAGAGCTCCCTCTTCTCTCCTTCTCCTCATCTCATATCCCTTGAACATCATCTGTTAGTCATTTAAGCTTTATAACATGACCTTGCCCTATCTTCCCAGTATACTTACAGATAACTTGCCTCCATTCATGTTACCATCCAATCACAGGGATCTGTTTGCTATTCCTCCACCTCCCATCTCTGTGTCTTTGCACGGGCTGCCCCCATCCCTAGAACTCTCTCCTTCCTCATCTGTGCCACTTAGAATCCCTGACGGGCAAGCTTCTGCAGGAGACCTTTCCAGGCTTCCCTCCTCCCCCAGAGCTCCCTGCTCTGAGACTATCTTCTATCTACTCCTGTACTGTGGATGTACCTATTTATGTACGTGTTGTCTCCTCCAATAGAATGTAAGCTCCTTGAGGGAAGAGGTTGTTGTCCTTTTTTCTTTTGTATCTCTAGCACTTAGCACAATGCCTGGCTCATACTGAGGACTAAAGAAGGCTTGTTGATCTCCTGACCGATTTACTATATCAGTAAGTATGTTGTTTCCCTCATTAGAACATAAACTCCTTAAGGGCAGAGACTGTTGTTGATTTTTCTTTGCATCCCTAGCACTTCTCACAGTGCCTGGCACATAGTACATTAATAAATCTTTGTCAACTGATTGATTGATGATAGTTGGTTTTGTTCATGTCTTACCTTCCCTATCAGATTGTATTCTTCTTTGAAAGCCGGGGCCTTGTCTTTCTCATCTTTGCGTTCCTCTCAGTATTTAGCATAAGTCCTTGCACATAGTAGGTGCTTAATAAATACATGTTTTCTACGGATAATCACTCAGCATCTCTATTTTATAGTCCCGATTCCAATGGGAGAAAGGAAAGAGAGTTTCAGAATAATACATTTTTTAAAAAACCATTTTGCTAGTAATTTGCTACATTTAATTGGACAAGTTACTGCCTTAGAAATAAGGTTCCTCAGCTATTTTGTTGTTGTTAAGTCATTTGAGTCAGGTCCAACTTTCTGTGACTCCATTTGGGGTTTTCTTAGCAAAGATACTAGAGTGGTTTGTCATTTTCTTCTCTAAACTCATGTTATAGATGAGGAACTGAGGCTAACAGGGTTAAGCTACTTGCCCAGCTAGGACGTATCTGAGGCCAGATTTGAACTCAGGTCCTCCCAGCTGTAGTGCCAGCTCTCTATCCACTGCACCACCTAGCTGCCTTCCTCATCTATAAAAAGACCAAAAATGAGATTGGATTAGATGATCTTTTAGGTCCCTTTTCCTTGGTAGAATGTGTGCTTTTCAAGGGCAGGGATTGTTTTTCTCTCTGTGTCCCCAGTGCCTAGCAGAGTAGTTGATGCATGAGATGTGCCCAGCTAGGTGACTGCTTCTAGTACTAGGTCTATGATCCTACGATCTCTTTGGGAATCCATTTCCTCAGCTATAAACTGACCAAATGATGGAGTTAAACTAGATGATCATCAGAGTCCTTCTCTTCTCTGCTTTCATGTCAGGAGAGGTGAAGCAGTTACCCCAATGACAGCTAGATGTAGTCACACTTGGCCTATTGGTTGGGGCCATCTGAAAGAGCATGTCATACACTGACCTACCTTGGTTGCACTAGCTTCCTCAAGACCATGCCTGCTCAGATTGCTCACCTCCTGGCCCTTTTCCCTGTGCCCTGTGGGACCTCTGCTCTCTTTACCACAAACTCTCCTGTATGTTCAAACTTTCCAACCAACCTCTTCCTCCACTCACCTCTCCAACCAACCTTCCATGCCTTTCTTTAATGCAATCCTACAGTTGTTCAGTCATTTTAGTTGTGTTTGACTCTTACTCACCCCATTTGGGGTTTTCTTGGCAAAGATACTGGAGTGGTTTGCCATTTCCTTCTTCACCTTATTTTACAGATGAGAAACCGAGGCAAGCAGGGTTCAGTGACTTGCTTAGTGTCCAAAGCTTCTAAATGTCTGAAACCAGATTTGAACTCAAGAAGATGAGTCTTCCTAACCCCAGGCCTGGCACTCTGTCCACTGTGCTGCAAAACTGCCACGTACACCGCCCTTTCTCTATCCCTACTGCTGCCATTAACTAACCTCAAGATTATGGCCTCGACTTTAGGGACTTGTTCATAGTCTTCTTTTCTTCTAAAATCTCTGCCATCATCTTTGGGGACTTCATTTTTGATGTGTTGACATGTAACAGCCTTAACTCTCAATTCCTTAATCTCATCAACTTTGAGGAACTCTCTCTAATCTAGTCTAATTCGACAAAAATTTAAGTGTTCACTATACTTTGGGACTGTGCAGGTGATACACACCAGCACTTGTCCTCAGGAAATCTACATTCTCAGCCCTACTTCAACTCCACGGTAACAAAATCTTGCCTTAAACTGTACTCTCTCCTGAGATTGTAGTATTTCCATGAATTATGCAATACTATCTGGCCACAATTTCCTAGTCTTTGACCTCTCTTGCCCTCTCACTCTTAGTCAAGTAATACTTTGTCCACATCTCGGCTTCAGGTCCCTTGACTCTCTCCCGGTTCTTTCAGCCCTCCATTCTCCACTATAGTGTCACTCGCCCATCCTTAACATGAATGGCCACTATAAAGATTCATTACCTACTATTCTACAATCCCTGAATTCCTTCACACTCCTTTCCTTCCTGACCTGTCAATCCTTCTCCTCAGATAATCCCCAACACTCAGTTTCTCTTCTCCCTCTATTCTTACTCCAGGGTCACTAAGTATCGGCGAAGAAAATCATAAAACTGAACTGACTTCATGCACTCTAAATTTATGATGCATAATCTCATCTGGGAACTTAATACTACTATAAACTGACCAAATAATGAAGTTGGAGTAGATTATCTTTAGGGTCCCTTCTATTCTTTCCATGAAATCCTTTTGCTGTACCGTTATAGACTCCTTACCTCATTCCCCAAAAGGTCTGCTCTGAATCTTCCCTTCTCTTCATCCTTCCTTCCCCAACCCTTGAGTCCCCTAATCTGGAGATTTAGAGCAGATGCCTCAGCCTCCTACTTCCCTAAAAAGACTGAGATCTTTGGATATGATATTCTTTACCCACCTCTTCCATTGCTCAAAACATCTTAGCTTAATATATCTTTTCCTCCTTTTCCCAGATTATAGTGTAAGAAATATCCTTTTTTTCCATATTAAAGTTAATTCCTTTTATTTGTACCCTTGGTCCTATTTCCTTCTACCTCCTTTAGTGGCCATTCCTCTTGTACATCTTCAGTTTCTTCCTCTATACTGATTTTTTTTTCTCATCTGCCCACAAACTGCTCAACTATCACCATTATTTTACCCTTCTATCCATTCAGTTACCGATGCAGTGTGAAGGCCACTCACTGACAACATCTTACATGCAAAATCCAATGTTATTATTTTAGTGTTCATCTTCTTTGACTTCTCTAGCTTTTGAAACAGTTAACACTCCGTCTTATCAGAAACCACGGAATCATAGAATTTGACAATTGAAAGGGACCTCAATCTTAATCTAATCCAACCTTTGTTATTAAGTTGTATCAGTTATGTCTGACTCCTTGTGACCCCATTTGAGCTTTTCTTGGCAAAGGTACTGAAGTGGTTTGCCATTTCCTTCTCCAGCTCATTTTGCAGCTGAGGAAACTGAGGCAAACAAGGTTAAGTGACTTTCCCAGGGTCACCCAGCTATTAAGTGTCTGAGGCCAGATTTGAACTCATGAAGATGAGTCTTCCTGATTCCAAGTCCAGTGCTCTATCCACTGCATTATCTACATGCCCTAACCCAACTCTTACCTGAAAGAAATAACTCTACTGTGACATACCTGATGAGCAGTAATCCAGCCTCTGTTGAATGAGGGAACCCACTTGAACCTCTTGTGGCAGCTCATTTCACTTTTTGGACAACTGCACTTGATAGGAAGTATTTCTGGGCATCAAACTTACCTTTACTTTTTGTCCCTTTATTTCTCACCAGTGTTCCCAGTTCTGCCCTCTGGGACAAAACGGAACAAGTGTAATCTGTCTTTCACAAGGCAGCCTTTCTAATACTTGAAGATAGCTATTATGGCCATCTGAGTCTTCTCTTCTCTGGAGTAAAACATTCCTAGTTCCTTCAACTGATACTTTCTCTTCACTTGGCTTTTTAGAGATACTGCCACATCCTCTTACTTTTCTAGCTGTTCCTTCTCTGTTTCCTTTGCTGAGGCCTTATCCTTTTCCCAGCTGCTTAATATAGGTCTGTTCTTGGACCTCTTCTCTTATTTCTTGAAACTTTCTTCCTTAATTATATCCATTCTAAGGGCCCCAACTTCTATTCAAATAATTTCTAAGTCTATGTTTCCAGCCCTGAGCTTTTTTTTGAGCTCCAGACTTGCATCTCCAACTGTCTACAAGTTAATTCACTTAGATGTTCCCCTAATACCTCAAGCTCTATGAGTCAAAACCAGTTTATTATATTTTAGTGTAAACCTATTCATACTTCTGACCTTACTATTTCTGTTTATGACACTACTATTCAATCAGTCTACCATGTTCATCATCTTGGAATTATTGTTGACTCTTCCTCCACCTTTTATTTCCATATGTTGATAATTCTCTAAAACATCTTTAAGATTATGATATAGTACAGAGGGCATTGTACTTGGAGTCATGAAGATCCAGGTTTGAATAATTTCTTAGACTCTCCTATGTCATGTGATCCTAAGTCACTTATCGTTTCCAAGTCTCAGTTTACTTATATTCAGTTTCTTTCATTTTACATGAGGGAATCAGACTCCATAGCCTCTAAAGTCCCTTTTAGCTCTCAATCAATGATCACGGGATCCTTTGTCTCTATAGTTAAGTCCACATAGGCCATCATATTGATCCACTTGGACTATTTTGCCCATTGGACAAACTTTTTTTTTTTTGTGAGGCAGTTGGGGGTTAAGTGACTTGCCCAGGGTCACACAGCTAGTAAGTATCAAGTATCTGGTCTGAGACCGGATTTGAACTCACATTCTCCTGAATCCAGGGCCAGTGCTCTATCCACTGTGCCACCTATGGACTAACCTTCTAAAGAGCACTCATGTCGCCATGTCTATCTTTCATGATCCTGCTAGAATAATCTTTCTCATGTGTAGTTTTGGTCATGACACTCTTCTGTCAATCAGTATTCAGTGATTCCTCCTTGCCCTCAAGGAGTCCATATTCTATCAGTAGAGATAACATATATACACAAAAGAATATACAAAATATATTCAAGCTAATTTTTAGGAGGAAGCACTTGCAGATGAATGGATGAATGAAAGAATGAAAAAGACTTTATTGAGTATTTATTATATACTGGTCATTGTGCTAAGTGTTGGGCATATGAAGATTGAATAGTTGATAGTTCTGACCTCAGAGAGCTTACACTCTTACAGAGGAAGAAAACACATATGGAAGAAAAGTTATACTGTTATTGTGTATCAGGGAAATGACATGCAAGATGAGTAGGAATATAGGACAAGAGCATTTACCTGTCCTTGTTTAACTCAAGGCACCAGGCTCGCAGAAAGAACATTTTTTTTCCTTTTTGGTGAGGCAATCAGGGTTAAGTGACTTGTACAGAAAGAACATTCTTGGTACTGAGAGGATAGGTTGAAGTAATTGCTGAGCGACTGCCATTGTTCTTTGACAGATCATGGAGAACTAGGGAGATCCTACAGGATTTCTGTCTAAGTCCTCCAACAATCTGAAGAAATCCCGTCTCCCCTCACACACAGGTGCAGCATCCTGGCTCATCAGGAGTCACATCTCCTTACACAGACTTAGCACTGCAAAGCCAAAGAGCAGAAAGTAATCCTTCAGAGAAATGCAGCTGGGACCGGTTTGTAGGTTGGTTTCAATAGACATAGGAGATGCCTTAGAGGCTGTTGGAGTATTCTAGACTTGTGTTATGTGGACCCTCACTGAGGTGGTGGCAGTGGGATTGGAAAGGAAGGGACAAAATGTGTGAATTATTTTGAATTAACAGGACTCAGTGGCAAATGGAATATATTTTTAGTCATTGCTAAAACATTATTTAACAAAAAAATCCTAGTAGTTATATTTTCTCTTCAAAGAAATCCCAAGCAAAATTCTTCATCAGTTCAAAGAAGTAAAAGAGGGTATCTGAAAGCAAAGGGTTAATGTTTTCTTCCTAAGTTAAATTGTATTTATTCTTTGGTTAAAAAATATATTTAATACAGAGTACAGACTATATGATTTATCACCTGTTTGGAAATCTTTTTCATCACTGTATATTTTACCAGTAAATATTTAATCCCTGGCATCAAATGCTGCCCTGTTTATTAACTTTCAAGTTCATATTTTATAGTAAAATAAATTCTAGAACATTGCCCAAAGAGACGGATACTTCATCTACACAGTCCAGGTGGGCTGTGCAATTCTGCCAAAAGGGACCTAAAACAGTAGGTCTGGATCTGCCCGTCTGGTTACTGGTAAACTAGGATGCAAAATGACTTTACTCTTAAGCTGGGTCTACACAACACTGTCACTGGCAGAGGAATAATCAGCTTTAGGTACAGACAGCTGTGTTATGCCCATCAACATGACCACAATTGAATGGACTGGGTGGAGAACACAAACCATCATGTGGGTGGTCCCATCTGCACTGAATCCTGAGGGACTGGTCATCCTGCCTCCCTCTAAGGCTTCTGTTTCAAGAACCAAAGCAAACAGACCCCGACGAGCCCAAACTGACTCCAGCTTCTTCTGGAAAAAAATTATACATACTAAAGCAAGTCAAAGTACCTTCCAGGCAAAAGCTGCTTTTGACCAGGTAAAGGGTAGGCCACCTGAGCAGGGGATACTTCAAGGATCTGGGATTTCTTTGGTTTGGGTACTTTTCCATCACTGCAGATTTCGGTCTATGGTCAAAGATAGTCTTTGAGAGTTGCTGTGGTCATCTTTCTCCCCCCAAATTGAATTTAGGTAGGCCAGCCCTTAGATTACAGATGCATGTGTGTGTATGTACATATGTACATACACATATTATGTATTATATATAATGCATATATATATATATATATATATATATATATATATGTTATGTGTATCTATATATTCCATTGCCAGTTTCAGGCTGGCCCTTAGATGACAGGTGTGTGTGTGTGTGTGTGTGTGTGTGGTGTGTGTGTGTGTGTGTGTGTATGTGTGTGTGTATGTGTGTGTGTGTGTGTGCATGTATAAATAGATAGATACATAGACAGACAGACAGATAGTCCATTGCCAGTCTGGTCATCAAAGCTTTTCCAGGTTTCTAGACTCTGCCAGAATTTATGCTCCACTGGAATAGCCTTCTGGAACACAAGGCCATCTTCATACCATAACAAGAGATTAGATAAAGCTCTTGGCAGAGGGAATAAACCTAGTTTAATTGATTTGCTTGCCCTAATGGACCAGGATAGACAAATGGAAAATAAAACAGGTGACTTCATTACATTATTAAGGTATCCTATGGCCAACTGATTTGACTATTTTTCATTTCCTGTATTATACAATTGTGTTTTGGCCTCATATAGCCTTAGAGTCATACACAAAGATATAGAGTGATCAATTTTTTAAAAAGGTATAAATAATCAGCAATTTTTAGTCTAATGATCAAAGGATACTGCTTACAATTATGGATAGATAATTATCATCAGCCTTCTCCGCAGGGCTTTTTCCTTTTTTTCCTGAAAGCTCAGAATACTGGATTTGGAGTCATAAGATCAGGGTCAAATTCTGACTCTGTCTCTCCTAAGTTGTGTGACCTTGGGCAGGTCACTCTTTGGATTTTAATTTTCTCATCTAGAAAATGAGGGAGTTAGACAGGATGACCTTTAAGGTTCCTACCAGCAGTAAAGCTTCTGGTCCTATGATTCCTGAGCCTATTCTGATAATCCAATGCATCTGTGATCTCATCAGTTTGACTATTCCCTCCAATAGGATATATCCTAAACCTGCCCATGCCTTCTCATCCTGTGTAACTCTCAGTCATGTTCTCCTGTAAATCCTTTGCAGGGGATTCATCCAGCATGCTGAGAACCTTCCCCTACATCTCTTAACATTGCATCAGGGCACGTGGACAGTTTACTGGTTGTCCTGTTTCTCACTGCATGACTCATCCATCTCTTTTTGTGGTCCCACATCTCTCCTTTGTATCATGTCTCCTTCATAATTTCTCCCCTATCTGCAATCATCACCACTTCCCTTATCATGCCCCAGCTCTTCACTCTAAAGCTCACTCCAGTCCTGGAATTCACATGTTGGAAGGACCCTCCAACCCTATGGCTTCTCCCTTTGGATGTCTCCTCCTAGGACCTCGGTTTAAGAAGGGCACCCAGATCAGCCATGTCTCATTCCTCTCCAGGATGTGATTCAGGCCTTTCACCCCTCTCCCTTATGACCTTCGTTTTATGTTATCTTCCCTGGTTAGAATGCAAGCTTCTTGAGGGCAGGGACTGTTTTTCATTCTACTTGTGTTTGTATTCCTAATGCTTAGTATAGTGTCTGACACATAAAAAGTTTAAGCATTTATTAATTAACATAAATGGGTGTTGATTGATTGGCTGATCATACTGTATGTTGACTTCACTTGGCCACATCATGCCAGTTCTTTATAGTTTTGTCATGAATGGGGCTACTTGAATATGGACTTTTTTGTCCTCCTTTCTTGACTAATTCATCAACCTAATAACTTGTTCTCCTTTCTTTTCCTTTTCATTTGTTCTTATTTCTTTTCATTTTGAGAAAACCCAAAGCATTCACAGTACTGGAGAAGGGAAAGATTTCTGAGAAACTAAAGAGACCATAATGAGGGACTCTAACCTTATTGGAATGAAAGGAAAAAGCATATGTGACAGGTAACCAAAAACACCTGGGCTGGTCTTGTCCTAGCACATAAAACTCAACAGATTTAGAAAATTAAGGACCTCAAGTGGGGGGGGGGAGGTGTACGTATTTGTGTATCTATAGTCAGGGGTCTACTACATTAACTTAAGGTTCTAGCTAACAAAGGTAACTGGCCTTGGCCATAGTATACATGTACATGTGGGTGAGTAGAAATGCACCCAAATTATCTGAAATAAAATTGGCAGTTGTGTGCATATGCATACATGCAAATGTATACACACGCACTAATATGTGCTTTATATTATTCATGTCCCTTTATCTCTGTTGGCTAGAGCCTGATGTTAATAGAACCAGCCCCTAGCTGCTGCCCACTGACCCATGACTCCTTGGGCCCAGAAAAGACAGCACACTTGCTGGAGAGAGTTATGACTATTATTTGGCATCCCAGGATATTTAACACAAAAACAGCAAGAGGCAAAAGGAGGCTTCTAGTCTTTCAACTTCATATTTTCCCAGAGTCTGGCCTCTTGAGGGAGGGGGAAGCATCCATATTCATGGACACAGTGGGGAATGATAGAAAGTCTCCAACCTGTACTCTCTGGTTTACTTTCCCCACCCCCATCTCTTATGATAGGAGCTCCCTGTTTTCTTATCTCTCCAGCTTTTCTGAGCCTTTGAATTTTCCACTCTTATGTTGCACTGCTATCCTGTCATAACAGGATATGGTGCACCAGAAAATTTTTTTTTTTACTCTCCACTAAAGCCTTACTCTGGTACTTCATTACGACCTGGATTTGACTCCAGGTTCTCAAAGGCTATTCCAATGACTTCCGTAAACTCTGGTGATCATCCTACCAAATTGGATAGCCTTTAAATGTCAGCCAAGTGATACACTATATGACTGTTTTCCTAGGATCAAACTAAGTTTGAATGAATGAATGAAAATGCATTTATTAAGATCTCACTATTTACCAGCAGTTAGCATAGTGCCTGCCAATCACAGAACTAAGAACTAGAGATACAAAGCAAAGAGAGTCCTTGCCTTCAAGAAATTTCATTCAATATGGGAGACAATACCCAGAGGGGTGTGGTAGCCAGGAAGGGGCACTCTGGACCTGAAATTACAGAGATTGCAAGTGGGAATATAGGGAATCAGATTGACATACTAGGCCAAGAACAATGGCATAGCTGTTTTGGCTGGCTTCAGAACTGTGGGGTGGGAGAGAGTTGGGGTTGGCAAGGTTGTAAAGAAAACAGTATGGAGTCGGGAGTGAAGTGAAGTATGTTTATGGTTTTCTTGAAATAGTGGGCCAGGAGAGATAGTCACCAATCAATCCTGGAGGACTCCAGGGAGGCAGTTTCAGAGATGAAAGGGTTAAAACCTTCAGGCCTGGTCCCTAGTGGTGATTGGCAAGGCACCTTTAAGAAGATTCTGGGTGAGGGAGGTGTGGGAACTGTAGGGAGTGAAACCAAGTTTGGAGAGGCTTATTGTTGGGTTAGTGTTAGGTGATGAAGTATTTGTCCAGAGTAATTCTTGAAAGCCATCTAGCTCTACAGGAGTCGCATTTTGTATCAGTAGGGGAATCCCCAACCAAACGATATATTCTTGAAGTGCTGTTGTGTCACTGGGTCATGGTTCTGGAGCTGGAAGGGACTGCAGAGATCTTCTACTACTGTCACTTCATTTTACAGATGATGACATGGAGGCTCAAAAAATTAAGTGACTTTTCCAAAGGTGATAAGGAGCAGAGCTAGGGTTTTAAGCCAGGACCTCTGTCACCAAATCCAGACTTCTTTTCATACTCATTCAGTGATATCATTTGGTAAAACTTTTAATCCATCACACTCATGAGGTCAAAGTCATTGTCTTGGGCTTGGTTATCCTTGGAGCTAGTTCACTTCCGCTTTATGCCTTAACCTTTCTTAGCCTGAGTCAGTTGCATTGTGAAGGAATTTCGCTGGCCATAAGAAGGAATGGGCAGAGTAGTACAGAAGACTCAGAATAATTTGATTTTTGCTCCTGGAAACCGAATTCAAAGCACATGTCTCTCTTGCCAGTGGGCCCATAGAGGCATCTTTACATTTGAAGGATAGCAACACATCTCCCCAGTCTTAAGTTCATTAGTCTTTGTTTAATGCAATATGGGCTGAAGTTGGGTCAGCTGGGCAACAGTGGACTTCAAGACTGCAAATAAATTGTGAATGTGGAGGTGTTGAAGAATGTAAAAAGTAAGAAGAAAGTGAGGCATCTTTCAACTTGTCAGTAAGCAGAAGCAGGCTGGAGCACAGCTCAATGATGTAACTGGAACCAAACAGCAGATGGTGTGATAAAATCCTTGATCTGGACGAATGAGGGTTTAATTTGCAAACACTGACAAGAGGCAAGGAAACTGTCAAAAATCAATGGGAAGGAAAACTGGACTGGATCATCTTTGTTCACTTTGTTCTCTCTGGCTGCTGGACCCTTTCATTGGACAGAACAAGCTCCTTAAAGCGGGCCAGGCGTAGTCTCATCTGATATCTGACTGCCAGACAATTTCTCAGGGCTCTAGCCACAGCTTCTTGCTTTCCAAATGGAAAAGAGCAGAAAGTACAGTTGATCCCAGAAGCCACAGGAAACAGACTCTATTGCCCCCTGGGAGAGTCTGGCCTTGGTTAGACCAAATGCCCATTGGGATAGGGGATGAACTTTCAAATATTCTGTTTCAGAGCAAATAAAGAAGAGGACACTGACAGCTACATAAGTTTCAGAACCAATGAATGAAGAACAGACTCAGTAACTCATGTAAAATGAGATCTGAATCTTCCTTATTGTAAATTGTGTAAGTGCATGTAAAAGAAGAAGGATGGAAGTAGAAGTTGGGGAAGCCCATTTCGTCTCATTTCCTCTATGGCCCTACGCAATGGCAAGGACTAAGAAACACTGTGCTGATTATGGTGCTATGTCCATAAGCTGTGGACCAGCTAAATCTTTGCTTTTGTGGAATACTGCTAAGACTTGACAGTGTAGGAGAAGATGGTGCATTCATCTAGTGAATTTGTCTCTTTTCCCAACCAGTCCAGATAGCTGAAGAAAGTAGAGACTTGATATTTGTAGCCACCATTAGTCTCCATTTGGTGTGAAGACACACTAAAGGATGGTCTTACCCTGGATGTCTAGATGTAATCTAGATGGGCAGGGGAGGTGCATATCCTCTGCATTCCACGCTCAGCTGAGTGATCTATTATTCTCTAGCAGATTTTGGTTATTACCAAATGAAGGCATAAGTCCTAGTTCAGAAAAGCCTAGGGCCATTCAACACATAGCCTTTCACTCCAAACTGAAGCTCTGGGAAGATGTGGATTGCAATTCAATCTTGGGGGCTTCTTAAGAATGGAATACTCTCTCTGGCTCATTTCCCCAATCCAGAGATGCTACTCTCTGGGAATATCAGAACCTGCCTCATTTTCATTCTTCCCTAGGGATATTCAGTTCCACTTACCAAAAGACTGACAATAAGCATTTCAACATAGAGTCTTTATTCAGGACAATGACAGATAAAGAAGGCACTGGTACCTAAGTGTCTTTGGCAAAGGAACAACCATGGAGCCCACTTCCAGAAAAGTGTCATTTCTTACCCTCTAATTCATTCCAGAGTGGTTTAGTCCCAGCCAATCAATTCATCAGCCGGTACTTCTTGTGTGCCAGGCCCTGTGGTAGGTGCTGGGGAGATATCCAAAGAGTGGGAAATAGTTCTTGACTTCATGGAATTTAAATTCTATCAGGGAATGTCCTGGAGCTGGAGAAGACAGCATGCACATGTACAGGTAGGGATAGGTATAGGGGCTAGATCTGTGATAAAGTTTATAGGTGACTCCCAGAAAAGGAAATTTCCTCTACTCATACAGGTTGGCAGCTTCTCTGCAACTTAAAATCCTAAGATAGTTGCCTAGAGTACTGAGAAATTTTATTTATGTCTATTGACATATAGATAGAGATAGATGTTATTCAGTCATTTTCAGTCACGTCTGATTCCTCATGATCCCATTTGGGGTTTTCTTGGCAAAGATACTAGAATGGTTTGTCATTTCCTTTTCAAGCTCATTTTTACAGATGAGGAACTGAGGCAAACGGGGTTAAGTGACTTGCCCAGGGTCACATAGCTAAGTGTCTGAGGCTGGATTTAAACCAATGAAGATGAATCTTCCTTATTCCAAGTCCAGTGCACTGCTATCCACTGCATCACCAGCTGCATATAGATAGATAGGCATATATGTATACATATATGTATTATGTATACATATGTCATACATACATGTATGCTTATGTAGATCATTTATTAAGTCCCAACTAAGACAGAGATACAAAACAAAGCATTTTATTGGAGCAGATCCACTTGAAGGATTAACAATACCTTAATAAGCTTGTTTTAGATGAAATTCAGGTAGAGTGTTGTAGCAAAAATATGTTTATTAATATCAAGAATAGTAGCACTGTTGCATTCATTGGCAACTAGCGATGATAACTGCCATTTACATAGTACCTTTAAGTTTTCAATGAGCTTTACATATATTAACTTATTCAGTATTTACGCCAAGTCTGAGATTGGGACCATGAAAATTATTCTTTACTTTGCACATGAGGAAACTAGAGTTTAGAGAATCTCAGCCTAAGCTACTTAGCCATGGTCATACAACCAGTGAGTGTCAGAGTCAGGATTCAGATCAATTTAATTAAAAAAGCATTTAAACCACCTACTATGTGCCTGACACTGTGCTAAGGGATAAAAAGACAAAAATGAAACTAGACCCTTTTACATTTTAGTCTGGGAGAAATAATGCATACCCAGATAAGTAAATTCAAACTAATTTTGGTTAGTGAGGAGTGCTGAAAACTAAAAATGAGCCTTTCTTATAGGAGGTAGTACTTGGATTGAGCTTTAGATGAAACTAAAGAATTCTTTAAAAAATTTTTTTTTTTTGTATTTCATATAATCTGTATCAAACTGCTTGCCTTCTCAAGGAGGAGGGAGAGGAGGAAGGAAGGCAGGGAATTTGGAACTCAAAATTTGAAGAAACAAATATTAAAATTTTATTTTATATGTAATTGAGAAAACAAATAATAAAAATGAAATGAAAAAAATCTGTATTTGTTCTGAACTTAACAAACACCAAATAAAATGGGCATTTCTGTTTCCATAGTAGAACTGATGACTATACATGAAAATGCAGATCTCTAGTATGTACAGCTTGCCTTTGTTTTAAGCATATAGTAAATCCCGTCTGGAGCTTTCAAAGCTGTCCTGTGTGTTTGTGCTTTCTGTTCTTCCTTTGCTCTTTTCTCTGAATTAAAAAATTAAAAAATGCCTCAATTGCCCCTCTTCTCTTTGTTTTCTTTTTCTTAATACCCTACCCTTATTCCTCCATCGAAGTCACTTGGAAAAGGAAAAAAAAAAGAAAAGTAAAGGCTTTGTAATGGATATGCATAGTCAAGCAAAACAACTTCCAACATGGGCTGTCTCCAAGTGCATGTCATATTCTGGGTATTGAATGCATTGCCTCTCTGTCAAGAGGTGGGTTGCATGCTTCATCGTCAGTCCTCTAGTCAAAATTGGTCCCTGTCTTGGTCGGTGTTCTCAAGTATTTCAAAATTGTTTTTCTCTATAATGTTGTATCATATAAATTATTCTCCTGGTTCTGATCATTTTACTCCATCTCAACTCATACAAGTCTTCCAAATGGTTCTGTGAAACCACTCATTTCATTATTTCCTTTAGTGAAAAAAATACATTAATTATATTATATTCATTGTAATCATATGCAATAAGTTTTTAACCATTCCCCAATTGATAAATACCCCCTTAGTTTCCAGTGCTTCACCCTTGCAAAAGGAGATGCTATAAATGATTTTGTAAATATGTATCTTTTTCTTCTTTCTTTGATCTCCTTGGCATTAAGTTCTAGTAGTGTCACAGTTTAGTGACTTTTTGGTCAGTTTGAAATTGCATTCCACAGCAGCATACCAATTCACAGGTCTACAAACAGTGCAAACATGTGCCTGTTTTCCCATAACTTTTCTGACAATTGTCATTTTCCAGTTTTGCCATCTTTGCCAATCTGAAAGGTGTAGGGTGAAACTTCAGAGTTGCTTTAATTTGAATTTCTCTATTAATTGATAGTTTGAATTTCTTTCTTTGAAAAATATCTATTTATATCCTTTGACTATATATCTGTTAGGGAATGGCTCATATTCTTATAAAACTTGCTATAAAAATTTTCCCCTTCATTTTGAATCCCTCCTAATTTTAACTTTTTTTTTTGGTGGTGGGGGGGGTTATGCTAAATCCTTTTAATTTTATATAATCAAAATTGTCCATTTTATCTTCTGTGATTTTCTCTTTTCCTTGTCATGAACTCTTCCCATGTCCATAGGTCTGGAAGGTAACATCTTCCTTGCTCTCTAAATTGTTTATGATACCACCTTGTCCATCTAAGGCATGTATCAATTTGGTGCTTATCTTGGCTTATAGTGTTAGATGTTCCATACCTATTTTCTGTTAGACTGCTTTCCAGTTTTTCCAGCATTTTTTTGTTGTTGTTGTTGAATACTAGTGCTTATCCCCTGGGGAAGAAAACGGCAAACCACTCCAGTATCTTTGCCAAGAAAACCCCAAATGGGGTCATGAAGAGTTGGACATGACTAAAAAGTGACTAAACAGCAACAGCAAAAGTCCTTATCCCTGTAACTGGGGTAGTTAGATTTGTCAAAAACCAGGGTACTAGGTTTATTTGCTTCTATATGTTTGAGTATCTAATGTGTTCTTCTGATTGATTTCTCTATTTTTTAACTTATTTTGATGCTTATTCTTTTGTAGTATAGTTTAAAATCTGGTACTGCCAAGCCTCCTTCTTTCCTACATTTACCCAATCTTTCCCTTGAGATTCCTGACCTTTTGTTCCTCCAGCTGAATTTCATTATTATTTTTTCTAGCTTTGTAAAACACTACTTTGGAAGTTTGATTAGTGTGGCACTGAATAAGTAAATTAATTTAGGCATTATTGTCATTTAGATTATATTAGCACAGCCTGCTCATGAGCAATTAATATTTCTCTAATTATTTTAGCTTGTCCTTATTTTTATAAACAGTGTCTTGGTATATGGATTTCCAAGCTGTTTTATGCATATTGTAGTTATTTTGAATGGATTTTTTGTTATATCTTTTAAAAGTTTATGTATTATTGGAATTAATTGTTCTTTGAATGTTTGACAGAGTCTTGTAAATTCTTTTTGCTTTTGGAGTTTTTCCCCCTCTTTGGGAGTTCATTTGTGGCTTTTTACATTTCTTTTTGACATTGGGTCATTTAAATAATTTATTTCTTTTATTAATTTGGGAATTTTACATTTTTGTAGCTATTCATTAATTTCATCTAAGTTATCTGTTGTGTTGGCATATAATTGGGCAAACTAATTTCTCATAGTTTCATTAATTTCCTCTTTATTTGTTATGAGTTCTTTTTCTCATTTTTTATGTGAAAAAATTTTAGTTCTTTTTCTTTTAATTAGACCAGATAACATTTTACCTATTTTGTTACTTTAAAAATAGTTCCTAGTTTCAATGGTCAATTTAATAATTTTTTTTTTTGCTTTCACTTTTTTCTTAATTTCTTCTTTGATTTTCAGAATTTTACCTTGGTGTTTAGCTGTAGACTTTTAATTTGTTACTTTTCTAGTTGTTGTTCTTAAAGTTACAATCCCTATTAATTTTTTTCTTTTTTTGTTGGTGGAAGTGTTTGGAAATATAAAATTTCCCTAAGGACTGCTTTAACTGCGTCTCACAATCTTTGATCTGTTGGGTCATGTTGCCATTTTCTTTGATGAAATTATATATTATTTCTATATTCTGTTCTTTGACTCACTAAATTTTTAGTAACAAATTTTATTTTAATTATTTCTTCAAAGACCTTTTATTTAATATAATTTTATTGCCTTATGGTCAATACATAATATGTTTAGTATTTCTGTTTTTTTAGTATTTTCTACAACTGTTTGTGAGGTTTTAGTGCCCCAAAATATGGCCAATTTTTAAAAATGTTTTATGCTTGGCTGAGAACTATGTACAATTTGTTTCCATTCAGTAATCATTAGAGAACCATCATCCCTAATTTTTCTAAAGTCATGTTCAGATCTTTAATTTCCTTCTTGTTTTTATCTTTTAGTTAGATTTTTCTAGATCTGAAAGGAGCACATTAAGTTTCCACACTATTATAGTTTTGTTGCCTACTTACCCCAGCCATTCAATTAACTTTCTTTAAGTATTTAGATGTTATGCTGTTTGATGTGTGCATATATAAAAATGTATATATATTACAACACACATATTTGCATATATGTGTATATATATACACACATACGTACATATTTGTGTATGTGCACCCATGTATATATACACATCTATGTGTGTGTACATATGTACATACATAATACATGCATATATACATACACACATACTATTGAAAGGGCAGCTAAGTGACATAGTGTATAGAATTCTGAGCCTGGAATCAGGAAGACTTATCATCTGCCTGAGTCCAAATCTGACCTCAGACACTTATTAGCTGTGTGACCCTGGGCAAGTCACTTAACCCTATTTGCATCAGTTTTCTCATCTGTAAAATGAACTGGAAAAGGAAATTGCAAACCATTCCAGCATCTTTGCCAAGAAAACCCCAAATGGGGTCACAAAGAGTCAGACACAACTGAAAAACAACTCAACAACAACAAAATTATTGAAATATATTAGTTATCTATGTTGCCTGTTAACATAAGGTAGTTTCTCTCTCTTTTTATTACATTTACTTTCGCTGTAGCCTGTCCAAAATCATGATTTTATCCTTGCTTTTTGAGTTCACCCAAAGTATAGCAAATTGTTTTAGCTCCTTATTTTGGTTGCATGTGAATTCTTTGTGTTTCAAGTGTATTTCTAGTAAAGAATATATTGTTGGTTTCTGATTCTCATTAATTTCTCATTCTAGTTCATGATCACTAGTTCATTTTGTTATTCTCCTCTGTTTTATAGTTGAGTGCTTCCCCTTCTTGTCCATGGTTATAGTTAATTATTTTTGTTAATTATCAATAGCATATTTCCCTCTATCCTGTCCTCTTTTACTTTTTCCTCTTTGCCCCTGACCCCCTCTTTACAAAGTGGAAAAAGGTGGTGAAAGGGGAATTTGACCAAAATTTGTGACCTATAAATAAGGTAATCAATTTTTCCTGTATTGCCTCTCTTCTTGATCCTTTGCCTTGCCACTGATTATAGGTTTAACTCTTTGTTTTTAACTTTTTAACTGCTTTCCCCTCAAACTTTCAATTCACATGTTGGGATTTGTTTTGCTTAAGATTTTTCCCTTCCCTATCCTGCCTTTCACCTTTTCCCCTCTCTTTGTCCCAGCTTACTTCCTAATATGATATATTTTTACATCATATTCTTTGTATGTGTTTGTGTGTATTTAAGTATTTGTATGAATGTATTATATTTTCCTTTGCCTGGTTTAGATGAAAGTGAAACTCATAGCATAGTCATTCCTCCCACCACTTCCTATATGTTTTTATATTCCTTGTCTCACGTACCTCTCTTATGTTAGTGAATTACCTCACCTTCCTCCTGCTTTTCTTCCCTCCCATTTGCTCCTACTTCTAAAACCATCAAAACAAAACAGATAAACTACTAGGCCTAATGCTTGTCTTATTTATCTTTCCTTATGACTCTAGATGATATTATGACTCTGCAAGGTCATTTGTTTCTTCTTTTTCTATAACTATGTAAATAATTCATTCTCACATAGTCCCTTCCAACTGCTCAAATGCATGAACCTTTCTGTGTTTCCCATTTCCAGTTTCCATTGTAAGATGTCTATTGAATATTGGCCTTTTCATCAACGATACTTGGAAATCCTCTATTTTGCTAAAAGTACATTCTCCCTTTCAGCCCCCATCCCCCTTAGGATTATACATAGTCGTATTGGATAGATCATTGTTTATTGTAAGTCTTTATTTTTATTCCTTTGGGGGATATTGTGGTCCAAGTTCTTCTCTTTTTTTGAAGTGGCAGCTGCCAAGTCTTGTGTGATCCTGACTATGATTCCTTGGTACTTGAACTCTTCGTTCCTGGCTACTTGCGGTACTTTTTTTTTTCTTTGACCTGGAAATTCTAGATTTTGATGTTAATGGGAGTTTTAATTTGGGATTTCTTTTGGGAAGTGGCCAGTACATTCCTTTCTTATTTTTATATTGCCCTCTGGTTCTAAGAGATCTGGGAAGTTTTCATTTAATTTCTTGAAATAAGGTATCTGAGCTTCATTTATCTAACTATATATCTATTCATTTATTTGCTAGTTTATTTGTTTGTTGTAATAATTTCCTCTTTCTTTCTTTCTTTCTTTCTTTCTTTCTTTCTTTCTTCTTCTTCCTTCCTTCCTTCCTTCCTTCTTTCCTTCCTTCCTTCCTTCCTTCCTTCCTTCCTTCCTTCCTTCCTTCCTTCCTTTCTTTCTTTCTTCTTTCTTCTTTCTTTCTTTCTTTCTTTCTTCTTTCTTTTTTCTTTCTTTCTTTCTTTCTTCTTTCTTTCTTTTCTTCTTTCTTTCTTCCTTCCTTCCTTCCTTCCTTCCTTCCTTCTTCCTTCCTTCTTCTTCCTTCCTTCCTTCCTTCTTCCTTCCTTCCTTTCTTTCCTTCCTTCCTTCCTTCCTTCCTTTCCTTTCTTCCTTCCTTTCTCTTCTTTCCTTTCTTTCTTCCTTTCCTTCTTCTTCCTTCCTTCTTCTCTTCCTTTCTTTTTTCTTCTTCCTTCCTTCTTCCTTCCTTTCCTTCCTTCCTTCCTTCCTTTTTTCTTTCTTTCTTTCTTTCTTTTTCTTCTTTCTTTCTTTCTTTCTTTCTTTCTTTCTTTCTTTCTCTTTCTTGGCAAGTGGGGTTAAGTGACTTGCCCAGGGTCACACAGCTAGTAAGTGTCAAATGTTTAGTCTGAGGCCAGATTTGAACTCAGATCCTCCTGACATCAGGGCTGGTGCTCTATCCACTGTGCATCCTAGCTGCCCCTGTTGTAATAATTTTAAGTAGTTTAATGGTTCTTTGATTCCTTCTCTTTGGCCTGTTTTCTAGGTCAGTCATTTTAAAAATAATAATATATACCCTATATTTTCTTTTTACTTCTAACCTTTTTATTTTGTTTTAATATTTATTGTTTTCTCATGAAATCACTATTTTGTTTGGCCTATTCCAACTTTAAGGGAGTTTAATTTTTGAGTACAGTTTACCACCACCTACTCTAAGGTATTAATTCTTTGTCATTTTTTTCCCCTCCTTACTTGTGTTATGTTATATCTCTTGTTTCATTTCTTCCAAACACTCTTGTAGCCCTTGTGGCCAGGACATTCTTTTCTCTAAGGCTCTACTTGGACTTGTTGTGGATTATTCTCTTCTCTTGGGTTTGCCCTTTGAGCTTCTCTCAGTCCAAGATATTTATTCATTGTATTTTGTGTGGTCTTCTGTTTATCCATATCTCCAGTTTCATTTTCTGAATTTAGGGCTTGTGGTGAGTAAACAGGTACTTCTGCATTATTAAATGGTATAGATCTTGCTTGATCCTGGGTTTGGTAGTTAAGATTAAGCCCCACCTTCTTTGGCAATTTATGTCCTTGTTTCCTGTAGGAGGTTTCCTGGATGATGGTCTGGCCCTATCTCTTTGTTCAGGTGGGACTTTTGGTTCACTTTGCTCTGTGAGCTCATCGTGCCCTCTTGCCTATCATGGAATGAACCCCTGAGTTGTTTAATACCAGTTTTATCTCTTGCCCCTGGTGGGACCTGTGGGTTGCAGTGAGTATTGCTCTGCTCTTGTCTCTTGCCTGGGATAAGGCCCCTAGACTCCCCCCTCCCCTAATTCTTATCCTGTATCCTACTCTGGCTTTCTCTTCTCTTAGGGGGTCATGTTATTTTTCACTTCATCTTTCACCTGCCTTAGCTTTTTCCTGCTTTGTGTCTCCTTGGGTTTCTATCTTTTTGTGCAACCTGGACTAGACAAAAGAATCTATGTCCGATCCACTTTGGTTCTCTTTACCATTGTTTTTCTAGTGCATTTTTAAGAGCTCAACTGGTGTGTTTCTCAAGGATCTGGCTTCATCTAGGTCATTACATGTTGCTATCTTCCCACAATTCCCTGAGAGTTGAGGATTTAAGGAGGAGAAATTCAGGAGTGAAAGAATTTCAAGCATCAGGAATGGGAAATGAGAAATGGATAATCGTACATAGAGAAGAGCAAGAGTATGGAATGCAGAGTATGTCATGGGGAATGATACGAATAAAGTCTAGAGAGATAAGCCAGGCCCATGTTGTAAAGCGTTTTCGTTGTCAATTGAAATTGAAATTTCAATGCCAATTACTTTTTTCTAGAGGCAAGAGGGATTTGAACTCATGTTCCTAATTTAAAGTATAGGGCTCTAGCCACTCTACTTTTCTGCCTCTACATATGGATTCCAATACTGCTGTTGTTAATTGGTGGCAATTTTTCTCAACTATTTAAATTCTCTGCTTCTTTGGCTGTGTGAATACAAAAACCAACCAACCAACCAAACAAAACAAACAAAAACCAACCAGTGAACTGAAAAATGGACAATTTAACTAACCAGTTATTGTTCCTCCATGATGCCAAATCACTTAAACAAATTCTTCTTCTCTTACTCAGTACCCACTTTCACTACAGAATTGGTTTACAATTTTGACAGTCAAAAAACATTAATTAATCATTATATTATTAATATTGTATTATTAATCAATCAATCAGTTAATTAAATTTGTCCATAACACACACAAAAAAGCTAAGAACCTTTGGGCTAATTGATCTCTAAGGTTCCTTCCAACTCTTAATCCTATCATCTTTAGGAGAGTCTAGGGTCAGCTAGGTGATATAGTAGCTAGAGTGCCAGGTCTAGAGTCAGGAGGACTCATCTCCCTGAGCTCAAATCTGTCCTAGCTATGTGACTCTGAGAAAGTCACTTAACCCTGCTTGCCTCAGTTTCCTTGTCTGTAAAAAGAGCTGGGGAAGGAAATAGCAAACCATTCCAGTATCTTTGCCAAGAAAACCCCAAATGGGGTCATGAAGAGTCAGATATGACTGAAAAACTGACTGAACAACAGAACAGCAATGAGAGACTCTTCCATGCCATGCATAGGGATCAAATTATAAATGATATCTCTTAACTAACCAAAACAATTCATTAACTGGAGCAACCAATTCTTGAATCACCATAACCTGGAATTTTTTTTTAGTTATTAATATAGGATTTTTTTTTTACTTCTGAAGCCTACATCTAGTGATGTTCAGAGTATAGCAAAAGTTCTCTCATTAGTGGGATTCTAAATGATATGAATTCTAGTAATGATTGCCACAGTTGAATAACAATCTATTCCAAAAACGCGGGGTTCAGATACTTTAAAGATCCCAAACTTTTGATGCTGTTACCACAAACTCTGTTGGTGCCTGGAGCTATACCTGGAAATTGTTCTACCCTTAGTATGGATATTCAGAAGAAACATTGACTGAGCTTGAAGCCAGAAGATTGAATTCCAGACTTTCCATTTATTGGCTGTTGGACCTTGGACAAGTTGCTTCAACAATCTGAGTCTCAGGTTTTTTTTTAAAATCTATACAAATAGAGATAATATTTGACCTAGCTAACACATAGGGTTATAGAGATGATTAAAATGAAATAATGTATGTAAAGTATCTTCAGTTAGTCAATAAATAAGCATTTCTTAAGCACCTACTATGTGCTAGGCACTGTACTAAATGCTGGGGATTCAAAGAAGGGAAAAAGACAATCCCTGCCCTTGAAGAGCTTATAATCTAAAGGGAGAAATAACATGCAAACAGCTATGTGTGAACAAGCTTTGTAGGAGATAAATAGGAAATTATCTATAGAAGGGAAGCACCAGAATTAAGAGAGATTGGGAAAGATTAAATTTTAGCTGAGACTTAAGCCAGGGAAATCAGAAGGTGGAGATGAGGAGGGAGAGCATTCTAGTCATAGGGAATGGCCAAGAAAATGACTGGACCCAAGAGATGGAGTGCCTCCTTTTAGGAACAACAAGGAGGTTAGTGGTAGTGGATTGAAAAATACATGTGGGGAGTTGTGGGGGTTGGGGGGCCGACGCTGTATCAGGTGTAAGATGACTGAAAAGGTAGGTGGGGAATGGCTTATGTAGGGCTTTGAATACCAAATAGAAGATTTTGGATATAATCCTGGCAGTGATTAGGAATCACTGGAGTTTCTTGGGTAAGGGAGTAATGTGGTCAGAAGTGGGCTTTAGGAAAACCATTTTGGAGACTAAGTGGAAGATGGATTGGAGTGGTGGTAGACTTGAGGCAGCCAGACCTACCAGAGGCTATTGAGGTAGTCCAGGTGTGAGGGGATGAGGGCTTACACTAAAGTGGTGGCAACGTCAGAGGAGAGAAGGAGGAGTATTGGAGAGATGTTGCAAAGGTGAAATCAACAGACCTCAGCAACAGATTGGATATTGGGGTGAGGGATAGGGAGGAATTGAGGATGACATCATGTAAATAGAGCTTTAAGTGTTTTTTCTCTTGTTCAGTCATTTCAGTCATTGTGATCCCATTTGGGGTTTTCTTGGCAAAAATATTGGAGTGGTTTGCCATTTCCTTCTCTGGTTCATTTTACAGATAAGGAAACTGAGGCAAACGGGTTAAGTGACTTGCCCAGGGTCATACAGCTAGTAAGTGTCAGGGGTTGGATTTGAACTCAGGTCTTCCTGACTCCAGGCCCAGTGCTCTATCCACTGACCTGAAGAGTTGAGGATTATGCTCCAGATTCAGGTCTAATTCTTTTCATGACTGAGACAATTGGACATTTGAATTTTTAAGGTAAATGAATTGGATCGATTGCTTAGGCTTTGATTGTTAGCTTTGAGATCAGTGTGTCAATGTTAGTCTGAATGCTCCTATGAAGCATGTTCAGCCAAATGGCTGGCATGTTATTTCTTAACAAATGTGATGTGCAATATAGTCTAGCAAGAAACACTCTTGGCCCAGGAGTCAAGATATCCATAGCATTTCCTCTGTTCCATCTCTGATTTACTACATGGCCTTGGGCAAGTCTCTGAACCTCTAGGAGCCCCATAATCTCTGCTGTAAAATGGAAATATTGCAGTGTCCTTTTCCCTCTCAAGGAATTTGAAAACATAAACACTTTAAGTTCCTTTTAGAAGAGGAAATGATGTAATTTTTGCATTTATTTATTCTATTGTGGACTTAGACTTCCTGTACATACCATTGCCCGGAAAAGTGGTCTTTTCATCATCCTACAGACACACCATGGATGGTCTTGCGTTTGTGCTTTTGTTCAACTGCTCTCTCAGTCTGGAAGGCCTTCCCCCTCTCTGCCTTCTGAAATCCTACCCATCCTTGAAGGCCAAACTCTAGTCTCCTATCTGTAAAGCTTCCTCTTTGCTCCTCATAGCCTTCAGTGATCTCAGGAACATATGAATCCATGTACGTATTTTGTGTCTACTTATATGCGTCCGTGATGTTTCCCCCTAATGGGGGGAGACTGCCCCACAGTCTCACATTCTCATGAGGGAGGCAACAGATATATAAATCAGTATATTCAAGGCAAATACAGGATGGAAGGTAGCCTTAGAGGGGAAGGCACTAGCAGCTGGGGGAACTGGGAAGGGCCCTCAAGAGGTGCCACTTAAGTTGAATTTTAAAGGAAGGCCATTATAAAAGACTGAGGGAAAGATGTACTGAGGACACTTAGAACTCCCAAGAGAACTGCCTGATGCTGCAGCACAGGCTTGGAATTAATGGTGTTTGGGGGAAAGGGGATATTAATTTTTCTTTAGGCTATGATCCATTTCAAAGGGCGTTGGAGAAAAGGGACAGCATGCTGACTGATGGAAGAGGGCAAAGAGAGACCGAAATGTCAGTAACACAAACATGACTCTGTGGATCAGGCTCTCTCCAAGTGTGGAAATGTCAAAAGTGGGCTCTGCCATGAGGAACTGAGTAGGTGCTGCTGACACAGATGGAGTCAGCAAGAAGCTTTGGCAGCAAACTCTGAGAACCAGCATCAGCCATCTTTACATTTGTGATGACTTGAAAAGCTGCTGAAGAGCTAGCTGATGGAGTAGCTTCACCCCTATCTTGCAGTTTCCAGTTGTGGATCCAACTCTTTGGGGAGCTGGTGTGAGCTGATTCATGTAATTAGGCTTTTTCTCCCCCCAACACATTTGCCTTTTCTCTTTTGGGGGAGATAGAGGTAGGTTTATGTTGGTTGTGTCCTTACTGTCTTCAGGCTGGGGCCCCCTGAGTTTCACATTTAATACTAAGGGAATCTATGGCTGCTGTAATCTCTGTCCTGTTCTCTTTAGCAGCTGAAAAGAAGCAAAACAAATTTCTGAAAGGCAGTCTGGTGTGATTATGGTTGGCCAAGATCTTCTGTCTTTTGGCCTTTCATGGTGGCATTAGTGAAGGTCAGAAGGTCCCCTTCTAGCCTGTTGGTTAAAAGGAGGCAAATTTGATTAGTTTTTTTCAGCAACAACCTCAGGAGAGCACAGGATAGGCCTATTAATCACTGGTAACTTGGAACAAGGGCCAGCAGTCCCACTTTTCATCTTAATTTTTGTTAAAAATCTAAAATCAACTATTTTTCCCATGTCACTTTAGAGTACATGAAAGCTGTGGCCATCTCATTAGCCTAAATTTTGTACATACTGTGGCTATTGGAAGGAATGAAAAAAAAAAGACTAGATTAATGTCACTTTGGACACATTTACTCTATAAGTGAGCTTAAAAGGAAAGATTGAAAAAATCAAGTGATGCTTTAAAATGTTTAGTCTCATAGGAACTGACATCAGTGATCCATGTTGGGGTGGGAATGGATAGAGGTGGAGAAAGGATCAATTTCAACCTTTAGGGAAATAACATCAGCATTAACCCACTTGGAAATTAGTTATCTTCCCTTCTGCCTCCTTCATCTTAATTGAGTGGTTTGTACATAGATCCAGAGCTAAAAGGGACCTCAGAGGCCATCTACCCTACATTCCTCATCTTGCAGATGAAGAAACTAAGGCCCATGAAGATTAAATGGCTTGTCCAAGTCACACAGGCAGTAAATGTCGGAGGCAGAATTTGAACCTAGGGTGTCTAATTCGAGAGCCAGTGTGCTCTCCACCATACCACACTGCCTCCTTAATAACCATGAGAAAACAATAGCAATGAAGCTTTTTAAAAATAACAATAAGGCAGTATATCGGAAAAGATTTTCATTGAACCTAGACTTATTAGACATGTAGGTTTGAATCTTAGCTCTGAAACTTGCTAGTTGTGACACTGTGGACAAGTCACTTAAACTTGGGGGGTCTGTTTCCTTATCCATAAAATGGGTTTAATAAGATTTATACTACCTACTTTCCAAGTTTGTTGTGGAAAAATCACTTTATAAATTTTACAGGACTATGCAAACATGAACAATTAATAATAGTAATAATAATACCAGCTGACTTTTTTGCACTTAATGATATTTTCCCCCAATTACATGTAAAGATAGTTTTCAACATTCATTTTTGTAAGATTTTGGGTTCCAAATTTTCTCCCTCCTTTCCTTCACTCCTCCCTCCCCAAGACAACAAGTGATCTGATATGGGTTATACATATACAATCATGTTAAACATATTTCTACATTAGTCATGTTATGAAAGAAGAATCAGAACAAAAAAACCATGAGGAAGAAAAAGAAAACAACAAAAGTAAGAATAGTATGCTTCAATCTGTATTCAGATTCCGTAATTCTTTCTCTGGATGTGGATTTTCCATCATGAGTCTTTTGGAATTGTCTTGGATCATCGTATTGCTGAGAAGAGCTAAGTCTATCATAGTTGATCAGCACAATGTTGCTGTTACTGTGTTCAATGTCCTCCTGGAGCTTCTCACTTCACTCAGCATCAATTTGTCTAAGTCTTTCCAGGTTTGTCTGAAATCTGCTCATCATTTCTTATAGAACAATAATGTTCCATTACATTCATATAGCACAACTTGTTTAGCCATTCCCCAGTTGATGGGCATCCCCTCAATTTCCAATACTTTGCCACCACAAAAAAGAGCTACTATAAACATTTTTGTACATGTGGGTCCTTTTCCTTTTTTTATGATCTCTTTGGAATACAAACCTAGAAGTGGTATTACTGGATCAAAGGGTATGCACAGTTTTATAGCCCTTTGGGCATAGTTCCAAATCAGCTGACATTTTTATAACAGTTTTGTTATAAGTCTCTTTATCTCATCTTGACATCATTGAAAACTCTTCCAAAAAGCGCATGGCTTCCATTAAAAAAAGTTTCTGACTTAAGATTACAGTAATTTCTGACTCTAGAATTGAACCCTTTATTGTGACAAAAACAATTAAGCAAAAACAATTAAGCAAAAGCAATCAACACACTGACTTTGCTTAACAATATAAGCAATATTCTGCTTGAATAGTTTCCTACCTCTCTGTCTGGAGGAGGTAGATATATCTCATAATGTATTCTTAAGAATCATAATCAGTGGATTTTATTGGAGTGGAGCCAAGATGGTGGAGAAAAAGCAGCAACTCACCTAAGCTCTCCTTCAAACCCCTCCAAACACCTTTAAATAATGTCATAAAACAATTCCTCTAGCAACAGAACCCACAAAAGGATGAAGTGGAATAATTTTTTGACCCAAAGACAACTTAGCAGGTCAGAAGGAAGGTCACATCATACTGCATGATAGTGGAGCACAGTCCAGTGCAGGCTGCGCCATCAGAGACAAACTCCAGCAAACCAGGAGCAGGACTTGGGAGCCACTGAATCAGCAGTGGCAGTGGCTGCTTCTAGAGCTGTCAGCCCACAGACAATAAAGGGGTTGAACAACTGATCAGAAGGAGATTACAAGGTTCTCTTCGCTGTCGCAGTGAGCAGGGACCCTTTTCACAGTTACATGGAAAAAAAAAGAGTGCTTGTGGTCACTCACACACCAGAGCACAGGCCAAGAAAGCAGTAAACACACCTTTCCTTAAATCATACCACCTTGGAACAACTGAAAACTTACAAGTCCTTAGGAACATCTCTGAAAATGGCTGCACAAAATCCCTCAAGCTTAGAACAGTACACCCTCCACCCTGGAAGCAGAGCCCCACCTTAGCAAAGAATTAAAAGTCAAAAAATAGGCTGGAAAAATGAGCAAACAACAAAAAAATATTCTTACCACAGAGAGTTACTATGGTGATAATGAAGATCAAAATACACACTCAGAAGAAGATACAAAGTCAAAGCTCCAACATCCAAAGCCTCAGAGAAAAATTTGAATTGGTCTCAGGCCATGAAGAGCTCAAAAAGGATTTTGAAAATCAAGTAAGAAAGGGAGAAGAAAAATTGGGAAGAGAAATGAGTGTGATGTAAGAAAATCATGAAAAAAGAGTCAACAGCTTGGTAAAGGAGACACAAAAAAATATTGAAGAAAATAACACCTTAAAAAGCAGAATAGGCCAAATGGTAAAAAAGATATAAAAAGCCAATGAGGAGAAGAATGCCTTGAAAAGCCAAATTGGCCAAATGGAAAAAGAGATGCAAACATTCACTGAAGAAAAAAAATTCTTAAAAAGTAGATTGGGGGGGGCAGAGCCAAGATGGTGGAGTAAAAGTAGGGACTTGTGTGAGCTCTCCCCCAAACCTCTTCAAATACGTGTAAAAATGACTCTAAACAAATTCTAGAATAGCAGAACCCACAAAGAGACAGAGTGAAACAAATTTCCAGCCCAAGACAAACTGGGTGGTTGATGGGAAAGGTCTGCTGTGCCAGGCTGGGAGAGGAATACAGTTCAGTGTGGGCCTTGCCAGCAAAGAATGGGGCCTAGCAAACCTGGAGCAGGCCTCAGGAGACTGAATCAAGGCGAGCTGTGGCAGTTTCCAGACTTCTCAACCAACAAATGCCCAAGACAACTTAGAAGGTCAGTGAGAAAGGTCAGTATGACCTGGGTGAGAGAGGAGTGTGGTCCAGTCCTGGACATAGTGCAGCCCCAGGGCAGTGGCCACAGGGCACTAGCTGCTTCTGGGGCCTTTGGCCTATAGACAGTGTGTGTGTGTGTGTGTGGGGGGGGGAATCAAGTGGCTGATCAGAGGGGGATTGCAGGGATATCTTTGCTGGCACTGAGGCAGGATTGTCTTGCTTTGCCCATGCTTGGATCTGGGTTGCAGTCTTAGGTGGCAGTCCTGGGGTGAGAAGGAGCACTAGCATAGCAGGAGTTGTGGCAGCAATGAAGAGGGAACCTTCCTCTCATTTCCAGGGCAGAAAAGAGTGCTTATGGTCACTCAAACATCAGAGCATAGGCCAGGAGAGGAGTAAACACCTCATTATATCATACCACCTTGGAAGAACTGAAAACTTACAGTTCCCTAAAAGTATCTCTGAAAACAGCTGCACAAAACTCCTGAAGCTTGGGATGGGCAGAGCCTATCTTAACAAAAATTTTAAAAGTCAAGTAACTGTCTGGGAAGATGAGCAAACAGAGGGAAAAAAAACTCAGAGTATAGGATCTTTCTTTGGTGACAAGGAAGATCAAAACACAACAAAGTCAAAGCTCCTACATCCAAAGCCCCCAAGAAAAATATGAATTGGTCTAAGGCCATGGAAGAGCTCAAAAACTATATTGAAAATCAAATAAGAGAAACAGAGGAAAAATTGGAAAAAGAAATGAGGGTGATGCAAGAAAATCATGAAAAATGAGCCAACAGCTTGCTAACGGAGATCCAAAAAAATGCTGAAGAAAATAACACCTTAAAAAATTGACTAGACCAAATGGCAAAAGAGGTCCAAAAAGCCAACAAGGAGAAGAATACCTTAAAAAGCAGAATTGGCCAAATGGAAAAGGGGGTCCAAAAGTTCACTGAGGAAAATAATTCCTTAAAAATTAAAATGGTACAAATGGAAGCTAATGACTCTATGAGAAATTACAAAATTATAAAACAAAACCAAAAGAATGAAAATATAGAAGACAATGTGAAATATCTCATGGTAAAAACAACTGACATGGAAAATGGATCCAGGAGAGAGAACTTAAAAATTATTGGACTACTGGAAAGCCATGATAAAAAAAAAAGAGAGACTAGACATCATCTTTCAAGAAATTATCAAGGAAAACTGCCCTGATATTCTTGAACCAGAGGGTAAAATAGAAATCAAAAGAATCCACAGATCACCTCCTGAAAGAGATCCCAAAAGGAAAACTCCTAGGAATATTATAGCCAAATTCCAGAGTTCCCAGGTCAAGGAGAAAATATTTCAAGGAGCCATAAAGAAACAATTCAAGTATTGTGGAAACACAATCAGGGTAACACAAAATTTAGCAGCTTCTACATTAAGGAATTTGAGGGCTTGGAATATGATATTTCAGAGGTCAAATGAGCTAGGATTAAAACCAAGAATTACCTACCCAGCAAAACTGAGTGTAATCAATGAGGGGAAAAAATTGATATTCAAAGACATAGAGGAATTTAAAGTGTTCTTGGGAAGCCAGAGCTAAATAGAAAATTTGGCTTTCAAATACAAGATTCAAGAGAAGCATGAAAAGGTAAACAGGAAAGAGAAATCATAGGAGACTTATTAAAGTTGAACTGTTTACATTCCTACATGAAAAGATGATATTTGTAACTCATGAGACTTTTCTCATTATTAGGGTAATTGGAGGAAATATATATGGACAGAGGGCACATGGTAGGTTAGATATGAAGGGATGATAACTAAAAAAGAAAATTAAGGGATGAGAGAGGAATGTACTGGGAGAAGGAGAAAGGGAGAGATAGAATGGGGTAAATTATCTCACATAAAAGAGGCAAGAAAAAGCTTTTACAGTGGAGGGGAAGAGCGAGGAGGTGAGAGGATTGGGTAAACCTTATTCTCACCAGAATTGGCTCAAAGAAGGAGTAACATACATAGTTAAATAGGTACAGAAACCTATCTTATCCTATAGGAAAGGATGAGGAGAAGGAGATGAGAGGAGGAGGGTGAGAGAAGGGAGGATATGTTAGAGAAGGGGATAATCAAAAACAAACACTTTTGAGAGGGGACAGGAATAAATGGAGGCTGGGATAGAATGGAGGGAAATATAGTTAGTCTTTCACAACATGACTATTATGGAAGTGTTTTGCATGACTGCACATGTATAGCCTATGTTGAATTGCTTGCCTTCTCAATGAAAATAGATGGTGAAGGAGGAGGGGAGACAATTTGGACCTCAAAATTTTAGAAACAAATATTAGAAATTGTTTCCTCATGCAACTGAAAAATAAGATGCTCAGGCAAAGGGATATAGAAATCTATCTTATGATACAGGAAAATAGAAGAAGAAGGTGATAAGAGAAAGGGGGAAGGTAACAGAAAGGAGAAAAGATTGAGTGAAGGGGGGATCAGAATTCAGGTCATAATGGGGTGAGGAGAGGGGAGGGATGGGGAAAAAATTTGGCACTCAGAATCTTGTGGAAGTGAATATTGAAAACTAAAATAAATAAATAAATTGGGGGAAAAAAAGTAGAATTGGCCAAATGAAAAAGGAGGTTCAAAAGCTCACTGAAGAAAATAATTCCTTCAAAATTAGAATTGAGCAAATGGAAGCTAATGACCTCATGAGAAATTAAAAAAAAACAGAGCCAAAAGATTGAAAAAATAGAAGGCAATGTGAAATATCTCATTGGAAAAACAACTGATCTGGAAAACAGAACCAGGAGAGATAATTTTAAAATTATTGGATTACCTGAAAGTCATGATTAAAAAAGGAGCCTAGACATTATCTTTTAAGAAATTATCAATGCAAACTACCCTGAGATTCTAGAATCAGAGGATAAAACAGAAATTGAAAGAATCTACCAATCACCTCCTTTAAGAGATTCCAAAATGAAAAGTCCCAGGAACATTATAGCCAAATTCCAGAGCTCCCAGATCAAGGAGAAAATATTGCAAGCAGCAAAGAAACAATTCAAGTGTCATGGAGCTACAGTCAGGATAACACAAGATTCAGCAGCTTCTACATTAAATGATTAGAGAGCTTGGAATATGACATTCCAGAGGGCAAAGGAGCTAGGCTTACTACCAAGAATCACCTACCCAGCAAAACTGAGTATAATCCTTCAGGGGAAAAATGGATATTCAATGAAATAGAGGATTTTTAAGCATTCTTGATGAAAAAACCAGAACTGAATAGAAAATTTGACTTTCAAATACAAGACTCAAGAGAAGCATGAAAAGGTAAACAGGAAAGGGAAATCATAAGGGACTTAATAAGGTTAAACTGTTTACATTCCTACATGGGAAGATGATATTAGTAACTCTTAAAAACTTTCTCATTATTAGGGCTGTTAGAAGGAGTATATATAGATAGAGGGCACAAGTGTAAGTTGAATATGAAGAAATGATATCTAAAAAAATAAAATTAAGGGGTAAGAAAGAGGAATGCACTGGGAGAAAGGGAAAGGGAGAGGTAGAATGGTGTAAACTATCTCACATAAATGAGACAAGAGAAAGCTTTTACAGTAGAGGAGGAGATGAAGGAGGTGGGGGGCAGGGTGAGTGAGTAAACCTTACTCTTATCAGAATTGGCTTGAAGAGGGAATAGCATACACACTCAATTGGGTATAGAAATCTATCTTACCCTACAAGAAAGTAGGAAGGGAAGAGGGTAAGAGAAAGAGTGAGGGATGATAAGTGGGAGGGCAGATTGGGGGAGACAGTAGCCAGAAGCAAAACACTTTTGAAGAGGGACAGGTTGAAAGGAAAGAGAGAATAGGATTAACAAGGTGGGGGGGATAGGATAGAGGGAAATATATTTAACTGTGAAAAAAAAATTGAAGCAAGTTCTCTAATAAAGGTCTCTTTTCTCAAATATATAGAGAACTGAGTCAAATTTATAAAAATAAGATCCATTCCCCAATTGACAAGTGATCAAAAGATATGAACAGTTTTCAGATAAAATAATCAAAGCTATCTCTAATCGTATAAAAATGCTCTAAATCACTATTGATTGGAGAAATGCAAATTAAAATAATTCTGAGATACTACCTTATACCTACTAGATTGGCTAATAGAACAGAAAAGAAAAATGACAATTGTTGGAGGGGATGTAGGAAAAATGAGACATTAATGAACTGTTGGTGGAGTTGTGAACTAATTCAACCATTCTTTAGAGCAATTAGGAACTATGTCTAAAGGGCTATAAAACTGTGCATACCCTTTGACCTAGCAATGCCACTACTAGGTCTGTATCCAAAAAGAGATAAAAAATAAAAAGGAAAAGGACTTGTAGATACAAAACTGTTTATAGCAATACTTTTCTGGTGGTGTAGAATTAGAAATTGAGGGGATGCCCATCAGTGGGGGAATAGTTGAACGAATTGTGCTATGTGATTGTAATGGAATACTATTATGCTATAAGAATGATGAGTGGGATGCTCTCAGGAAAACTTGGAAAGAATTATGTAAGCTGATGTAAAGTGAAATGTACTGTGTACAGAATAACAGCAATATAGTAAGATAATAGCTGTGAATAACTTCCTATTCTTGGCAATGAATTGATCCAAGACAACTCTGAAGGACTTATGATGAAAAATGCTATCCATTCCCAGGAAAAGAACTAATAGTGTCTGAATACAGATTGGAGCATATATATATATATATATATAATATATATATATATATACATATATATGTTTTTTACTTTCCTTATTTTTCCTGAGTTTTCTTTTTTGGCCTGTTTTCTTTTACAACATGACTATTATGGAAATATGTTTTGCATGACTACACACGTATAACCTATATTGAATTGCTTGCTTTCTCCATGAAGGGGGTAGGGAGGAAGGAAAGGAAAGAATTTGGAACTCAAAATTTTAAAAATGAATGTTGAACATTGTTTTTGAATGTAATTGGGGAAAAATAAAATACTAAATAAATTTTTAAATGATTTTATTGTATGGAAAGAACCATAATTGGCTTAATTACTTAGAAGGCAGTTCCATTCAGTCTCTTCAGTTACATTGCTATAGTCTTTGTGTATATCATTCTTATTTGACTCTGCATCAGTTCATACAAATCTACTCAGGTTTCTTTGAATTTCTCATACTCATTATTTCCTACTACATAATAATATTCTGTTCTATTTTGTTTTGTCATTTCCACCCGTTACAAGAATCTAATTTGTTTACAATCCTTTGCTACTCCAAAGAAGTACAGCTATGAATATTTGGGCATCCATTACATATTTGTGCTCAGTAGTGGGATCTCAGTGTTCCTTTAAACTATAGTATTGCAAATACAGAAGCTCAGAGAGATTCAATAACTTGCACTATGACCACTGCTCCTAGTGCATAGCAGAGCCTAGAAGTGAATTTAATTCTCTTGATCTCTCTGTTACATATCACTTATTTCTCAGGGATGCTAAAAAAACAACATGCTCAGCCACAAGAAGAAGAATAATGTGACCCTTACGTAGACATATGGTAGATTGTTCCATTGGACACTTGAATAGAATAGACATAATGTTAGAGGTTGGTCTTTTATGTATTTCCTTTATCCATTGATCATGTTGAAATTCAGGTGTTATACCGAGTTGGTTTAGAATTACAAATTGTTTAATCTAGGAGTCTTAGAGACCATAATATCCCATTCCTCATTTCTGTATCAGGGGACTGAAGTCCTTAGAATCTATCAGAAACTATAACTTGCCTATCTCACACTGAGAGTGCCAGAACCAAGACTACCATCCGAGTCTCCTGCCCGCTAACTTGATGCTCTTTCCATACTGTTTTTCTTTCCTGCTCTGAGACAGGGTCTCTAATGGTAAAGTCGCTGAAAGAAACCTGGTTTTTAAAAATCAGAAAATTATTAGGAAATTTCTCATTCTTGGTGTGGTGTAGCCCAAATATCCAGAAAGTTAACCAAAGGCTATGTTTACACATACAGCAGTGAGATTCTTTCTGAACAATTCTAACTACGGTTTCAGGCCAGGCTGATCACCTGTGACCCAATCACAACAATATTTATTTCTTGACTTTCACTATTTCTTCCACCAAGGCATTAGAATTTGGGAGAACCTCTGACCTGACTTGAGTTAGATCAGCTCCTGAATTAGTGAGCCTTCTCTTCTTTGGTTCTACCATAGCAGAGTTAGAAGCAATCATCCTTTTTCAGGTTTCACCCAGGCAGATGTTCACTGTCATGGAGAAATAAGCCTAGTGGGAATTCCTCTCATCCTGCTAACCCCTGTTCCTGCTAACCCCATCCATCAGCAGGGTGCAGTATCTTGCTCCTCCTACTCAAACATTTTTTCTACTCCTTTCCAACCCTGTATTTAAAAATGTTTCCTTCACATTCCAGTTCAACCTCACATTTTTTATTTTATGAAGGCTGTTTTTCATGGTAAGATTCTCTTACCTGTCATTTTGTTAGTTTGACTTTATCTGCCATAGTAACATGTCAAGATGAATCTTAACATAGTGGCCCCACACAATTCCTTTTCTTCTTGAATTTCCACCCTTGACACAATGGTTAAGTTTTTTTTTTCCTTACACCCACAGTTCTCAACATGTGGCAATCCATCCCCCTCTTGACTTGCTCTGCTTGGATCCAAGCTCCCATTCACTTTTTGCTGTCCTTAGTTTTATTTTTACTTTGGCATAGCTGGAAACGATGTCCTCTCACTTAGTAATGTTTTCTCTGAACATCTCATCAGCCACTCTATTCTTCTCCCTGCCAACTGGAGAATAAACTCAAATTGTTTTGACACTGCTGCTTTTGGATAGCCTTGCAGCATCTGAGGTGACTTACTTCAGTTTTTAACAATATCCCTTCTCAATGTTTTTATCAACAAAAGCTCTTCTCCCCATTCACTCCCATTTTACTCCACCTGACAGGTGGCCTTGTTGCAGTTCTCTCTTCTGTGGCTTTTTGCACCCATGCTTAATGTTCCCCATAGTAGACTCAATTTCTTTTACTTGCTGGTGAGCAGCCCAGTTATCCATAATATCTTTCCCAAGTTCACCTGATAGCACTACTCAATTTTCCGTGGCTATTCCATACCTTTCTACAAAGCAACAGCCTAGAAATGGAAGTCTTGGGATAGCATTGGGCTGAGTAATGGGGACCACCATTGTTTTTCTTTCAAATGCCCTGATATTGAAAAATGGGTGAATTAATGGGAGAATCCAAACCAGTTTTAGTACCTGATTTGAGCCTCTGGCTGAAATGGTGCTATGTGGCCCATCAAATAATTGTTTTTGCCCATTTGATGATGACCTATTCAGAAAGTCTGATTGCTTTAACCAGTTTTATTCTTACCTTTGTCTTCATTGTCCTTCCCCCTGGCACTCTCTGAATGATTGGGTCACTACCAAGTAAAGGTCAGATTCAATTCCATCAATCTTTATTAAGCATTTACTCTTTATAAAACTTTATTAAGCACCTGCTATATATTTTTCATTCTTTTAAAAATATCCTTAGTGTATTTTGAACTTAGCAAATAAATTAAATTTGCATTTCCATATACAGCATGCACATATGTAGGGAGACTACACATGTGGAGAGTTTCTGTTGGCATCTATCTCCCCATGAAGAGGAAGCTGATGAGCCTATTTCTGGGATAGTAGAGGTGATGTATAATGGAATTGCCTTGGAGGGATAGTGGAACAGGTGTAGACATTCTATAACTGTCTCTAGTCTGCTAACCACAAAAGCTTCTATGATTGGTTTCATAGCCAGAGCAAGGTGTTTGTGCACGCGCACGCACGCGCGCGAGTGTGTGTGTGTGTGTGTGTGTGTGTGTGTGTGTGTGTGCACACCTGCCTTTGAAAAACACCAGCCAATCAGAAGCCAGTCTCTTTGGCTGTTCTCTTTTTGTTTCATTTCTTTACTCAGAATCCAGTGAGAGATAGTGTTGAAAGGGGGGATCCTTTCTCCCTTCTGAAGCTGGCATATAGCCCTGTGAAAATAAAAGTTGGTCCTTTTGCATTTACATTTGTTCTTTTCTGGTTTTGGTGAAGGAGATTAATCTAGAGTCTCCGAACTTGTGAATTTCAAAAGGTCAGGAGATTGTTCAGACTCCTGAAGTCCAGGAGTCAGCAGAGTCAGCACCACACCAATGCCCCAAGGAGTAAGGGGTGACCTTCCAGCATGAAATTCTGGGCCTAGCCCAGTAATAGAATTCAACTGGAGTGTGGACTTGAGCTATGTGGGAACAATGTGCTGTAGAAACTGCACTAAGTGTGAGTCCACACTTACCAAAGACCTAGGCAGTATAGGGGAGTGCGTCCCAAGGTGATAGGGGGAAATAGTCATATTTTGGTTATTGCTTTATCTTGGAAGTAAGCATCTCTTTCTAAAAGATAATTGATGTGCTACGTAGTCACTGGTGGCTAATTGTGAGGGAAATAGAACTATTGGAAGCTTGAGCCTTAGAGAGGAGACACTACGTTAGAGAAGTGTGGTTCATGAAAAATGGCCCAGCTGTTGCTTCTGCCTCTGTTGTGCCCATTTTTCCTTCTTTTAGGTGAGAGAGATTAGAGATGGATATGACCTTGTGAGCTTTTAGGCATGAGGAAAATGAACCACCAGAAGTCCAGGAGTGGGATTTGCTGGAATCCAGGAAGTAAGGAGTTAAGTCCTAAGCAATTTGCTTGACCTAGCACAGCAGTAGCATGAATGAGGAGCTCTTCATCCATTGCCATGCAGCATGTGTAAGTGAACTTGGTGGTCCAATGCTTTATAGAGATTTTGTCAGGTTTGAACTCATTCTCTCAAGGGACCAAGGTATTATAAAGGAGTGAGCCTCTAAATATTGGAGAAAGCATTGATAACTTTTGTTCTTACTATGTCTTCACAGTGAATATCTCTTTTGTCAAAGCTAATCGATGTTAGTTGGTTAGATGGAACTGGAATGCTAATCACTTGCTGTTAATGGAAGTGGAGTGGGCAGAACTTACTAGAAAGGGAGATCAAGTCAATTGTCTAAGAGAAAGCCACTCCTACAATATCTCAAAGGTACACCTAAAACTTTGAGAAGGGATATATAGCTAGCCTTGCTCTGGGAACCTTAGCTACTGGTATGTATGGATTGGAAGAGTTTTGTTAAGAATTGCTATATATGCACATTCCATAATTTGTTTCACTATTCCTCAGTTGATTGGAACACTCTGTAAGCTTTCAGTTCTTTGCTATAACAAAAAAGAACTGCTATAAATATTTTTGAACATATAGGTAATTTCCTATTTCTTTGATCTCTTTGGGTTATAAGTATAGTAGCTGTATTATTGGCTTAAAGGCCTTGAACAGTTTAGTGACTTCTTGGGTATGTTCCAAATTATTTTCCAGAATGGCTACCAATTCATAGGTCTATTCACATCATCAGCGTGCATCAGCCCTTCCAACAATTGTCATTTTCCCTTTTTTGGGTTATTTTAGCCAATATCGTAGACATGAAGTAGAACCTTTCTCTAATTATTAGTGATTTGGAGTATTTTTATATGGTTCTTGATAGTTTGGATTTACTCCTTTGACAATTGAGTGTTAATATCCTTGGACCATTTATTTATTGGAGAATGGCTCTTGTTCTTATAAACTTGAATCAGTTTCTTACGTATTTTGATATCCTAAGTATTTACTATATGTAAACTTTGTTAAGTACCTACAATGAAGTGGAGTCCTATGCTAGATGCGATGGCTACAAAACCAGATGAAATAGTCTGCTCTCAAGGAGACTACATTCTATTGCTTCTTTTCTGAAGTTAAAATTATAGTCATAGAATTTCAGAGTTGGAAAAGCCCTTTGGATTGGCCTTGTCCAACTCTTAGCCAAAGCATGAGTTTGATGTATAATATTATTAAAATATGTGTGTATATCTATATCTACATATTTGCTTCGAAGTAGAAGGGCTATACTTCCCTGATTTTTTTTTTCTGGCTTCATATTTGAAATGGCTATGGCACAGTGGATGTGATGCTGGACCTGAAATCAGACACATCAGAGTCCCCTCGAGGAGCTTCCATTCTACTGAGGGATATAACATGTAAATGAACAGTTAAGTAAATTCAATATTCTTTGAGGAAGGAGAAAATTATAGCCTCTATCAAGCTAGAAAAGGTTTCCTGGAGAAGGTGGCATTTGAGTAGAGATCAGGAGGAAAGTAGGGATTATAAGAAGTAGAAATAAGGAGGAAATGTATTCCAGGTATGGATACAGCTCCGCAGTGCTCTTTACAGAAATAAAGATGGACTGAAATAGGGAAATATTAGCTGCTCATGGGTTGGTCACGCCAACAGAGTAAAAATAACAATTTTACCTAAAGTATTTATTCAGTGTCATAGCAGTTTAATTACCAAGAACTATTTTATAGGGCAAGGAAAAAAAATGATAATGAAATTCATTTGGAGGAACACAAAGTTGATAATCTCAAGGAAAATAATGAACAAAGTGGGAGAGAAGAGGCTTAACAGTACCAGACAGTCTTGGAAATAGGAAGTTAAGTTTAGGAAAAGGAGCAGCTGGGCAGATAATAAGATGCCCAGGTAGGTCCTAGCTTCTTAGTGGATGGTTAGATGGGATATATGTACTATATATATCCACTTGTTGGAATATAAGCTACTTGAGAGCAGGGACTCTTACACTTTTGTATTTATTTCCTAAGGAAAGTGTTTATATCCACTTAGAAAAGTACCTGGCACACACGATAGGAGATACGGGATTTCATCTACATGTGGAATATTTAGTCAGGAAACTTTCATTACCAGTGAAGGCTGGCACCTTCTTTGCAACTTATAGTTTTAAAGTTGCCTGGGGGTGACAAGAGATTAAGTGACTTGCCCAGGGTCATACAGCGAGTACGTGTCAAAGAAGGCATTTGAATTCAGGTCTTTCTGGCTGCAAAGCCAGATCTCTTTCCTGACTAAGCCTATAGAAGATGCTTGATAAATGCTTTTTCATTCATTAGTTCTTAATATTCCCATCATTCAAAATCTTAAAATCAGGTTTGGTACCTATGAATTATAGGTGCACAGAAATAGTTTCAGGGAGCCAGACACCTGCTTATCTGAGCATAAGGTTAACACTATTAGAATCCTACATCTTTCTCATGTGGATGTCAGGAAAATGAATGGGAGGAGCATAATGCCAACAGCAGGTAGAGATGAAATAAGATGATCCCCAATTTAAAAAATAAGCAAACAAACAAAAGGCAAAGAAGGCAGCCTGAACTTCAAATGAGAATTACTCCCACAATTGCTCCATTATGACCTAATCCATCCCCAAGAACTGGACCATTGAAAAAAAAAATCAGTTGTCACTGCTGTAAGAAAATACCCACATGAGTCATTCTCAATATAAAGTGGAACAAGGTGCCCTACTCATGCTACCTCTCCTTACCACCATCACAGGCATCAAATTGCTTTCTCATCTTGATCTTTTCTGGTTTCCATTACAGCTAGGAAACCTACTTTTTTGCCTAACTAAGAAGCACAGAATTTGAGAGTTGGAAGGAGCTTCAGTGTTGATCTAGTCCAATCCTTCTTACTGTTCTGTGCCTAACAATGTTCCCTCTTGACTCGAAACTGGAATGGTTTTTCTCAGGAGGCAGTGAGTTCCCCATCATTTGGAGATATCCAAGCAGAAGTTAGAAGACCATTTTGGAGGAATTTTGTAGAGGGCATTCCTGTTCAGGTGTGGGTTGAATGAGATGGCTACTGGGGTCCCTTTCCAACTCTGAGTATATATGAACTTCCATTCCTGCAACTAAAGTGACCTCTATTTGGTTTCTAAATTCCAACAAACTCATCCCTTTGAGGGAGAAAAGGAAACCCGGCCAACACAAATCAAACTTGCCATCCAAAGGAAGCTGTACAGAGGATATGCCATTAAACCTCTAGGAACAAAGTGAGGCTGGTGACTTTGTACAGCCCTCCCTCATTTACATCCAATTCACTTGCATAGCATGGCATCACCTCTCTGATATCATGGTTCTCTTCAAGAAGGAAGGACAAACCACAACAAGGAAGGAAACAAACATTTATTAAGTGCCTACTGTGTGTCAGGCACTGGTCTAAATTAGCATTTGTAGAGTGCTTTCAAGTTTGCAAAAAACCTTACAAATATCTCATTTGATTATCCTAACAACACCGAGAGGTGGGTACTATTATTATCTCTATTTTACAAGATGAGGATATTGAGGCAAATGAGGTTAAGTGACTTGCCCAGGGTCATACAGCTTGTGCATATCTGTGGCCATATTTGAACTCAGATCTTCCTGACTCCAGGGCCCACTTCTCTATCCCTAGACTGCTTACCTACCTCTAGTCAGAGCCAGAAGGGGCCTTGGACGGTAACTAGCTAAGTCCTTATTTTTCATAGATGACAAAACTAAAGCCCAGAAAGGGCAGTGGTTTACCAAAGACTGCCCAGTAGCAGAGTTAAGGGACAGTTCATGTCTCCTGATCCCTAGTCTAACTCTATTCTGTCATAATATATCTCTTCTACAGGTTTAGGCAAAGCACTAGGCTTAAACCAGGAAGATTCCTCTTCCTGAGTTCAAATCTGGCCTCAGATGCTTACTGTGTGACTCTGGGCAAGTCACTTAACTCTGTTCACCTCAGTTTCCTCATCTGTAAAATGAGCTTGAGAAGGCAAACCGCTCCAATATCTTTGCCAGAAAAACCCCAAAAGGAGTCACAAAGAGTTGGACATAACTGATATGATTCAACAATAACAACATCAACAACAAAAACGTCCACTTCTGTCCTGTAGTAAACCAAGCCTCCCTTTGTCGCCATAAGAGATAGCATGGGCATTAGAAAGAACACCAAATTTGGAATCAGTGGACTTCTATTCAAACCTTACCTCAATTCTTTATTGTCTGTATGACCTCAGGCCAGTCATTTCACTGCCTTAGGTTTAAGCGTTCCCATTTACCTGCATCCAGAGAAAGAACTGATAATAGAAGTATATATAGAATAATTTTACATATATACATATCTATATATATATAGATAGATATACATGCATATATATATATGTATACACACCTATTTATGTCTAATGGTAGCCATCTCTAGTGTTGGGGGCAGGGGGAGGGAAGAAAAAGGAAGAAAAAGAGTTACATGATAACTTTATTATATATTTAAAAGGAATAGCAAGTTGTACATAATAGATTCATAGTTTCATGTGCAGTCATCTTTTTTAATTATTATACTATGCTACAGAAATGCTTGTTTTATTCCATAAATTAAAAATAAAATAATTTTTTAAAAAATGAAGAGGTTGAACTTGATGACCTCCAAGGTCCATCATTCCAGCTTGGATTCGGTTATCTAGTTCCTCTTTCCCAAATTATAGAAACAAGACAGATTCTGGCCATATCTGCTTCCAGTCTCTAGGCCATTGTAGTTGGCCATTAACCCTTTTCTTCTGCCTCTCCTGACTAACCTTGATTCACTGCAGATCTCTCTTGCTTCCCCATAACATGGGTGTCTAAATACTTTCTTTGTGTGTATTCCCATGTGTTTTGAAAAATAGGTTGGAAGGGGGCAGCTAGGTGGTGCAGTGGATAGAGTGCTGGCCCTGAAAACAGGAGGACCTGAGTTCAAATCTGGCCTCAGACCAAATACTTGACACTTATTGGCTGTGTGACCCTGGGTAAGTCACTTAACCCCAATTGCCTAAAACCAAAAAAACCACACAAAAAAAAACACACAAAAAAAATAGGTTGGAAGGTTCTAAGAGGCAGGAATTATTGCTTCTCTAAAATACTACTGCTACCGTTACTACTACTACTACTACTACTACTACTACTACTACTACTATTACTACTATTGCTGTTGCTACTCCTACTCCTACTCCTAACTACCCCTACTATTGCTACTAGTACTATTACTACTAGATATTTCCACAGTTCTTTAAGACTTACCAAGCACTTTCTACCCATTAACTCCTTTGGTTTTCACCACAACCCTGTGAGGCAGGTTGTAGAATGGGTGCTGGAGCTGTAGGACCCCACCTCGAATACCACCTCTCCTACTTACCACCTCTGAGACCTCATGCAAATCATTTAAACTCTTTGGACCTTTTTTTCTTCCTTTGTAAATTTGGGTGGGAGGTATAGATTAGATGAACTTGGAGGACTTTTCCAGCAGTAGATGTATGATCGTAGATGATACTGAGAAGCTGGGTGACTTCCCTAGGGTCGTAAGACTAGCTGGTGCCAGAGTCCGGATTCAAACCTGTGTTTGTGGGTACCATGTGCATATCCTTAGATACAGCTTTTCCTGAAAAAAGCTGGCATTTACATAGTGCTTTAAAGTTTGTCAAGTGTCTAATATTCATTATCCCCATTTGCTCTCATGTTCCTTCTTTAGCATGTTTCCACTACACCCAGAGCAGCGCTCAGTGGGAGCTCAATGAATACTGTGGACAGACTGAAATAATTCTGATCATTGGAGTTCTGTTTTAGCAAAGTTCATCCAGTCATTTAACACCTTAACATGCCTCGTGGTGAAAAAGGAAAAGACATTTTGGGGGTGGAATTCTACCCCTGTGGCCAATCCCCCTCCCCCTCCCCCTCCTGTCCCTGGTACTTCAGAAACATAGGGTTTTAGGTGGGTTTCTAAATCTTGAAAGAGTTTTGTTACTTGCAGTCAATCTTTCTACGTCTGTGACCTCAGAAACGGGGGTGGGGGACATGATTTCTTTCTTACAAAGAATTCATTTTTAATATTCTGACAGATTCGGTGTTGGTTCACATCCAACCCTTGGAAGTGTGGTTCAGAAAACTTGCCAGGCTTCATATAACCCACATTCCTCAGGTAATGCAATTCTAGGCCCAAACAGATCCCAGAAGTCTGATCTCCTAAGAAGGGGCCCCGCATCCTGGGTTGGGTATAAGCTCTCAAGCCCTGGCCACCCCTTTCCTCTCCCTCTCACTTTCTCCATCCCTCCCGGCAGAAAGGGTTAAACAGTCAATTATGGAGCTTACTGAGTCTAGGAAACAGCTTCCTGAGACCCAGGTTGCAGAGATCTGAACCAGTTGATGCACTCAGAGATTGGAGAATTTGTTTCATGTTCTGGATAAAGTCCGAGAATTTACCCTCCAAAATTCCTTGGATTTAGTAACATGTCAATGCATTGTGTTAATGCAAGTTTTTTTTTTAAAGGTTAAAAGCCGCCTTCCTTTTTAAGTATGAGTAATCCATCCAAATCCTCCTGAAGGGAACAAAAGGGGTGCGGGTAATTTTCTCTTTCACAAAATGCAGAGACTTCCTCTCTGTGCTCTCAAAGTACTATTCTATGAACTGAAGGGAAATTACACTCCTCACCATTGAAAAAGAGATTATGCAAAATGGGAAGGTAAAGCCAGCAGCCATAATATCAATACAAATACCGGCTTAATGTGCAGCTTGTAAGAGGACAGGCCTACCCTTTCCAGATGTGCATACTCACATCTGTACATTTATTAATTCTTTTAAAAAAATATTTCTATCATTTATGAGGTTGGAAAAGCTGACTCAAAGTGTGACTCCTTAGGAAGATAAAAACAAAACAGAACATGATTTCAGGTGTGCTGGAGGTAATAGGAAGAGCTCAGATTTCTGTAGCACTTCATATTCTCTAAGGGTAAACATGGGGAAATGCTTGCTTTTTACCACCCTGTGAGGTAGGTAGTGAAAGTTTTGCTTCCCACATTTTTCAGAAAAGAACATTGAAACACCTGGAGGTTAAATGACTTGTCTAAGGTCACCATAGCTATTAAATGCTGGAGTTAGAGTGGAACCCAAAGTCTTCTAATTTATATCTAAGTTTTTTTTTAATATACTGTATTACATTATCACCTCTGTTGGTGTCTTCCACATATCCTTAATTATGGGGAGCCTCTATTTAAAAGCCTCCCCAAGGGCTGCCCTTTCCAAACCCCAAAGCTACTTGGAGTAGCTTGGTAAATAGAGCATTGGACATGGAGCCCCGAAGACATGAGTTCAAATTCCACCTGAGATGCTTATTTGCTGTATGATCTTGGGCAAGTCACTTAATCCCTGTCAGCCTCAGTTTCCTCATTTGTAAAATAAGTATAATAATAGCACCTACCTCACATGTTTGTGGTGAGGTTCAAATGAGATCACATATGTATAGGGCCTTATGAACTTTGAAGTATTAGACAGATGCTCGCTCTCATTATTTATCATTCTCCCTGGCACGTTTGGTTCTTCCTCTTTGCAACCAGCTTGCTCTTCATAGGCAAATAGCAGCTATGGGGCCATCTTTACTCTTAAAACTCTTTTTTTCCCCCTCTCAAATCCTGGAGGAGCTCCATAGTTTCTGAATAGCTTGGAGATACCCAAAGGGTTCAGGGGAGGGTAGACAAGCCAGAAGGTCAGATTTGAACTCAGGTCCTCCTGACTTCAGGACCGGTGCTCTATCCACTGCACCACTCAGCTGCCCCGGGGGTTTCTTAAGATTGAGGACAATGGAAGGAAGTGGTGACCCAGATAATTAAAAAGTAGCAAACAACTTTTAAAAACTGATTTTGTGATATATAGATTTACCTGACTATTTCTGTTTAGCTTAGGCTATAGCAAATGAGTTTGTATTCTCTGAGCACATACTGGTGGAAGTGAGGGAAGTCAGCCCAGGAACAGGATGGGTGGCAGAGGGACCACAGCCTGAGGTTGAATATTTGTCCCAAGTAATTCACAATGTGGATAGTTAATCAGGAGATGTTGACGTATAATATTCCAATAATACATGATATCATAGGATTAAAAGGAGTCTTAGGCATCATCTAGTCTAGATGGCCTCAAGGCCACAGGTTCCCCACCCCTGATCTAGTCCAATCGTTCACTTTACAGATGAGGAAGCTGGGGCCCAGAGAGGTTGGTGTAAGAGGCGAGATCTGAACCCAAGTCTGTCTCCTGACCTCAAGTCTATCATTCTTTCCTTTGCTCCATGTTGCCTCTTCTTATTCATTTGGATGTACTTTCCACTGATGCGTGTGAAGCTCTGCTTGCTTTCAGCTCCCTGGGGAACAGGAACAAGATACCTTTGAACTCCTACACTGGATACCTCCTGTTGTCCCCCCCATCTACCAGCTTCCTTTTGTGAATTGTCTTTCCCCATTAGATTGTAAATTCATTGAGGTCAGCGGTTTTTCTTTTTCTCATTTGTATCTCTAGCACTTAGAACAGTACCTGGCATATAGTAGGTGCTTAATAAATGTTTACTGAATTAATGCTTATTGAATAAAACCCTCTATTCCTTAGTAAACTATTTGCTGAGTTATTGTAATAATAATAATAATAATAATAATAATACCACCATATGGTAGCTCACCTTCTGCTAATAAACCTCTCATAATTTAGCTAAGTCCTTTAATGAAAGAGATTCAATCTGCCTCTGCACCTATATTTGAAACCTTTTCAACCTGCCAGAGTTTGGCTTCCATTGTCAAGGCCTTCTAGAGCCCATGATAGGGAGGACTTTAATGAATTCATGTGTCCTTCACTAATTCAGTGGATATTTGATTTCATTGATGTAACTATTGCTTCCTTCCTTGGTGCAGATTGTATTCAAGCCTTTTCATTCTTTGCAATTCTTATACATGTTTTTCAAATATCTTATATGGAGGATCCATCTAATATCTCAGAAAGCTTCCTCTAAATCAGAGGTTCTTAAGTTGGTGTACATATATACATATATACATACATATATGCATACATACATGCACATATATATATAACTATATTTCAATAGAATTGTTTCCTTTGTAATTTTATGAATTTAAAATTTAATTTTATGAATTTAAAAGCATTGTTCATTGGTTTCACCAGATGGCCAAAGGAATCCACGATACAAACAAAGTGAAGAACCCTTCCTCTAGGTCTTCTTATATTTATTGAGTACCAATGGAACACTTACTCTGTCCATCTGTTATCTCTGATTCTATCCCTCTTACAATTCCACCTCTTTTTCTGATTACACATTTTTTTGATGATATCCCTTATGCCACTCTATCCACATAAGTCATCATTGGAAATATACGGCAGTCTACTTGTACCCACCATATATCTTTCTATTGTTCTTTGAGACACTTGTAACTTTAATTCCTCAGAGGCCATGGCCTTCTAAGATTCATGGCCATCTAATATCTCAGGTAGAAAATCTGTGTTTTTTTTTTTTAAATAGGTCTTTATTCCAGAGATCCACTGAGAGTCAGTGAAGGATTCTGTGGTTTACCAAATATAATTCAACCTGCTCTTCTCCTATTGACTTCTGGGCCCAACTCATTGTCCAACTGCAGTATTTTCAATAATCATGGATCCCATTGAGAAGGCCATGTAATTTTTCTAAGACTTGGTATAATCAGCACAATATCATTTACAAATAGGACCTTACTATCTGGAAAGAATTCCTCTTCTATTTGTACTTTGTGCAAGATGCCCTGTCAAATAGAGGCAAGTACCTCGGAGGAGTATGCATATCCATGTTTAATGCCTTGGTTGATGTTAATGATCAGTGAACAGTGTTATGTCTGCATTTTCATTGATCAAGGAATCTTGCATGACGTTAACATGTGCATGAGAAGCTTCTTTTTGGAGAAGAGCCTTTAAAGTTGCATTTTCCTCAACCATGTCAAATGCTTTCTTTGTAATAAATAACAGGTATAGTGTAATTTTATGCCTCACCACTGCCTCTCCTTATCCCCCTTTTCCCCCTGCCCCATATTCTTTGGTACTTGCCCTCTTACTGTTCCTCAAACAAGACACTCCATGACCTGGCTCTGGCTACCTTCTTTAGATCTCGCCCAGGCCTGGAATGCTTTCCCTCTTCTGCCTCCTGGCTCTCTTCAAGTCCCAGTTTAAATCTCACCTTTTACAGGAAGTCTTCCCTAATTTCTCTTAATTCTAGGGCTTTCCCTCTGCTGAGTATTTCCTATTTGTCCTGTAGATAACTTGTTTATACATAGTTTGTTCTGTGCTATCTCCCCAATTAGACTGAGGGCAGGGACTATCTTTTGCCTTTCTTTGTGCTTAGCACATAGTAGGCACTTAATGGATACTTACTGATTGACGTTTGTATGACTGTGAGGATATGGTCTACTATAAAGAATCATGTGCAAAAGCAATGGTCATGTAGATCATTCTCGTAAAGATTATATAAAGAACAGAAAGTGTGACTTAAGGGACTTAGTTCCATATACACTTTAAAGAGACATATAGAGAGAAGGCGTCCACAAAAATAGTTAAGTGACAGGCATGGACTTCTGAATGACTCCCAGGACTGTCAGAACTGCAGATATGTTGGGGAAACTGACTTCCCAGTATGCCCTTTGTTTCCAGCTTGCCTCACTAGACCTCCTTTCTTGAAGGTCTTTTTTTTTCTTATATATCTTTTTTTTTTTAAGATTTTTACTTATTTAATTTTTAATTTATGGAATAAAACAAGCATTTCTGTAACATAACTTAAAAAACATTGCACAAGAAACTGCAAATCTATTATGTACCACTTGCTATTCCTTTTAAATATATAATAAAGTTATCATGTTAATTTCTTTTTTCCTTTTTTTCCCTCCCTTTCTCCCCACCCCCGCAGAGAGGCTAAAGACACAAACACATCTTTTTTTTTTTACGTTTCTAGAACCATCTTCCATAATTCTCCTAGTGCAGATACGCAGTATAATATTCAACATTCTATCACTGAGGAGTCATGACTGTAGCTCCCAGGGTCCTGGTAGCCACTCAAAATCCATGTTTATCTCTCTTGTCTTCCTTTCTCAAAATCCTTTATCCACAAGTCTCTTCAAAGAGTGTCTGGAGTCAACTCTTTAAGCCCTTTGTGGCACATGCACAGGACTGAGCTCAACATTCTCTCCACCAATCAGAAATCACATCTCCTTCTGCATACACAATAGCATGTAATATTGTCCCAAGCATGGCTAAAAGCTGGGTTCCATTCACATGTGTATTTTAATTAGTGGAACATTAATAGAACACAGGAATAAATAAAATCTATATAGCCAGCAAATCGAAAAGAACTCTGGTCACACAGCATGATGTGGTAGAAAGAATATTGAACTTAGAGTCAGAAGACCCAAGTCTGGGTCCTAATTTTGTTAGTCCCAGTTTTTGTCAAATCATAGCCTCTCTAGGATTCTCCATGTGTTCATCTCTAAAACATGCTTGTTTGGACTAGGATATCCTCAAGGGCCCATTCAACTCTGATACGCTATGATTCCAGTGTTAATGAATCTCCCAAACAAAAGCTTAACCATTGTTCTATTATAAACATGAATATTATGGAGCCACTTGAAATAGTCAGATGGCATAGGGATGTGCTGAAGCCAGCTCAAATTGGCTCATGAGAGTTGATTGTTAAATTTTTAGTGTGAGCATTTACACCTTGGAAACTGGCAAAAATACAAATCAAGGCTTTGATATATTGTTTTGTTGATTATCTAGATTTAAGGAAGTGATGGAGAAAATATTTATAAAGCAGATAAAATTTGAAAGTATGTGGTATACACCTTTTTTTTTTTTAAAGAACCAGTTAAACATTTACCAGAACAGTGCTGCATATGGGATAATTAGAGACCTCTAGGACCAGGCTTTAAGAATTTCCAAGTTGTTGGAAACAATGCATTTTATAGCCATAGAGTAGATTCTAAGTGTCATAATATCTTGTGCAAGAGCAATGTAAATATGGAAGCCCAGGATCTCAGATCTGGAAAAGAATTTGAGGATTCAACACATGTCCTCAAATGAGGGCCATCTGAAACATTAGCCCAAGACTCACTTGATCGTTGGTTTTTTGTTAGTTCATTTTTGTTTTCTTTTTTAGGCAATTGAGGTTAAGTGACTTGCCCAGGGTCACACAGCTAGTAAGTGTCAAGTGTTTGGTCTGAGGTCGGATTTGAACTCAGGTCCTCCTGATTTCAGGGCTGGTGCTGTATCCACTGCGCCACCTAGCTGCCCCCAATCATTGGGTTTTGATGGCTCAGAGTGAGCGTAAATAGCAATTGTTTCTGTTTTGGCCAGAAACTCTCAGGGTCTTCCCCTCTCAGACTAATTATTTTTTTTGAGTAGGTGAAAGAGGCCATTTTTTGCCTCCTTTCTTACCTAGCCTTAAGCACTGAATGGGTATTGCTTCAGACAAACTGAGATGTAGGAAAGACCATAGTTGAAAGAGGCCGAGGTCTCCTACTGCATCCTGGGCTATCTCCAGTTGTCCTAATCTATATTTTGCCACTGGATCTAGATGGCTTCGGAGGAGAAAGTGAGGCTGGTGACTTTGCACAGCCCTGCCTCACTTAAACCTGATTCACTTGCAAGCCAGGACATTACCTTTATGATGTCACTGGCCCTCTTCAAGAACAAAGGACAAGCACCAACACCTGGATATGAATGGGAGTTTCCTCTGCACTATCTCAGACAAATGAACTACTGGCTTTTACTGGAAGATTTCTAGAAAGGAGAAACCCACTAATTCCAAAGACAGCCCGCTCCATTTTTAGGTATCCCTAGTTGTCAAGCTATTTTGCCTTGCATTGAGCTGAAATTGACCTCTCTATAGCTCCAGCCTATGGCTAATGTGTCTTCTCTGAAAGAACCTTTCAGATTCATGAAAACGGTTATCGTGTTCTCCCTAAGTCTTCTCTTCTTCATGATAAGCTTCTTAATTCTTTAAATCAGTTCTTATATGGCACACTCTTCAGTCCACTCCTAACCTTCTGCATGTGTGCTCAATGCCATAAGTGCATTTGAAATATTTTTCCCAAAATTAGATGCCTAGATTTAAACAAAAAAAACTAAGACAAAGTCAGCCAAGACCAGAGCAGAGCAAGGTGATCATCTTTACTAGGGAGTAACTATGCCCTCTCCTAATGCAGTCTAAGGTTATGCTATTTTTTTTCTTGCTATGTTACATTATTGATTTATATTAAGCTTGTAGTCCACTGAAACCCCTACGGTTTTTTGTTTTTCACCTTATAGGGAACACAGTGACAAGCGGAGCTTGAACTGAGTCGGGTAACCAATATGTTGAGAAGACACACATCTGTGCATTTATGAGTGTGGAGTTAGTGATGTGTAAACTGAAAAAGAAACTTACAGGAGATGTGATAGCTATCCTCAAATATTTGAAGGGTTGTCATGTGAAAGAAAAAGTAGATTTGTTCTACTTGTCCCTGGACATCAGAACTAAGATAAATGGAGGATGGGGGAGTTTCAAAGAGGTCAATTTCAGCACGATATAAAGGAAAAAAAAAAGTAAAAATCAGAACAAGCTTCTTAAACACTAGTGTTATTAAGAATTGAAATGGGCTGCCTGGCAGGTACTGAGTCTCCTATCACAAGAAGTCTTTAAGCAGATTGGAGAGAAGAGGGTTAGTAGAGAGTTAGTCTAGAAGCCTCTGAAGTTTCTTTCCAGTCCTGAAATTCTATGACTGTATTTATGGGGGAAGAGTTTTCTTTTTGAAGCAAAACTTAATTGGGGATTTATTTTAGCCCCTTAGCTCTGATGTGAATGCTTTCTCTTGGCTTGGTCTAGAGGCTCAGGTGTGCTTGGCTGCAGTAAGAGTTCTAAAATACTCACTTTGATATGTGCATACATTCTAATTAATCTTCATTAAGCTGGGCCTTTAAACAGATGCTTATATTAGGGGCCTTTCCTGTTCAGGTCTGGTCTAGCTAAGTTCTCAGCTCATTCTACAAGACCCAAGGGTCTTATCATGCTGAAGGCTGTTCAACATTTGACTAGGAAATCGTCATAAAATCTTCCAACTCAATGCTCCTTCACTGATTTGGCAGCTGTTACCAGTTGAAATAGTAATTGAAGCTGGTCATGAGTCTGGCACTGACAGGGCCTTCCAAAGAAGTGAATGGCTCATGGCAGATTTAAGAGGAGGGACATTAATAAGCAAACCTTGGTGAGCCTCTCAGGTCCTTCACAGATTTTCTCTGGTCCAATGGCCCTTCTCCACATTGACATTCCTGGAGTGAGATTTTCTCCTTTTGCCAGCAATAATGGAAATGCTCTCTTCTCTGCATAAAGATGGTGCTACTGACCCTTCCTCAGAAGGGCAAACCCTTTGAATTGTTTTCCCTAACAGAGCAGGGACTCTCAGTTGGAAGGAGTCTTAGATCAACCCTTGATCTAGTGCCTGAATCTTTTAACACCATAAATGAGCAATCATCCAGCCTCTGCCTGAATACATTCAAGGACAAGGAACTCTATTTCATGAGACAGATTATTCTGAGCAGCAAGGAAAAGAGAGGTTGCCCATTTCAGTAGTGGGGCTGGGTTTCCAGTGGGCCAGTCATAGTTGCTCAACCATTCTCCCTCATGACCAGCAGCATATACTTCTAGGACATGTGGCCAGGGCTCAGGCCAGGGCTCAGCAGGGGAATAGTCTGGCTGGGCAAACACCATGATTGTGATGTTACCTCCTATGAACCATAGCCAGCCCCTTCCCCGACTGAGCCCTGGCAGGGGGAAAGAGCTTTGCACAGAGCCAAACCTGAATAGCTCATGTGGAGATCAACTTCATATGAATGACTTCATGCTTGGACTTGCCAGGATTGTCCAATATACTTAGCATTTGCCCTCTGTGGCCAATGGTGCACTGAGGGAGCCAAGGAGCTACTTGCCTAGGCTTTAGAAATTTCACTTAACTGGGAAATCAGAAAAGGCTGATATCATCCCATACTGTCATGGGGACACTTACACTTCCAGATTCTCCATTTGGAGCCATGATAAGGGACCTTCCTTGATCTTCTGTCACCAGGCTACAATATGTCACCTTAAAGTGCTATCCAACTGTGAGTTTTTGCTCTAATAAGATGAAGGCATGGAACTCTCAAATTCTGTAAGCTTGGAAAGGATATCTTTTAAAGGGGATTTGAGACTAAATTCATAGAGTCTTGAGTTAGGTTCAAATTCTTTAAGTGAGTTTCTACTGAGGGACCTGCAATACATATTCTCATTTTGGTGGATGTCATGCTTTTGTTTGTCTGAGGTTTCTTTCCATTTGATAAGTTATTTGAGAACAGGGTCTGTGTGTATTTTTTACTTTGTACTCTAAACACTAGGGGGTCCAGTTAATATTCGTTGCTATATAACCTAATAGGACAGTTGGTGGTGCAGTGGATAGAGTGCTAGGCTTGGAGTCAGGAAGACTCATCTTCCTGAGTTCCAATCTGGCCACATACACTTACTAGCTGTGTGACCCTGGGCAAGTCACTTAGCCTTGTTTGCCTCGGTTTTCTCATCTATAAAATGAGCTGGAGAAGGAAATGGCAAACCACTCTAGTATATTTGCCAATAAAACTCCAAATGGGGTCACAAAGAGTTGGACATGACTGAAAATGACTGAACAACAACAAAAATACCCTAGCCAAATGAAATTGTTGAACATGTAGTGGAAGTTTTTACATCCTGCACATGTCACGAAGAGGTGGGTGTATTTTAAGAGTTGCAGAACAAATATAAGATACCCCATACTTCAGAGTATGGTCTTTCTGGAAATGCCTTTATAATTATCCTCTTACTAAAAATAATAGGGGCAATATCACATCTAAGGCCTTATGCTATACACACTAAGCTAGCTTTTCCTGAAAAGCTGTACTTGAGACTTAGTCATCATCATCTCAGGGACCTAAAGGCTCAGGCTATAGGCTTCCCATTGTCCTAGACACAACAAGCTAGGGCATGAGGAGTCACCTGGCTTCTCTCTCAAGCTATTGACTGGCAAATCAACATGACTAGCCCTGGTCCAGGGAAACTCCAAGCACTCAGCTGAATCAAGACTGCATGCTCACTGAAGAGCTTTTCTCTGCTATGAATTTCCTTCTTCTACAGCTAGCGTTGCTTCTGAGGGTTAACCATCAAATGTTCCAGCAGTATCTCATTTTATTCTGATATTGAGCTTGATGTACAAGACTAGTCTGAATCATGCCTGGCAGGCTACAAGCTGTCTGTGCCACTCATTTCGATACTCATATTCCTCCTTGATTAACTAATTTTGTGTGTCTGTGTGTGTGTGTGTGTGCGCGCGCGTGTGCGCGTGCATGCGCAATGGAGAGAGGTGATGGGCCTGCCTAGAATATAAGGTCCTGGACAGAAGTTAAAATGTCTTCTATTTCTTTTGTATTTTCCTCATGCCTACAGTGTTTTCACATACTGGGTACCCAATTGATCCTTAATCATTATCAGAATTATCATCATCATCCATCACTCACTTTTCTAGAAGTGCTTGAAAGTTTACGATGCATTTTCCTCTGACAGGCAGGTTTTGTAAGTATTATCATACTGGTTTTTCAGATGGAAAAATAGATGCATGGGAAATTAATTGATTTGTCAGTGTCATACAACTATAAGTGGTATGAGTGAGCTAGCACACAAATTCCAGTCTTCTTGCTTCAAGACCAGTTTTCTGTCCAATTAATCAGTGAACATTTATTTAGTACCTAATGTGTGCCAGAGACTGTTCTGAGGGTACAAATACAAATAAAAAAGAGTCCCTGTCCTCTAAGAGTTTGTATTCTCTTTGGTAAGATAACATAATAATATCTGCTCATATGTTGTTGTTGAGGTTTTGGTTCTTTGTTTGTTTAGTTGTGTCCTGCTCTTTGTGACTCCATTTGGAGTTTCTTGGCAAGGATATTGGAATGGCTTGCCATTTCCTTCTCCAACTCATTTTACAGATGAGGAAACTGAGGCCAACAGGGTTATGTGACTTGCTCAGGGTCACACAGCGAGTAAGTGTCTGAGGCCAGATTTGAATTCAGGAAATGAGTCTTCCTGACTTCAGGCCCAGCACTCTTTCCACTACATCACCTAGCTACTCATATAGTCATATAGGTATGTATAAAATTCATGCAAAATTAATATCAGCCAATTTGGGAGGGGAGAGTCAATAGCATCTGGAAGGGGTTGGGAAAGGCCTCATGTAGGAGGTGGCATTTGAGCTGAACTCTGAAGGATGCTAAGAAAGAAGTAAAGGTGAGAAGGGTGTGGGTTCCAGGCATGGTGGAGATGCAGGGCCAGGAGATGGAATGGCATGTGTGAGAAACAGTAATAAGGCCAGTTTGGCTACAGTGCAGAGTGCCTGAAGGGCAGTAATGCATTAATAAGCTTGGAAAGATAGATCGGAGCCAAGTTATGAAGGATTTGTAAAGAAATTATCTCCAGATCTCAAACCCCTCAGACAGAGCTAGCAGTTTCCTCATCCCCTTGCAGATGATTCTTATCGCTAATAGTAACAGCTCATGCATCTCCAGCACTTCAGTAGTTTCAAAGCACCCTCCTCACAACAGCTCTATGATGTGGGTAGTTCAGATGGTATCTTCTCTATTTCATGGATAAGCTCAGATGATGAAGCTCATAGAGTTAAAGAGACTTACCTATAGTCACACAGCTGGTGAGGGTCAGCGGTGGGATTGGAACCCAGGTTTCCAGAGTCCTCAATCTGTCCACCATAGCAGTGCACCAACATGCTGCAGCTGTGGGAGAGTAAGATTTGTCCTTGGTTCTGGTTCCACATTCTATATCCTGTATTCCAGTTCCCTGACTCGTGTTTTTGGGGACGATGTTTTCAAAACAGCAATAATAGTAATTATTGTGATTGGTCAGTTGTGTCTGACTTTTTGTGACCCTGTGGACCATAGCATACCAACACTGTCCATGGGGATTTCTTGACAAAGATACTGGAGTGATTAACTATTTTCTTCTCCAGTGGATTAAGGCAGAGTGTCTGAAGCTGGATTTGAATTCCAGTCTTCCTGACTCCAGGTCCAGCATTCTGGAGTCACACACTGAGCCGCCTAGCTGATCCTAACAATAATTATAGCGCTCTAAAATACTAGAATTGGAAAAAATCTTTAGATATTATTTAATTTCTTCCTTCCTCTCTATTTCTACTCCTTCCACCATCTTACTCCAAGCCTTAATTATTTCTTCACCTGGACTCATGTTATGACATTCTTCTAACTGTTCTTCCTACCTATAGTGTTTTCCTATTCCAATCTATCATATACATGGTTGCCAGGTTCATAGTCTAACGTTCATTCCCAGCAACTGCCTTGCTCAAAATTTTCAATGACTCCCCATTGTTTACTGAATAAAGCCTAAACTCCTTGGTTTGGCATTCATAGTGTTCCATGTCACTTGCTAATGACGGCTGTCAGATATTCCTTCCCTAGAGAATAAGATTAGTAGGCATGGTTCAGATAGTCAATAGTCAATAAACATCAATTAAGCATCTATTTAGGGGCAGCTAGGTGGTATAGTGGATAGAGCATCTGCTCTGGAGCCAGGAAGACCTGAGTTCAAATGTGGCCTCAGATGCTAGCTGTGTAACCCTGGGTAAGTCACTTAATCCTGTTTGCCTCAAATGCCGCAGTTTCCTCAAACATAAAATGAGGAGGAGGAAATGGCAAACCACTCCAGTATCTTTGCCAAGGAAAACCCTAAACGGGGTCATGAAGAGTCAGACACGTCTGAAACAATTCAACAACAAATGGATTATACTAAATGGCCATTGAAATCTTCCAACTCTCTGATTCTGTGACTCCCTTAAATACCCTTGCAGAAATTAGCCTCCATCTACTCAATAGACACACACAGAGTTTTGTTTCATTCCAAAAGTTTTGTCCGTATGGGTTCTTTCTCATTCTCATCTGCAAAGTCTCTAGGACTGTCCCTTCCCTCCCCACCCCACCTCCATTTCACCCCTTATGCCCAAAGACAGGGAGGATATTCGTCAATTCTGGCCCACATTTGGAGCTTGTCTTGGTACCTTGCAATCCCTTTCCCCAAATGACTCTGAGATTGGGCTCCTGCTATAACAGTGGAATTGTGGGAGAGGTTCCAGGGCCTCTTCTTCAAGCCTGGCCTGAAGTATGGGAGGTAGCCTGATAGAGTGGATACAGTACAAGCTCTAGAGGTCAGAGGACCTAGATTCAAATCCTACCTTTCTCATTTATTACTTATATGACCTTGAACCTCCCTGGGCCTCAGTTTTCTAACCAATGAAACGAGGGCATTAGACTAGACGATGTCTCTGGTCTCTTCTAGATTTAGTGCATATAATAGACACTTAATAAATATTTGTTGAATAGGGCCTTACAGTTTACAATTACAATAATCCTATGAGTTAGGTACTTGCCCAAGGTTATACAGCTAATCAGTGGCAGAGCTGGAATTTGAACGTGGCTCCCTTGCTTCTAATTCTGGAGTTCCTGTAGTTATATCATGCTTAAAGGAATTTCCAAGTAACTCCTCCCCCAGCTTTACAAATGGGCAACAGATCCCTCCCAGTACAGTAAGCAGAATCTCACACTCAACCTTCTGGGAAATAAATATATCTCTTAGGTTGGAGGGGAGTTAATATAAGGGGGAAAAGTTGTTTGAAATAGTTTTGAAAAAGCTCATAAATCAATTCCTTGTAGTAATTCAATCTATGCTACATAAAACCATTAGTACAAGGGAATCCACAGTGAGGTCAGAGCCACAGAGAATCAGAGTCCCATGTGATTTCAGTGCATTGCCAAGTGTGGACTGCAATTCCGGGTAAATAAAAACCTCCTTCACCTCAAGGGGAAGCATTGCCCAGGAGGGCACTTAATCGCCTTTAGTCTAAGGTCAGTTGTCTCCTGGACAAGAGAAACCAGATGGGACACTGAGGCAAAGATCCAAGTGATGTCACCCAGGCCCTGCAGCACTTGAGGCTAAGCTGGCTTTCTTCCCTTTCTCTGCCAGGACTGAACTGAAAATGGGCCTTTTTTTTTTTTTTCAATTCTTGGCCTCGTTAGGGTAATAGCCTTAATCTGAAAGAACTCATTTATTGTATCTAGCACATGTGGATGCTTCTAACCATCCCTTCACATCATACATCTTGGTGTTGAATAGGCCCTATGGGGTACAGAGCCCTGGGTAAGACTGGTGTAAAGGACTCATAAGCCAAGTGGTCATCTCTGCATTGGAGAACAAGACTTCCTCTGCTCAGGGGTACCAACGTACTCTGCTAGATGTACGTTTCTAGTATAACTCATGGAGACTTTCTAGAATAAATTAAGATTTTTGTAACTTTAGACTCTGATTTAGAAGTAAATTTGGGTCCAATCCTAGACAATAAAGGAAACCTCATGAAAAGGAAAAAAATCATTGTATGTAAATTTCTGAAAACTTAAAAAGAAAAATAATTTTTAAAGAGGAGGAATTACCTTTGCATGACTGTTACAAAGTAACTTGTTTCACTCTGGTTTTGCCTTTCTCTGCTATGCAGTGTGGAAAGGTGTTGCCTAGGAAGCAGGTACAGGAGTGTAAAGGGCTCTGAAAGCCAAGCAGGTATGTGTGTGTGTGTGTACAAATTATATATATTTGTCACAGTTTAAATGTTCATTTGCAGGAGGAAATGACATCAAGGCTATGTAAGTAGAAGGCCTGATGATGGCAAGGAGAAGGGAATAAAAGATGAAAAAAATGTGACTTCACACTGAAGGGACTCCTGAGGTATAGAATCAGAGGAAAAAAGAGAGCTTGTGATGATTGATTTCAATTTTTTTTGGTGTGGGTTAAAGTATAAGATGAGAACCTCTACTAAATACGCAAAGGCATAGTATAAATCACTTGAGGAGAGAGGCGAAGAGTTGGAACAGGTGCTGTAGGCAGTGTGATCGGGTCTGCATGGGGAAGAGTCAAAGTATTGCCCTGTAACAGTGAACCCAACTGAGAGTAAAGAGCACATTCTTAGTCATCACAGTTCTGTGACTTCCCTCAGTGGTATTCAGCACTACATGATTATGAACAAGTAAGGTGGGGTGGGATGGTAATCCAGTGTTAGGATTTGGGAAAGAATGAGGAGAAGAGTAGAAGACAGCTTAATGGAGAACTGGTTAACTATAGCATTAAGATTAAAAATGGAAACAAGTTAGGAAACAAGAGAAGGGTAATATATGGTTGGGGTTTAGAAAAGGATGAGGGATGAGAGAACAGAGGCTTAGAGAGAAAGGATAGTATATTGCAGAACTATGTAACTATAGCCTTAGGATAGAAAAGGGAAAAGTAAGGACAGTGGGCAGGAGAAGGAAGAAGTAGAGTGACTAAAGGTTGTGGCACACACAAAGCATTTGTTTAGGTAGGGTAAAGCAATGGAAGAATAAGGAGTCATGGACAAAAAGGGAGCTTCAGAGCTCTGGAATGCATCTGAAGGATAAAGATTAGATGAAGGGCATGCCACTCCCTAAGTGACACTGAGTCAGAACATGCAAGTCGTACAACTTGGAGACAGTTCTAGATAAGAAATTTTTCCTTACATTGACCTGACTCTGCCTTTTTATAATTTCTACCCATTGTCCCTTGTTCTGTCCTCTGGGCCTTCAAAAACAAGATTAGTTTCTATTTCATTTGGCAGCCTTTCAGATACTTGAAGACAGTCATCATGTCCTCTCTGAGTTTCTCTGTGCTTAAGATTCCCAATTCTGTCAACCAATCCTTGTACAGCTTGGTTTTGGACAGTCTGGGAATTCCGGTCAAATTCCTCTAAATCCAGTCCAGTTTACCAATGTTTTTCCTAGGGTGCTGCATAGAGAATTGCATTTGAACTTCTACATGTGATCTGACCAAGACCAAGGACAGTGACGCTATTGCATCTCTTGTTCTGGTCACTGCTTATCTTCCTTCTCATCCAACTTTCAGGGTCCAGACTTTCAAGCATTATGAATTGGTCATTTTAGGAAAAGATTTCTCACTCATAGTAAGGGAAGGATGCTTTCTTCATGTGGTCCATCGTGGGCCTTCACCATAGTTAAGAGTCTTTGAGAAACGTACCAAATTGTACCTCAGGTTATTTTTAACTTGGTTTTTAGGACTCCGTTTGCTTTCTAGGATTTTTCACTTCACCCCTTAATATTGCCACGCTTAGCTGTTTTGGTAAAGTTCTCTTCTTTGGTTTTAAAAATGACAACTAGGTAGAAATGCCAGGCAAGCCCTCTGTTAACCATGCCTGTGGCTGAAATCTCACATTTCAGTCTATTAAGTAATATTCAACACACTCCCCCTCACCTATATAAGGTGTGTGTGTTGGAGGTGGGGAAAGCCTATTCTGGAAATTCTCCTGTTCACTGTGTACCTTTTTACAGACAAAGTAAGTCAAATTCCTTAGTTTCCTTGTTGGAGAACATGCACATTTATTGATAACTTACATGCATTCATATAGATGTAATGTTATAATGGCTTAGTGAGGTAAATAAGAGGGGATTACTTTTACCCCATTGTACGGATCGAGAAACTGAGACGTGACCTATAAAACGTTACTTAGAGAGACAATGAAAAAGTCCAGAATAGAACTCAGATCTCCCGACTCTCCCATCAAAGGACTTAATCAATCTTCCTAGCATGAGTCAGTTTCCTAGAAGAAAAAAAAAACGCTAATGTTCGGCTGAAATCAGGCCAGGCTCACCTGACTGCATGCCCACAGAAGTAAGAAGGCTTCTCTGACAGAGGACTATGTCAGTTTCAGGTTGGGCATCAGGTTCCCCATTGGACAAGAGCACATTAGATCCTTGTTCCCCGAAGGTTTCTATTTCCACATGTTTGTTGAATGCCCTGAATCACAAACTTGATCTCTGGGTCCCCAGAAAGGAGGGATTTGCTAAATATAGAACATAGCAAAGTTGAACTTTGTTTATTCTCACCAGGAGAATAAAATGGAAGTTAACTTTTTACCCATTCCCTTCACAAAACCATCAGCAGTATCACGAAATCTTTTCAAGATCAAAAGCTGAGTTTCTTTACAAAGGTTGTCACAATGAATTAATTTGCAGATCTTTCATCCCTTCTTTCCCACTGTGCAGAAACGATGCTGAGGAGGCTTGCTCTTCTCTACACGGATCTCGTAGCAAAGGTTGTCACAAGGACTCTCTTTGCCCTCCTTCCTTCATTCCCCTGCACTCCCCCACCCCCAAACTGCCACCCCTCTCAATCTCTTCTGGTCTTTTACTTATCACTTGGTATCTTTTCCACCTGGCACTGCCTGAGTAACCTAAACTGATGTGCAGGTATTGATACCTTCCTGTGCTGTGGTCCAAATAAGAGATTGTAAGGACAGCCTTGAAGAGGGGGAACTGAGATTGGATAAGGGTGGGGGTAAGTGGGGAGGGTTGTGGGGAGAGTGAAGGTTCTAATCTCCTAGCAGGCCTTAACATACTAACTTCCTCAGTTCCTTTCTCTCCTCATGACAGAGTTGCCTGTCCTCTCTGGGAACAGATTGTCTTTATCGTCAGTACTTCTGACTAGCTCCAATCAACACGTTTCTTTAACTCTCTTAAAAGAAGCTTATTACAGCTCTTTACGATACCATGAGATTCTAACTCTGTCTGATTAATTAGGAGATTTAGAAATATGTGAGTGTGTGGTGTGTGGAAGAAACTGCTATAGATGAGCCAAGCACTGAGCAAATTCACTTATTAGATATTTAAGGCCGCATCATTTATGGTGGCAAAAGGCATATTTTGGAGGACTGGGATTTGTCAGCAAGCAAAACATGTTTTCAACTTAACCCTCTATGGTGAACTCACTCTTCCTTCTTTGTTCAGGGCTCTGCTGCATTTTGCCCCCAAAGATAAGTCTGAAACTCTCTCCTTAACCCAGGTACAGAGTAGAAAGAATTAGAAAGTCTGAGAAGCCTGAGGTTGTACCAGTATGGTGCTAGTTGAGGCAAAATGACAAGGAATCTGGAATGATGGTTCAGAAGAGAAAGGCGTGTGGGGTCTTTATTAAACAGCTGAGTCCACCATCCTATTATTCATCAAAAAATAAACACTCCCCTCAACATTCTGCTTCTTTGTCCTTGTACCCCAAAAGCTAACCTTGAAGGCAAGTCTGCAAAATTCTAGTATATCACCATCATCAGTGAAAACCATTACTTAGGCATAGAGGTATGGGGCACTGATAAGAAAATTTCATACAGTAAAAGTCACAGTATCATAAATTTAGAACTGGAAGGGACATTAATCCAACCCCCTCATTTTATGTGAGAATTCTGAGATCCAAAGAGGTCTAAGAGGAGTATATAATATAACATAATATAGTATGATATGATATGATATATGACATGATATGATATAATACAATGTAATATAATATAGTATAATATAATAAATATAATATGGTAGAGTATAATATAATGTAATATAATAATATACCATAATACAATATAATATAGTACAGTATAGTATGATGTGATATATGATATGCTATAATGTCTTCTAACTCCAAATACAGCTTTTCCCCAAAGACCTGGGCTTGAAATCAGGTTTTACTATTTGTTGCTTATCTATCTTTGAGCGAACTACTTACACTTGAGAGGTGGATGTCATAATAGAGAGACTATAGGACTTGTCAGGAAGACTGCAACTTGAATATCACCTTCACGCTTCCTAGCTGTCTGACCATGACTTTTTGTCACCTTACCTCCCTGATCCTCCTTTCCTAATCTGTAAAATGGAGAGAATAATACCAATCTCATAGGCAGCTAAGTGGCTCAGTGGATAGAATACCAGGCCTGGAGTCAGGAAGCTCATCTTCATGAGTTCAAATCTGGCTTCAGACACTTACAAGCTGTGTGACCCTGAGTAAATCACTTCACCCTGTTTGTCTCAGTTTCCTCATCTGTAAAATGACCCAGAGACGTAAATGGCAAACCACTCCAGTATCTTTGCCAAGAAATGTGATCATGAAGAGTTGGGCATGACTTAAATAACTGAATAGCAGCAATAACATAGAGTTGCTGTAAGGCTCAAAATAGATAATGGACTTAAGGGGAAAAGAAGAATAGAAAAATGTTCAGACCATCTTGCCATCACCCAGCAAAAGCCTGGCACTTAGGTCCTTAACATATGCTTGTATATTAAATGGTCATTTTAGTTTCTCTTAGAAAACCCAATTCAAACTGATTTCCAGAATAGTTGGGCTAATTCACAGCTCCACTAACAATGTGTTAGGGTACTTATTTTCCAACATCGACTGTACCCATCCTCTGTCATCTTTGAGTAGATTGTATTAAACTTTCTTCACCATAGCTTGCTCATTTGTACAATGGACCTAACAATATCTACCCTGACTACTACGAAGGAATCAAAGAATATAGGAAATTCCTGGCAAACTGAAGTGCTCTACAAATGCAAGCTATCATTGTAGAATGAAATAATCTTAGTAGTAATAATGTTAAATGCTGGGAATACAAAGATATACAGAATAGCCCCTGCCCTTCAGGGTCTTATATTCTAGGTGGGGAAACAAGACACCCTCACATAAAAAGAAAAATAACAACCTAAGATGGCCAAATGATTATTAACAATAACTGATACATGCAAGAAATGACTAGTTAAATGAGATGAGAGATTTCATTAGTCAGCAGCCCATGATTAATTGTCCAATAAGTGATACAAACAGAGAATCTTGTAGACTCCTATCCAGAGGTGGGAGAACTCCTGACAGTTCCCCTTTTTATTGTTTATAAAGCACTTTTATTATGAGTCTAAAACATGTAAAGTGAATATTTATCTTATTTTCCAGTTAAGGAACTTGAGGCAAAGCCATAATCCGTAATCCATCCAAGATCACACATCGATTAAGTGCCTCAAACTCAGGTCTTTTGATAGCAAATCTAAAGTACTTTTTCCATTGCTAAAATGGGCTGAGAAGGATTATTGCAGAAGTGAGCTGGGCCTTGAAGAATGAGTAATACTTACATGATGAAAAAAAAGGATGCCCATTTTAGTAGGAGTAGAAAAAGGTAGGCAGGTTAGCACAAGAGGAGCAGCCCAGGCACTATACTAAGCACTGGGAATATAGATATAAACAGAGGGACAGTTTGATAATCCTTGCTGTCAAGGAGCTTACATAGAAAGTGTCATAAAATTAGATGAAGGAGAAATCACTTCCAGTTGGTATGATGAAGAAAGATATCACGGAAGAGGTATCATTTTATTTGAATTTTGAACTAAGAGAAGGATTTCTACAGACCAAGATGATGAGAAAATTCATTCTAGGCTTGGAGAATAGTATTAGCCAAGGCATGAGGGTAGAAGCCCCTTAGAGGGGCAGCTAGGTGCTGCAATGGATCGAGCATGGGCCCTGAAGTCAGGAGTATGGGAGTCCAAGTCCGGCCTCAGGCACATAACACTTAGTAGCTGTGTGACTCTGGGCAAGTCACTTAACCCCAATTGCCCCATTTAAAAAAAAAGCCACTAAGACAAGATTGGAGAATTGTAAATACGTTATGTTTAACTACAACGTAGAGTATACATCGGGGAGTTGTGTGAGGAAAGCTGAAAGATACAACTATTTATTGCATTTATTTATTTCTTACCATATAGATTTTTAAATTAAATAATATTTATTATGTCTTTGTTTTTAAATTCCGTTTTTCCAGTTATATTGATGTGTTTTGTTTTTATATCACATACATTTATAGATAACTCCTACTTCATAAGAGGTCTTTTATAACAAAAGTAAAAATGTTAAATACAACTAATAATACTAATAATACAACTAACAATTATTTCATTGGAAAGTGCATACAACATTTCACATCTGTAATACCTTCTCCCACCTATTTTAAAATAATAGAAATCAATTTCCTCTTCTTCCTACCCCCTACCCCATTAAAAAAAAGAAATAAAGCAAATTTCATATAACAATATGGATAGTCAAGGAAAACAAATTCCCCCAGGGGTTGTATACAAAGGTGGCACAGTGGATAGAGCATCGGGCCTGAAGTCAGGAGGATCTGAGTTCAAATCTGTATACAAAAATATATATGTCGTCTTCCTCACCCTGAATCTATCAACTCTCTATAACGAATGGCACGTTTTATCATTGGTCATATACATCTCCTATCTGTTCCTGTCTCTCCACTCACATGATCATCACCTCATCACCCATTTTCTGGGCTATTGTAATAACCTTCTAATTGGACTCCCAGATTCTCTCCCTTCTACAGCCTATCCTCCACACTGCTACCACATTGATAATCCTAAAGTATGACTGGGATTGTCATTCCCTTGACTGAGCCGTGTTGCAAAAGAAAATACACAAAATAAACAAGAAAAATAAAGAAAGTGAAAAAATGTGCTCCAATCTGCACTTCAGTGTTCATCAGTTCTCTCTCTGGAAGTAGATATCTCTTCTCATCTTGCATTGTTTGGAATTGTCTTGGACTATTCTACAGGAACTTCTCAAGAATCTTTAGTGGGTCCTTATTATCTCTAAGATAAATTACAAAGGCCTCAGCTTGGGTTGGAAATCCCATACAAACTGGTTGTAACTTTCTTTTTCAGGCTTATTTTGCATTTCTTTTTCTTTCTTTCTTTTTTAGGCAATTGGAGTTAAGTGACTTACCCAGGCTCATACAGCTAGTAAGTGTCAAGTGTTTGGTCTGAGGCTGAATTTGAACTCAGGTCCTCCCAACTTCAGGTCCAGTGCTCTATCCACTGTGCCACCTAGCTGCCCCTTCTCACCAACTTTTTATTCCAGCCAAATTAGCCTTGTTGCTGCTATTCCTTCGACTTGGCATCACTCTAATTTCTGTGCCTTTCCAGGCTATCTACCATGCCTGAGACACATGACCTTCTGACCATGCCTTCCTGAAATCCCACGCTTCCTTTGAGGGCAGGTGCAGGTGCCTCTTTGCACAGGAAGACTTTCCTATCTCCTGAGATGCCATTGTCCTCTCCTTCTCCAAATAATCATGTATTCATTTATCCATTTTACTTACTGTATCTCCCTAATAGAATGAGGACAGGGACTGTTTTGTTTTGTTTTATCCTTGAATCCTCAGTACCCAGCAGCATATTACACTGTAGCAAATAGACCTGGAATTTCATTGCAATAAAAAAAAAATCCTTTGAATGAGTCAATTCCTTCCATCAATGCAGGTCAACACCTTTGGCAAATTAGTGAACTGTACAATCCTATAATCATAGATTAAAGGCTTAGAATGGATCTTAGAGGACATTGAATTCAATCCATTCATGTTCGAGATGAGGAAACTGAGACACAGAGAAGTTGGGTGAATGGACCAGGGTTTTATAGTTTATAAGAGTCTGAGGTGAGATTTGAACTCAAGTCTTTCTGATTCAAGGCCAAAATTTTGAGTCATAAATAGTTACCTAGAACACTGAACTTAGTGATTGCCCAGGACCACGTAGTCAATATGTGTCAAAGGCAAGACTTCCACATCCAGTTCTTTACCCACTATGCCATACTTTCATGTCTTACACATATTGGGAGTTTAATAAATGTTTATTGATTGATAGTATTAAAAAAGGATGACACTTAAATGAGTCAAGACAAAAATAAGTATATAGTGCCTACTGCATACCCAGAACCATGTCAGACACTATAAGAGGGTAAAGAGAAGCAGAAATCATAACTCTTGGCCTCAAGGAGTGTGTGGAAAGTGTGATAGAACTGGAAATAGGACCCTCAAGTTGTAACACTTCACTTGATTCATGCCTTTGCAAAGGTTATTTCCACATCTACAATGCCTGCCCCCCTCAACTCCTCCTGTTGGAATTCTTCACTCTAGGTAAGGCACAGATAATTACTATCTCTTTTAGGAGATGGTATTCCTGATCTTCCTGATCTTCTCAATTTGTATTTACTTTGAATGTATTTTGTATTTACTGATAGATATGTATATTGTTCTCTGTCGGCTCCCTCAGGGCAGGGATCATTTTTGTTTTGTCTTTGTAACTCCATGCCTGGAGCATAGTAGGAACTTAAGGAATACTTATCTGTCAAATGGAGCTAATAATGCTTGTCCTACCTATTCACAGATTCAGTGTAAAGAAAAGTGGTTTGAAAACCTTTATAAATGTTAGTTTTTGAAGGAGAAAATATCAGTAGGGCCTAGAATAGTGGGATAAGGCTTCATGGAGGAGGTGGGTCTTGGACTAAGTCTTCAAAAATAGATTTAGATTATATAAACCAAGAGAAGGCACCATTCTAGGTAAGGAATGATGGAGATAAGATGAAGGACCACTAGGCTTACAATTTGCCCTGACACTATACGCTATGGACTGCTAGGCCCTACCCTCTTCTATATCGCTTCACCTTCCAGACCTTTGGGCAGTCCCATCTTTCCTAACCCTATATTCTAAGGATCCTTGGGCCTTGCCATCCAACAGCCATGCAGCTGGACCCTCCTAATTGTCTCCTCTAATTAAAAAGTGAGTTCCTTGAGAACATGAACTATTTCACTTTTCTTTATTTGTATAGCCAGTGCTTGGCACATAGTAAGTACTTAATACTTGATTTTTAATTCATTCATCCATCCATCCATTCATTCATTCATTCATTCATTCATTCACAGAAGTGAAAATGGTATGAAGAGGAGCAGAGGACCATGAGGAAATGATCCTGACTGGAGCAGAGGGTTTGGTTAGATGTTGTAGGAGTTAAGCTCAGAAAGCTAAGTAGGGTTGGGGGACAGAGAGGTAGTAGGCAGAGGCTGAAGGGTTTTGGGCAATGGGGAGCCATTGTACAGGAGTGACTCAGTGGAAGTGATGTTTGAGAAATGTAATCTAAAAGCTGTGGGTAGGCTAGATCAGAAGACAAGGACTCATGCCAGCATACAGCCATGTAAGAGGACTGGGATCCAGGATCAGAAAAAAAAAAGTTATGAGCTTCATTGCTATTATTTCTTACTCCCTTTGAATATGTTTAGAAAGGAGAAATTGCTATGGATTAGTTGGTACAATCACTCTTCAAAATCAGGGTAAAACCAGTCTCAATGCCTCTCTGAAGGCAGACAGCATTCCAGCTGATAGCGAGGGCCACTTTTATTAAAGCAAAAAGTGCCTTAAACTTGGCACCTCTTCAGCTAGAAACAAACATATCATTCACCCTGAACTGCCCTGAAAAGGTCAACAAGAAATGAATGTAATTTAAGGAGATTGTCCTTAATTAAAGGAGTTACTTTGGATGTTTCAATGGCTTCCTTGTATTTTTAAATTGTTGTTATTGTTGTTGTGCACTTAAAAAAAAGATTTTATTATTATTTTTTTAATATCCTTTTGCTGTTGGAAACTTAATCACATTTTGGTTACACCTGGCAGAATTTGCGTTTAATCAGCAGTGGATGTTGTATTGGGTGGACTGTGATTCAGGGACTGGCATATGCATTGTGTGTTAGTGCCAGAGGAGGAGAGAGGATGACTTTGGGCTAGTGAATGCAGCCCATTGTATGGCTCAGGGCCTCTGGGAACATGGGCTGCTCTTTGGCATTTGAGTGAAGCTAGGAAGAGGGTCAAACAGGGTGCATTTCTCCTCTTCCATTTTGGCAGCCTCAGCCTGCTCAGCCTACCTCCCCCAGGAAGCCTCTCTTGATTAGGTAGAAGAGCCATATGGCTTTTCTCTACTTTATAAGCTTAGTTTTACAGGTAAACATGCATGACTGTAAGTCTCTTGTTTTTATTGGTGTTATTTAGCTTTGCTTTTAAGTTCAGTGAGGGTTCGGGGCTTTCTTTTCTCAGTGTTTGGCAGGAGAGGTGCCGTATTAGTCAAAGTATTCCGTGTAGTCACTGAGCCAAAGCTGAGCATAAAGATTTAATGCTGTAAGGGATCTCAAAGGCAGTGTAGTCCAATTCCTTAATTTTTCAGGGAAGGAACCTGAGGTCTGGAGATGGGAAGTGATTTGCCTAAGGTCTTATGGGAAGCATGCAGCAAAAGTAAGATTTGAATCCAAGTCGTCTGACTCTGATTCTAGTGTTCTTTTCACTGTATTCTGTTGGCTCTATCCTCTTTCACTGAAGTCTTTGGAGACCACCATTCCCTCCCCTCCCTTCCACCACAGACAGAACCATGGAATCACAGAAGATTGGAAGAGACCATGATGGTCATCTAGACAAATCCATACTTGAGGAAGAATTCCTGCTACAGCTTTAATATCTCTGTCAAGCGTTCATCCAGTTTTTGCTTGAAGACATCTCATGAATGGCAGCCTGTGACTTCTTGAGGCAGCCTTTCCCATGGAGATAGGGCAAATCATGAAGAAGGTTTTTCTTTTGTTTGTTTTGCTTATTGTTTATTCTCTCCCCCCACCCCCCTTTCTAGGAGCCTAAATCTGTCTCACTATATGTTCTAGCCACTCTTCCTAGTACTGCTCTGAGGCCAAACAGAATAATCTCCATGACAATGCCTCAAATACTTGGAGATAGCTATCATTTCCTCCCAGAGCCCTCTCATCTCTAGGCCAAATATCCTTTCCATTTTCTTCACTTTATTCTCAAATGGCATCCTAAGTCATCTTTGGTTTTATTAATGTCCTCCCTAAGCTATTGTTCCTAGATCTGAACAGAACCCTCCAGAGGTGATGTCTCTTCTCTGAAGTTTCACTTAGCCCTCTCATTCCAGAAAATCCCCTTCTGAGTTCCCTCTAGGGCTGGGGTGGGGAACCTTGGCCTCAAGGCCACATGTGGTCCTCTAGGTCCTCAAGTGAGGCCCTTTGATTGGATTCAGATTCACAGAACAAATCATTTTCTTATTTATTATTATTATGTGAGGTGTGGATTCAGTCAAAGAGCCTCTGCACTGGAGGACCTAGAGAGCCACATGTGGCCTCGAGGCCAAGGTTCTCCACCCTGCTCTAGGGCCTCCATTTTGGAGAGGGGCCAGTAAAGACTATCCTTCATTTCTCTCCCAGCTATGCTTCTTACTCTCTAGACTTCGCCATCATGACTGTCACTTGAGTACTTTCTCCCTGCAACACTCCCCATTTTTCAGCTCCCCTTTATGTCCTGGGGGCAGTTAGATGGCACAGTGGGTAGAACGTTGGGCTTGGAATCAGGAAGACTCATCTTCCTGAGTTCAAATCTGACCTCAGACACTTACTAGCTGTGTGACCCTGGGTAAGTCACTTAGCCCTGTTTGCCTCAGTTTCCTCATCTGTAAAATGAGCTGGAGAAGGAAATGGCAAACCACTCCAGGTATCTTTGCCAAGAAAAGCCCCAATGGGGTCATGGAGAGTTGGCCACCACTGAAAACGATTGAACAACAACAACTCCATGTGTTGTCTTCCTCCACCAGAACGTAATCTCCTTGAGGTCAGGGACTATCTTTCTGCTTGTATGTGTGTCTCTGGGGCTAAACATAGCATCTAGCATGTGTTGTTCAGCCATTTCAGTTATATCCTACTCTCTGTGACCCCATTGGGGGTTTTCTTGGCAAAGATACTAGAGTAGTTTGTCATTTCCCTCTCGAGTTCCTTTTACAGATGAGGAAAGTGAGACAAACAGGGTGAAGTGACTTGCCCAGGGTCACACAGCTAATAAGTATCTGAGTTCAGATTCAAACTCAGGTCTGGTTGACTCCAGTCCTGGCACTCTATCCACTGTGCCGCCTCGCTGCCCCCATTCTTACTATACTACCTCAGTAAATACGATGTTCTTCTCCAGCTCACTTTACAGATGAGGAAATGAGGTGAACAGTGATTTGCTCAGGGTCACACAGCCAGTAAGTGTCTGAGGTCAGATTTGAACTCAGGAAGACTCATCTTCCTGACTTCAGGTCCGGCATGCTATCCACCATGCCACCTAGCTACCCTACCTGACATATAGTAAGTACTTAATATTAATTAACAAATGCTTGCTGTTTATCTCCCTACCATCTATAAAATGAAGATGTTTGGATTAGATGATCTCCAAACAGCCTTTCAAATCCAAGCTCCTGTGTCTATGGCTGCTTTATTAACAAAGTTATCACTGAAGGATTTATTATAGGGCTTCATGCTTTCATAAGGTCATAGAATTAGAGCTAGAAGAAACCTAGAGGTCATTGTATCTGACTCTCTCATTTTACACATGAGACCATCGAGGCTCTCCGTGAGGTCAACTGCCTCAGCTGAGGTCACACAAGGTAGTAGTTATTGGCAGATATAAACCCAAATTCTCTGACTCAAAGTCCTGAACACTTTCCCCTGTATCACAATGGCCTGAGGGTGATCCAGATCACCTCCCTTCTGATATGAGCGGTCTAAAATTCCTACCTGCCTGGTGCACTTCTGTAAAATACATAGAGCAAAATTTTGTTTTTTGCTGACATTATTAATTTCTTAATTTCTCTCTTCAACTGCAGGTTCTTGGAGTATAAGGACTAAGTTGCATTTATCTCTGTATCACCAGCATGTAGCATAGTGTATTGCATATACTTTGTTGTTCAGCTGTTTTTTCAGTTGTGTCCAACTCTCCTTGACTCCATTTGGAATTTTCTTGGCGAAAATGTTGGAGTGGTTTGCCATTTCTTTTTCCAGTTGATTTTACAGATGAGGAAACTGAGACAAACAGGGTTAAGTGACTTGCCCAGGGTCTCACAGCCAGTTGGTGTTGAATAAATGTTTGTTCATTGAATGAATGGACTGGTTGTGTCATGTCACTCAAAACTATGGCCAAACTAATGATCATAAATTCCTTGAAGGCAGGGATACTTTTTTCATTTTTGTCTTTGTATTCCCCAGTGCCAACCTAGCACAACAGAGAAGACATTTAACATGAGCCTGTTGATTTATTGTTTGCATACAAAATGGATTAAAGACACCCATCTATGAAATGAGGGGGTTGCATGAAAATGCTTCTAAATCCAGATCTAAGAGCCTATGAGCCTGGCCCTATCTGTGAGGATTTATATATCTAAAAATCTTAGAATTTCAGAGCTAGCCTTCAAAATCATCTAGTCTAATCTCTCATTACATAGATTAAGAAACTGAGGCCTACCCACAGGCCATGACTTGCTAAAGTGAGTGGCAAAACTAAGTCTATAAACCAGGTTTCTTGGCTCCCAAGCCCAGGGATCTTTTTGTTATATTATATGACCTCTCTTTCCCCTATTCCAGGAAGGACTTCTCTCTCAGTTTTCTATTTTATGCTCAACTGGATTTGTTTTCTTACTTGGACCTCAACTCCTATCTTGTGTCATGGCCCAGCTATGAAACAGCTGCTGAGGCTGCAGGTCAGGAGCTGATGAAGGGTTTGGGGTCCTAGAAGAAAGCAAGGAAGTTGTGGTGAGCAAGGCAGATTGTTAGTTTAACTCTAAAGGAGCCAAATCCACATCACTGTGTTATAGTGGCGTTCGGTAAAACAGGAGAAGAAGGAGCAAGTCTTAGGGATGAGTCCCTGGTTGCTACAGAGCTACTCTGGGCCACCAAACCTTGGGAATCCCAGCCTCCCACAAGAGTGAGAATCACAAAGGGGCAGAGCATTAATAGGACCCAAAAAGAAATGGTAACCCTGAAAGTCTCTCTTCGTTTATGTAAACCCCCCCCCTTAAGTAACAATCTTTTAACTGGCATAATGGCACCAGACCTTGGTTTCCTTAGTTGTAAAATGGGGGATAATAATGCTCCTACCTTTGAGAGCAAGCGAAAGGAAAAGCAGAGCATTTAAGATTATTCCCCCTTTGTAATAATCTCTGTAACAGGCCTAGGGGATGCAGAAATACCAGGTGACTTGACTTCAGCAGTTTTAGTTAGTCGGCAGAGAAGAATTCTGTGGCCAGGTGTGTGGCTTTGATGAATCCTCAGGAGGTAGAGCTGGGAAATCACTGCCAGATTTAGGGTTTTAGGGTTGACGTTTTCAATGGCTTTGTTGCTGGGTCACAGGACCATAAGATCATAGAATCAGAGCTGGAAGGGACCTTGGAGATTGTCCACACCAACCTCTTTGGAAAATGTGCCAAGATGTCCTGAGAGCAATGTGTATGGGTGTGTGCTCACTTATGTGCACATACACTTATATACATATATACACACACATACACACATTGTATATGCATATAAATACACTTGTACATATTTACATTTTATAGATATGTAATACATATATTTATACCCATTTAATATCTATATATATATTAATATACATAATATATAAACATAAGATATATAACAGAAAGGTAGATAAATATTTTATATATCTATATAATATATAATATAAAGATATATACTCATTTATATCTACATATATCAATATATAATATATATAATATAAAGACATATATCCATTTATATATCTATGTATAAACATATAATACATGAATATAAAATATAAAGGTACAAACTTATTTTATATACCTACACATATTAACATATAATATAAAAATATATAACATAAACAAATGTACTTATTTTTCTATATCTACACATATTAATCCATATAGATATGTACGTCCATTTTTATAGATCAATATGTAAATATGTACCTCTCTATACATGATCGATGAAAAGGTAAAATCCGTATTCTGTATCCTATGGTGTGCTGGTAAATATTTAGCAACCATCTCTATCTGGAGATGGGAAAAGCACACTTTTAAGTTTAATTTGCATTAGTAAAGTTTTCTCTATCACTTCTTAAAGTCTAGAAAAGAAGCAAAATGATAAAATCAAGTCCCAATTTGTAGTATTTGCTAGTTTCTGAGATGTTAATACTCCCAGTGAAAATTTAACGATCAGCTGGTATGAGCTGGCTCCAGAATACTCCTGCCTATACATCATTGGCCATTTGTAACATGACTTCAAATATAGAATCAGAAATCATCCATAACCCAGTTCTGTAACTCCTAGAAAAGACTAACATTTGGTAAAAACACATGATGAATAAAAATGCTGACAAAACAGCATCTAGCTGTCTTTTTGTTTTGTTTTGCTTCATTTGTTTGAATCCGTGGCTGAAGCTTAGTGGAGATGGTTGGGGCTCAGTCTTGAGTAGTTGCCCCCTTGGTAGTTAAGCAGATCTGACTCCTGCTCTTGGCGGTGAAATGACTTGTTGGATAATGAGAAACGATGCGTCTTCACAGAATCACAAAAACCAGAGAATCACAGCCTTGGAAGAGAACCTAGGGACCATCCTATTCAACTCATAGCTGAACAAGGATTACCTTGACAACATTCCCAAATAGTCATCCACACGGTTAGGTAGAGGTTTTGGCCGTGGATGTCATTCCTGCTAGCTGCTGGCAAAAGGAAATGAATTCAAATGACAGACTAAATATCTATAGGCTCTAATTAACTTGGCTGACTAGTCTTCATTCCAAAAGAGCTTAGTCATGGGGACAAACACTCTGGGAACTGACAGATATCTCTCCTAATGGAGAGAAAGCTACATGCATCTGAGATCATCCCTACTGTCTCCAATGACTAAGTGTGTGAGGGCCTGCCTTTCTCACCGAAAGAGCTGAGATTTAGTTTCTGGGCTATAACCTTAAAAAAAGGCAACTCTTTTTATGGAAAAAAAGGTAATGCCTCAGTTGAAGACATAAGACTTAGTAGGTGGCAGCAATGAGAAAAACCCAGTAGAGAGGGGGACTTAACCTTGAGTGACTTCACTGATGTTTTTCTTCATTTAAAAATGGGCCCAAATTATGCTATAAGACTCCTTCAACCTGGAACCCTCCATTCATTAACTACTAATGAGGCTTCTATGCAGGATGGAGCACAGGAGGCAAGATACCCATAGAGGAGCAATGACCAAGGTCACCTACTGCATCCTGGGCCATCGCCAGTTTTCTTGACCTTTGTCTTGCCACTGGATTTCGATGACTCTGGAAGAGCGAGTGAGACTGCCGACTTTGTGCAGCTCTGCCTTACTTAAATCCAATTCACTGGCAAGTCAAGACATCACCCTGTGATGTCATCGGTCCTCTTCAAGAATGAAGGATGGAGAACAGCAAAAGGTGGTTAATCACTCAGTGGGGAGCATGTCTTTCTCCAGGTAAAACCTCTCCACTTCCTTTGATTTATCCTCATAGAGCACCATCTTAAAGTTCCGCACCGTATTAGCTCCCTTCCTCCGGTTTATCGTGGTCCTGCCTAAAATGTGATGCCCAGAATTCAGCACAGTACTCCAGGTGTAGTTGAACAAGGGTTAAAACACATGAGGATGATCACTGCCCTTATTCTGGATCCCATGCATTATTCAATGCACTCAAAGCTCACTTAACTTTTTCTTTTATTTTTAAGTCATGCTATTAACCTTTGTTGACCTTGCTGCACTAAATCCCATGGCTTTTTTTTTCAGAGTTGCTTCCTCACTATTCTTACCCTGAGTTTTAATACTCTTGATATTCTTTTGTGCCCTCATTTTTTTTTTGGTCTGTTATTTGCCCTTGTTTCAATTTTTTTTGGTGCATGTCTTTTAAAAATCTATGTTGGGAATTGGAAATTGAGAGGATGCCCATCAATTTGGGAATGGCTGAGCAAGTTGTGGTATATGAATGTGATGGAATACTATTGTGCTATAAGAAATGATGAACAGGCTGACTTCAGAAAAACCTGGAAAGACTTGTATGGACTGATGCTGAGTGAAATGAGCAGAACCAAGAGAACGTTGTACACAATAACAGCCACGTTGTGTGATCACTAATATTGATAAACTTAACTCTTCCCAGCAATACAAGGATCTAAGACATCCCCAGAGGCCTCATGATGGAAAATGCTATCCACATCCAAAGAAGGAACTATGAAAGTTGAATTGCTATTTTTTTTCTCTTCTGTTGCGTCTTGTTTTCTCTTTCTGATGGTTCCTCCTATCTGGTTTTAATTTTTACTTACAACACCACTAATGTGAATATATGTTTAATAGGAATGTAAATGTATAGTCTATATCAGATTGTGCGCAGTCTTGGGGAGGGTGGTGGGGAGGAAGGGGGAGAAAAATTTTAAAGTCAAAAGAATATGGAAATGATTATTGATAAATCAAAATAAATTAATAAAATTTTAAAAAATAGGAAAAAAAGAAAAAAAATGCAGGTTGGAATCAAAAAATAAATCTATGTTGGTAAATGAGTTTCCTGGGCATCCATCTCTGTTTTTTTAAGACCAGAGATCCCTTTTGTGTGGAATGCGGTACACTTCATATATGGCAGGAGCCAGATTAAGATGTAATTGGGAAATGCTTAACAAAATAAGTAAAAATACAATGCAACGTAGAAATGTTAATTTCTGGTTTTCTGCATCAACATGCCTCCTACAGGCATCTCTTTCTACTTGAGTTTGACATCACTGTTTCAGTCAACTCCTTCTTTTCTTCCTTATCAAAATTTTACTCTTTATATACTCAGAATTTCACCCTCCTCTTTCTGGGCTCAGAATTCATATCTCCTGACTCCTGAGACAGTGGCACGATGTAAAGAACAGTGGCTCTGAAGGAAGAGGATTTAGGTCCAAATCCCACCTTTGGCATTTACTATCTATCTGATCTTGAGCAAAAAAGTCAATCTCCCTGGGCTTCAGTTTTCTCACTTGAAAACAAGGGGGTCCAATTAGACATCCTCTGAGGTTCCTTCCAGTTAAGTTTTGTAATCCTAAAACTCCTTACCTAGAGCTTTATTCGGGTTGAAGAAAGGTTGTGATATGGTTTGGACCCATTCTATAATGGGGAGAGGCAGGATTAAAGACACTCAGTGATTATCTGTATTACTAACACCTCCCCTCAGCCCCACCTCCCTCCCCTCCCACACATACTTCTAGCTTTGTCTTCGGCTTCCCCTAGAAAGAGAGCTGGCTTTCTTCCTCATAACAATCTCCAGAGGAGATCATCTGAATATAGTTTCCCATTCCAGGGTGTGCTGAGACAGAGCATTGAATAGATATTCAAATGAAGTGCTTCAGGTTATATTAGGGGCCTTTCCTTGCCATTAATTACTTCAAATATGCAGCTTAAGTGCAGCTCATGAATCAGACTTGAACCAGTTCCTGGAAATTGGGTTTTGATAACAATAGGAGGTAAAAGTTACTGGGAGAGCAAGCCATCCAAGGGCGGTTCCATTCCCCTGTCACCCCATTGCCGCAATCATGGGTCTGGAGGGGGAGTGAGGGAGAAATGAGTTGTTTGGGTTTTTTTTTTTAATCCTCTCCCCTCCCTTTCTGTTGGATATTCAGTGCCCTCCTGTTTGGTCCCTGTGGTTCAAGGGATCCATATCCAGGCCTTTCATCGCTTGGAACCTCCACTCCCTCCTCCCTCTCCCTCTTCCCTCTCTCTCCTCTCCTCTCCCCTTCCCCCACACAAAGACTCACATACACACAGACACATTAGTCTTTTACCCATCTAAACTGCTCTGTTTTTGTATCTAAATGCTTCGTTCACTGTGTTTCAAAGTGAAGCTGGTGAATTAATCAAATAGGCTTAGAGAGCTCTATTGGCACCAAAGTGGCTTGGAATCAGGAAGACTCGTCTTTATGAATTCAAATCCAGTGCTACATACTTACTAGCTTCCCGAGACCCTGGGCAAGTCACTTAACCCTGATTGTCTCAGTTTCCTCATCTGTAAAATGAGCTGGAGAAGGAAATGGCAACCCAGTCCAGTACCTTTGCAAGAAACCCCCAAATGGGGTCACAAAGAGCTGGACGAGACTGAAACAATTGAACAACCACAACTTAAATGGCTCCCCTTTGTCTATAAAATTAAATACGAATTCCTCAGTATGGTATTCGAGTACCTCAATGCTGGCCCGTCTCCTGCTACTCCCTGATGTCTACCCTCTTTTCTGATATTACAGTATTCACAATTCTTTAAATAGCCAGTACTTTAAAAAACCCAAACAGTTCTGTCCCTTTTTGCATTATTCCCTTTGCCTTCCTTCCACATCTCCACATAGTGACATCCCAGCTAGCCTTCAAAGCCCAGCTCAAATGTTACCTCTTTTATGAAGATTTCCCTTATTCCCTCAGTCTCTCTCTCTCTCTCTCTCTCTCTCTCTCTCTCTCTCTCTCTCTCTCTCTCTCTCCCTCTCTCTCTCTCTCTCTCTCTCTCTCTCTCTCACACACACACACACACACACACACACAACATGCACATCCACATATCCATACCCTTATTAGATTGGAAAGAGCAGCTAGGTGGTTCAGTTTATAAAGTGCCAGGCCTGGAGTTAAGATGATTCATCTTCATGAGTTCAAATGTGACCTCAGACACATACTAGCTGTGTGACCTTGGGCAAGTCACTTAACCCAGTTTGACTCAGTTTCTTCATCTGTAAAATGAGCTGGAGAAGGAAATGACAAACCACTCTAGTATCTCTGCCAAGAAAATCCCCAGTGGGGTCACAAAGAGTCAGATACAACTGAAAATGAGTAAGCAACAACACCACACACACCCCATTCACATCCATACCCTTATGAGACTGGAAACTCCTTGAGAGCAGTCTTGTCATCTTCCTCTTTTAAAATCCACCACAGTACACTTAATAAACATTCAATAAATGCTTTTCAAGCGAGGTACTGTGTTACAGCAGATAGAGGAAAACCTGGGTTCAGAACTTGCTTCAGACACTCAAGATGTGACCTTGGCACATCACTTTACCTTTAGAAGCCTCAGTTTCCTTATCTGTAAAATGAGGGGGTTGGACTCAGTGACCTCTAAGGATCCTTCCAGCTCTAAATCTTATGAATGAATCAATTAATGAATGAGAGATGAGTCTGTATTGGGAGTGAGTGGCTGATAGAACTTCTCTCAGGGACAGTTACTTGCATTACATCAGGAAACTCCATCGTATAGCCAAAGGCATACTTCTCTAATGGTACCAACAAATAAAAGAAAGCTCCTTCCCATGCTGCACAAAACCTGCTTGGTTCCATCCAATCTTTCCTACATTGTTATACCCAACTTCCCTTCATGCACTTTCCATTCCAGTCAAACTAGACTTCTAACTACCTATTGTTCTCATCCTTCCCTCTCCTAATTCTGTGCCATTTGTTAGCACTATCCCCTATGAGTAGAATGGACTTTTCCTACTTCTGCTTGTTAAAATTCTCCCTTCCTTCAAAGTCATAATTAGGACCCACATCCTCCACAAAGTCTTCCCCATCTGTGCCCTTCTATCTCTTCCCCCACCCAAAAAAACAACTTTGGAAATGACCTCTTCCTCCTTGGATTTCACTTTTTTAACATCTCTTTTGTACTTTTCCCATTGTAATTTATGTGACTCTTATCCTTCTACATGTCTCTGTTGTGTGAGGATAAGAGTGCTTAAAAAAAGTTTGCTGAATTGAATTGGATTGAATTAAATGGTTGGAGGAATCCCAGCAAATCCAGGATTGAGGGAGAAGGCAGAGTATTTGGAATTGGAGGCCTTTTTATTCTTCTAGTCATAACACTCAGGCAGAAATTAAAACCAGTGACTACTTCTCAAATCCAATCTGATTGGAAGATTAAGGACACAATTCTGAAGTGACAGAATGGTTACCCTGTAAAGAGAAAGGCAGGAAGATAAAACAAGTACCTATTAAGTACCTACTATGTGCCTACATTGTACTCATCTCTTGACAAACATTATCTTGTTTTGAATTTAATATGCACTTGCATTTGAAGACAGGGCTTTCAAAAGATCTAAGAATTCACTTCAAACCAAATAATGAAGCTTCACTGTAAGGATTATGTCCAGGAAGAGGAGAACAGCTGTCCAATTTCCCTATCCTACTTCCCTGTCCAACCCCTCTTTGAAAACCGCTCAGAAAATAAAATCTCTTCTTCTTTCTCAACCTTATATGAAGTTTGCCTTGCTTAATTGAATACTTGGGTTTCAAAGGACTTCTCTGAATCATAAGTAAACAATGAATGACCAACATCAATATAACTGTCATTTGTAAACAGACTAGGCGATTTTTGCAGTGAAAGCAATTCTGGGGCACTCACTTCCTGCCAAAGTGGCTCGTTCCACTTTTTGGAAGGTCCCAATGGGAAAAAGTTCTTCCTTATATTGAATTAAACTGTTTTCCCACAGTTCTCAAATATGGTTCCTACTTCTGTCCTTTGGGGTCCAGCACAACTCTAACCCGTGTTCTACATAAGAGCCCTTCCTTCAAATACTTGAGGATAGCTATTCCGTCTCCCTTCAGATTTTCTTCCTTAGGCTAAACATCCTCAGTTCTTTCAACCACTTCTCCTGTGGCATGGTCCCTAGTCTTATTGTTGTCCTAGTCAACCTCTCCTTAGCCAGCATCACCTTGCCAGTGTCCCTCTTTACAAAGGTTACACAGAAAAAATGTTCTAGATGTGATCTGAGGAAGCCAAAGTATAATTAGAATGCCACCTCCCTTCTGGGCGTTCTGCTTTGACTAATCTAATCTAAGATTGAATTTTTTTTTTTAATTTTGGCTGCCATATCCATTTTGACTTAGATTGCATGGGCATATTCATAGTGAGCCTGTGCTTAACTATAACTTACATGTCTTTTTCATCTGAATTACTTTCAATTGACTTTTCCTCTATCTTATTCCTGCCTAGTTGAGTCCTTCCAAATTTTCACTTGAGCTTGCAGACTGACTCATGGAAGCTTGGAGGTTAAAGCCTCTTTAAGGCAGCCCTACAAATAGTCACTCGCCCTCTTGCCAAGAGGAAATTATGATTTCCAGCCAACCATGTAGAAAAGAACACCAATTTCTTTGATTTTATTGCTTTATATCTCCTCAGGGGCAGATAGGCTAGAAAGGAATCTTTGTATTTATTGCAAGACAGATTTTAATGACACCGAGACATAGCCAACGTGAAAGATGTGAGTCACGGTTTTATTTTATGTCCTTCTTTGCTGAGCAGAAAACACTTTCTATCCAGCCCAGCATCTCAACATCTCTCCTTACTGAAGAGCAAATTTAACAATGTCAGCTCATAGACCTTCAGACTCTGTTATTATAGACATCAAATTACCTTGAAGTCAGGGTTAACTCTCTCCATGTAATGAAGATGTATACTAATCTGACCTTAGCATTAATTAAGTTAACTTTCCAACACACGGTGCCCTCCATCTCCATAAGTGTGCACAATCACATGCCTTAGCTAGAGGCTAGAGAATATCTGATAGACTTCCAAGACCTAAAACACTATTTTATATTCTGGAGCTTCTACTCAGATCTAACTGAAATTTTCTCGTTTTCTCCCCATCAAGATTCCCCACTAACCCGAAGGAGGGGAAAAGGGTAGAAGATATAAGAGAAATTCTACATAATGAAAAAGGCCTTGAATTTGGAGTCAGAAGACCAGGTTTAAATCTTGATTCTGCCCCTTACTACTTGTGTGACCTTGAACAAATAACTTGCCTCCATTTCACCACCTGAAAAATGAGAAGATTTGATAAAGATCACAGATTTAGAAATGGAAGGGACCCAAAAGGTCATCTAAATCCAACTTCCTCAGGCAATTGCTGCTAACCCAACAAGTAACAGAAGCAAGATTTGAAACCAGGTCATCCAATTTTTTTTTCCCCTTGTACCATCTGAGCTCCATTGTGACCTCTGAACTCCATTCTACTTCTTAATCTATAATCCTATAACCTTCTGTGCCTCCCTATTGTCTATAGAATAAAAAATTTAAATTCTTTAGCCAGATATTTAGGATCTTCCAATACTGTTTCCAACCTAGGCTTTAGTTCATATCATTCCCTGTCACATACTCTATGTCCTAGGTACTCTATGGACTATTAGATGCTCCTGGACAGATCCTTTTGGTATTCTCTCACCTTCACTCAATTTTGCAACCCCTCACCATGCATTGAATGTACTCTCTTTTCATCTCTATTTGTGGAAATTCTTCGCTTCCTTAAAGACTCAGCTTAGGGGGCAGCTCCTCCTCAAAGCCTTCCCTGAGCTCCTTAGCTAAAAAGTGAATCCTGATATACTTTTCCTGGATCTCTTCTTTGCCCCTATTACATACATTCTATCTTGCATCATACTATTGGTTTATATGATGTTTCCCCCCCCACTAGACTGCCAACTTCCTGAGGGTAGAGATTTTATATTTTCGCCTTTGTATCCCTGAGCCTAGCACAGGGCTGCATACATAATAGGATCTTAATAGATATTTTATTGAATCTCATAAAATTGAATTAGAGAATTTTGAATTCAAATATTCTTATCTTCCCATGGGATAATCTGGAATACCATTTTGGGTAGTGGTGCTTTCAATGAATACCAAGCTGTCTTTTGCAGAGGTCAGGGTGCACAGTTGTAGAACAATTCAAACAACATTAAGGTTTTTTTTCAACCTACTGATTGGTTTTATTGAATTTTTTCCCCTTTTCTTTTTCTCTCTTTTCTTTAGAACATTATTATTTGTTACAATGGTTAGCTCCTTGGGAGAGGGCATGGGGGAGGGGGATAAGTGGAGAAATCTAGGTGATGTAGAAACAAAAGATAACAATAAAGATCTATTTAAAGATAGTATTGCATATAGTTATGTGCTAGTAAATGTTTAACAACTAGCTCTCTGAAAAGCAACAACAGGTGCTTAAGTTCAATCTGCATTATTAACATTTTCTCCATCACTTTCTTAAGTCTAGACAATCTACAGAACAATAAATCAAGCTCTGATTTGTAGCCTTTGCCGATTGGTGTAATTACTCACACTGAAAATTGAATAATCAGCTCTTATAAGCCCGTTCAAGCTGGTTCTAGCACACTACTGACTCTATGTTTTAGTGGATATAGGGTGAGGGAACAGATAGGAAAAGGGCTAAATTATTTCCTCAGATCAGTGTTGAAATCATCAGTCAATATGCATTTATTTAGCAATAATTTTGTGCCAGTAACCAGCTAAGCACCAGGGGTATAAAGACAAAAGTGAAGCATCTCCTACCCTCCAGGAGCTTCCATTCTAGCTATAATGGTCAACCTATTACCTATGTATGACTCTGGGTGAGAAGATGTAATGTTGAGTGTGATGTGAGGTGTGAGGGACACAGTTGGTACAAGAGCTTCAGAGAAGAAAGACAGTCTTTTTCTTAAAGAGAGACATGTATGGCTCCAGACTCTTTTTGAGGCCAGCTGCATGCATATGGAAAGAGACAGAAAGACTTTGGGAACTGCAGACATATAAGGGAAGCCAGACCCTGAACACGTCCCTCATTTCTAGCTTACCTTCTCATAAACTTGAGAAAATTTCCCCTTGGGTGAGATCTAGTCCCCTTTCTTGACTGAACTGAAATCTTATCTTGCTTCCATCAGAATTACCCATTCACTCTGTATTTTTGGTATATTTTAATCTGTATAACAGGTTAGGTAGGTGGCATAATAGAATGCCAGGCCTGGAGTTAGGAAGACTCATCTTCATGAGTTCAAATCTGGCCTCAGACATTTACTAGCTTTGTGACCCTGGGCAAGTCACTTAATCCTGTTTGACTCAGTTCCCCAACTATAAAATGAGCTGGAGAAGAAGATAGCAAACCATTCCAGTTTCTCTGCCAAGAAAACCCAAATGGGCTCAGGAAGACACGGCTGAAATGACTGAACAACAAATCCATATTACTTCTTCAACTTCTGTTTGCTATTTTACTTTACATAAAATTTTATTCACTTTTTGTAATGGTCTTTGATGTAACTAGAAATAGTGGGAAATAGTCCAAAAGGTTTAAGCTTGGGGTAACCCTGCCTTCCCTTTCAATGGAGAGCAGCCAGGGAAGCAGCTTTTTGTTTGCAGCCTATTGTACCCATAGACAAACAACATTTAGGTGTAAAGATGTATATAATTCTGGTCTAGTACTCCCTAGGAGACTGGAAGAAAGAGCTCTCAGCCTGGTGGCATTCCAGGGGCTTGCCTGTCTCTTCCCATATTCCTCCTGGCTCTGTTTCTGACTTCCCCGAGCCCTTAGGGAATCAAAACCATCCTTCTGCTGCTGTCTCATCTTGGAACTTTTCTCAGCACCAGAAGTCTTCTTGCCTTCGAATATCTAATGACACCTGTGGCCTACTCAGAAAACTATAGAATGGCGAATGTTCCATAATGTCAAAAAAAGGGGAAAGATAAATTACAAAAAAAACCCCCTCTAAACTGATGAAAAATCCCTGTCAAAATTCTAGAATACATTATTAAATAGATGACCTGTAAGCAATTAAAAAACTGTTAGGTGATCACAAGAAACCAGAATGGAGTCACAAAGAACAGTCTACCCTCCTATCTTTTCTCATAAGACTAGTAGGCCAGAAGATGATAGATATGCTATCCACATAGCAGATCTAAATTTCAACAAGGCTCTGTCTCCCATTAAAATCTGGTGAACAAAATAGAAAAATATGGGATAGATGATAGTGACATCAGGGAGATTGAAAGCTAGTCAAAGGCATATTCCAAGAGTGTAGATTAATGATCTCCTGTTAATCTAGTGAGAAGTCTCAAGTGGTCCTGTCCTGTCTAATGTTTCACACACATGTCATTTATTTCTTCACCCAAGAATTGATTTGGAGCAAATTTTCAGATGACACAAAGCTGAGAGGGATAATTCAAATGCTGAATGAGAGAATTAAGATCCCAAAGTTTCTGACAGGCTAGAACAAAAGGTTAGATGGAACAAGATGAAATTTTATCAGGATTAATGTCAAGTCTTGCCCTTAAATTTAAGAAAATCAACTGTATAAGTCTACAATAGAGTAAATGACATCAGTTCACATAAAGAGGACTTAGGAGTTTTCACCAACAGCAAAATCAATATGAATCAACATTGTGATGTGACTGCCAGAAAGGGCAAACTGATGTGAACTTAGGTTGCATTAGTTGTATTCATTTTTTTTTTCAACCAGACCTGGGATGTCATTAGTATAGGGAATTCATGATGGGGAGATTCCCCCGACCAGCACAGATCAGTTTCTGCTCCACAATTTATAGTTTTAGGGGAGGAAGGAAGGAAACAGGCATTTATTACAGGCCTATTAGGTGCCAAGCACCAGGCTAAGTGCTTTACAAATATTACAGTGCCCTGATTGGCAAGTGATTGAATGCAGCTTCAGCCCCTGATCAAACAGTGCTTCCTATCTCAGCCAGCTGTTCTCTGTGCTTCAGAGTCCTTGACAATCTGTGCCCCCCCCCTCCTCTCCAGGCATCTTACACCTTAATTCCCTCCCCCGACACTTCCACCCCTTGAACTCTTCACTGGTCTCCTGGCTCTTCCTTGCACAGAACATTTTACCTCTCCAGGCATTTTCTCTAGCTTTCCCTCATTCCTGCAATGCTCTCCCTTCTCATCCTCACCTACAGACTTCCCTGGCTTCCTTTAAATCCCAGCTAAAATCCTTTCTTGTACAGGAAGTCCTTCCCAACCCCTAGTGCTTTCCTTCTGGTGATTATTTCTAATTCATCCTGTGTATAGCTTGTTTGTACATGGTTGTTTTCATTAGATTGTGAGCTCCTTGACTGCGATGGGGGTCTATTTTTTTTTCTGTAATCCAGAGCCTGGCACACAGTAGGTGCTTAATAAATGTTTATTGACTGAGGATCATGGTTACCTTACTTTATCTGCCTTGCTGCTTCACCCTTTGGACCAGTGGACCTCCAACAACTACCTTTGATAAAGTTCGCCTTTATCTCCCTCAAACCATCACCTTGGAAATTCTTTCCCTAGGGCCCAGGTTTTATGCCTAGGGAGGTGCTGACACAAACTCACACACCCCACTCTATCTGGCCACTCCAGATTAGACCAGACCATCTTCCCATTGCCTTTAGTAATCTACCCCGACATCTTCTTACTATCTGCAAATCCCATTTCCTTTCCCTTACCTCCTTTCTACTTGTTGCTTTGCACATTTTTACAGAGAGGGGATAGCAATTAACTTTCCTCTGGCTCCATTCACTATCCCTATTACTTCCCATACCCCCTTTCCGTGGCCATTACTTCCCTATATGTGTTATCTTCCCTATCTGAATGTAAGTTCATTGAGAGCTGAAATTAGCTCACTTTTATATTTATATCCCAATCTTTTTCACAGTGCTTGGCATGTAATACTGGTGTAATAAATGTTTTTCACTCATTTAGTCATTATAGTTGCCTGGGGCACAGAGGGTAAGTGACTTGCCCAGGGCCACACAATCAGCATGTTTTAGGGACACTACTTGAACCCAGGTCTTCTGGCTCTCTACAGACTATGCTACTTCTTAGGAGTATAGAGTCCAGAAAAAGGTTAAGTTCTAATCTACCTTGGATAGACCATATTTATGTTCATTTATGTCATACCTATATAGTCTGATGATTTTCCCTACTTTCTTCAATTTAAGTCTGAATTTTGCAATAAGATGCTGATGATCTGAGCCACAGTGAGGAACAGGTCTTATTTTAACTGATTGTATAGAGCTTCTCCACCTTTGACTGTGAAGTATATAATCAACCTGACCTAAATAACATCCCTTATGAATATGAAGTGGAGGTGATGAATAGATTTAAGAGATTAGATCTGGTAGATAGATTGCCTGAAGAGCTGTGGATAGAGATTTGAAATACTGTACAGAAGGCAGCAACAAAAAACATTTCAAAGAAAAAGAAGGGAAAGAAAGCAAAATGGCTGTCTGATGAGGCTTCATGAATAGCTGAGGAAAGAAGGAAAGCAAAAGGTAAAGGAGAAAAGGAAAGGCATATCCAACTGAATGCAGAATTCCAGAGGATAGCAAGGAGAGATAAGAAACTTTTCTTAAATTAGCAATACAAAGAAATGGAAGAAAACAATAGAATGAGAAAGACAAGAAATTTCTTCAAGAAAATTAGAGATATCAAGGCAATGTTTCATGCAAAAACGGGCATGATAAAAGAAAAAATGGTAAGGAAGTAACAGAAGCAGAAGAGATTAAAACAAACTCTTCCCTTGACCTTGCTATCATTTCAAGCTACTCTCTCAGCACTTTCCTCTACTTCACTGCCAAACTCTTAGGAAAGAAGTCTACACTTGCAGTCTGTGGTGTGGCAGAAATAGCATTTGCTTTGGAGTCAGAGCACTTAGGTCTGAAAGCTGATTCTGTCATCGTAGTTCAGTTGCTTACCTTTCCTGGACCTCAGTTGTAAAATGAAGTGCAGTCTGTTGAAGCGTCTTCCTTCAAGGTCACCAGTTATCTGTTAGCTGCTACATTAAATTGTCTTTTCTTAGCCTTCACTCTCTGTGACCTTTCTACAGCATTTGGCACTATGAGGCCCCACCACTTTTCTTCTTAATCTCTCCTCTCATTGATTCCATGACGTTATTCTTTTTTGGTTCTGATACATACTATGAGTGTTATTATCTGGAAATCGCTTCACTATTTTTGGTGCCTCAATTTCCCCCATCTAGTCCAATTCCCCTCACTTTATGGGTGAGATGGTTAAAAAAAAAAAAGAGATCTCATCTTGAGCATTTTAATATTCCTCCAACTAGTCTCCCTGGTTGGCAGGTCTCTCCCTCCAATACACACAGCTGTCAAAATAATTTCCCTGATGCACAGGTCTGACCATCTTACTGCATCATTCAAAAAACTTTCAGTGACTCACTATGACCTATACAAATGTAAAATGCAAAATCTTTGACCTGACAATCAAGGACCTCTATAATCTGGCTCCAGCCTCCATGTCTTGCCTTTTTTCACTCATTTCTCCTTTCTTCCTAGCTTGTAATGGAACTGTTCCGTTGTTCCCTGATCTCAGACTGTGCTGAATGGACTCCATAAATTTACACAGGCCATTCTCCACACCTGGAACTCCCTTTTCCACCTTCTTACCTGCTGAAATCCTTCTCCTTCCACACCCAGTTCAGGCACCATCTTCTCCAGGCAGCCTCCTCTGATGCCTCTCCCTCCCCCCATCCCTGTCAAGCTGAAAATTATCTTCTTCCTCAAATTTTCTTTGAAAACTTTCTTTGGAACTCTCCTTTGCCCTAACACCTCTTGTCACACAGATTTCTATGCATGTTATATCCCTCATTGAACTATTAGCTTCCTGAGGTCAGGGACAGTGTCATTTTTCTTCTTTGCCTCCCTAGCAACTGGCATAGTACCTTACACATAGTTGGAGGTTAGTCAGTGTTCCTTGACTTCATTTAGCATGAACAAACATTTGTTGAGTGCCTGTTACATGACACTGTACTAGGCACCAGAAATACAAAGAAATATCAGGTATTGTTCCTGTCCTCAAAAAGCTGCCAGTTTACTTGGGGATACAACATATAAAAGATGACTCCCACATACATATATGTATGTGTATATCTATGTTTATGTCTTCATATTTAATTGTTGAGCTATCTCTCTTTCTATCTATGCCTGAACTCCAGTTCTTTATTTCCAGTTGTCTACTGGACAGCCAAATTCAACATGCTCCAAATTGAATTCATCACCCTTTCTCCACAAACCTTCCTTTCCTTCCCAATTTTTCTTTTCTTCCTTCAATATACAGTAGTAGAAGATTAGTACCAAATCGATAATATAGACGCTAAATCTCCCTGGAGTGTAGAGGGGGACAATATTTTTGTAGGCTTGAGGTAATGAAGAAGGTTTCATAGAGGAGGGGTACTGGGGGGACCTTTGGAGAATGGGTAGGACTAAAAGAAGCGTGTGGGGCAAGAGTCCTTTTGGAGGCCTTTATATCTCTTGACATCAACAAATATACACATGTGATAATATCAGTGGCACACTTAGGGGGTCATAAGTTGAATAGTCTACTGACTGAAGATTTTCCCAAGGGGATCTTGGGTCAAAGTCTGAATTCCATTTGGATTTGGCATGTGCTAGTTGAAGGGAAAGATAAGATAAGAATAGTTCAGGGCCTTCTAAAACAATAGAATATAAGCTCCTTGAAGGCAGTCTTTCTTCTCTTTTCTTCCCTTCCTTTCTCTTCTTCTTTTTTAAAAATCTCTTTGTAGCCTCGGCACCTAGCCAAAGCCATAACTGGGAATTTTTGCTCCCAGAACAATACTACAAACGAGGTCTGGGGTAAGCACCATGAAGTATACTTCTGGTTGAGAATGAGGATGGGGGACATTGTGCCATAAATGAAAGAGAAAGACCCTGGAACACCAGAAAGAGACTACTACTTTATGTACTGGTTGCGAAAGAATGGGAAAGGCACTCAGTCTGGGCATCTATTTGCTTTCTATTTTAATTCAGTGTTCTTGTTTGCTAGGTAATTTCTTTCTGTGCTATGAAGCTATTGCAAGGGATGTCAGTGCCCTCTGAATTCTTCAGCACCCTTTACGTTTAGTGGCCTTGGGCCCTAATGCTCCTCTTATTCCCAGTTATGGCTACATGTCTACCACAAGTTTTTACATTTAGTTGACTGTTAATAAATGTTTGCAGAATTGAATTGAATTGAAACCAAGCTTCGGTCACTGTCCAGTGGGTTGAGGTTCAGAAGATATGAGAGTGGATATTTGGACATTTGGGAGTGGGTGTTTGAAATTTATACTAATTTTGCTGGTATTTTCTTTTTGAAAGAAGCTGTGAGGGTAAAGGAGGGGGAGCTGGCATTCTCTTGACAGTCATCCCCTTTTCTGGGTCCCTGTCATATTCTGTCATCAGGTTAGATTCACTTTAAATTGGGTACTAAGATGAGCAGACCCAGACACCTTCACTAAAGGAGAGAATTCACTTGCTAGAGGCCTGACAAAAGATCATATAAAATATTATGCCTTTAAGAAAGACCCTTACATCTCTCAAAGAGTCAATAGAGTCCATTCTGTCAGTTTCTGTTCTCTGATTTCTTTCTCAGCTATTTATATTTCCATTTAGGTGAAGCTGAGGAACCCATGACCAGAAAATTAAAGTTCTCAGGGATCCGTTAGATGCCTTTTTTAAAACCATCCATCTTCTTCAGTCCAATCTCTCAGTTCCTGGCAGGCTGCATCATCTTCATTTTCATTTCTTTCCTAGCCTTTTTAAGGCTAGGGAGGTGGGGTAAGAGGGAGGATAGAGGAAGGGAGAGAGGAGGATTTTATCCAGCCAATGTCTTTTCCTGTAGGGTACATGTTTCTTTTAGCTTCCCTCCCTTTCTATTATTTAAAAAAAAAAATCTGTTGGGGGTGGGGCAGAGCCAAGATGGCAGAGAAAAGGAAGCAACTTGCTTGAGCTCTCCCCCAAACCCCTCCAAACACCTTTAAATAATGCCATAAAACAATTCCTTGTGCAGCAGAACCTACCAAAGGATGGGGTGAAATAATTTTCCAGCCAAAAACAACTTAGAAGGTCAACAGAAAAGGTCTGTCACACTTGGATGAGAGTGGAGTTCAGCACAGGCCACAGCAACACAGCCTCAGCCCCAGCAAACCAGGAACAGTCCTTGGGAGCCACTGAGTCAGCAGTGGCAGTGACAGCTTCCCGATCTCTCAGCCCACAGACAGTAAGGGGGTTGAGCAACTGATCAGGAGGAGATTATAAAGGTCTCTTTGCTAGCACTAAGGCAGGACTCTGTTGCTTTGCCCATACTTGGATCTAGGTCGTAGTCCTGGGTGGCAGTCCTAGGGCAAGGAAGAGCATTAGAACACCAGAGCTTGTGGCCGCAGTGGAGCAGGCACCCTCATCACAGTACCAGGGCAGAAAAGAGGGCATGTGATCACTCAGAGACACAGCACAGGCCAGGAGAAGAATAAACACCTTTCCTTAGATCGTACTATCTTGGAAGAACTGAAAACTTACAGATCCCTAGAAGAATCTGTGAAAACAGCTGCACAAAACCACAGACGCTTGGAACAGTGTGCCCTCCACACTACAAACAAAACCTTACGTTAGCAAAGAATTAAAAGTCAAGAAATAGATTGGGAAAATGAGCAAACAACCCCCAAAAAATTCTGACCATAGAAAGTTAATATGGAGACAAGGAAGAACAAAACACACACTCAGAAGAAGATAACAAAGTCAAAGCTCTTACATCCAAAGCCTCCAAGAAAAATATGAATTGGTCTCAGGACATGGAAGACCTCAAAAGATTTTGAAAATCAAGTAAGAGAAATAGAGGAAAAATTAGGAAGAAAAATGAAAGTGATGCAAGAAAATCATGAAATAAGGAGTCAATAGCTTCTTAAAGGAGACACACAAAAAATACTGAGGGAAATAACACCTTAAAAACCAGAATAGGCTAAATGGAAAAAGAGGCACAAAAATTCACTGAAGAAAATAATTCCTTCAAAATTAGAATTGACCAAATGGAAGCCAATGACCTCATGAGAAATCAAGAAACAGCCAAAAGAACGAAAAAATAAAAAGGCAATGTGAAATATCTCATTGGAAAAACAACTGACCTGGAAAATAGATCCAGGACAGATAATTTTAAAATTATGGGACTACCTTAAAGCCATGATAAAAAAAAAAAGCCTAGACATCATCTTTTAACAAATTATCGGGGAAACTGCCCTGAGATTCTAGAACCAGAGGATAAGATAGAAATTGAAAGAATCCACCAATCACCTCCTGAAAGAGATACCAAAATGAAAACTCCCAGGAATATTATAGCAAATTTCAGAGCTCCCAGGTCAAGGAGAAAATATTGCAAGCAGCCAGAAAGAAACAATTAAGGTATCATGGAGCTACAGTCAGGGTAACACAAGATTTAGCAGTTTCTATCTTAAAGGATTGTAGGTCTTGGAATATAATATTCTGGAGGGCAAAGGAACGTGGACTACAACCAAGAATCACCTACCCAGCAAAACTGAGTATAATCCTTCAGGGGAAAAAAATGGTCATTCAGTGAAATAGAGGACTTTCAAGCATTCTTGATGAAAAGACCAGAGCTGAATAGAAAATTTGACTTTCAGATACAAGACTCAAGAGAAACCTAACAAGGTAAACAGGAAAGGAAAATCATAAGGGATTTGATAAGGTTAAATTATTTATATTCTTAAATGGGAAAATGACATTTATAACTCCTAAAATCTTTCTCATTATTAGATCAGTTAGAAGGAGTATGTATAGACAGAGGACATAGGTGTGACTTGAATATGAAATGATCATATCTAAAAGTATAAAATTATGGGGTGAAAGAAGAATGTACTTGGAGAAAGGAAAAGGGAGAGGTAGAATGGAATAAATTATCTCACATACAAGAGACAAGAAAAAGCTTTTACAATGGAAAGTAAGAGGGAGAGGGTGAGAAGAGTGAGTGAACCTTACTCTCATCAGAATTGGCTCAAAGAGGAAATAACATACATAGTTAATTGGGTATAGAAGTCTATCTTATCCTATAGGAAAGTAGGAGAAGAAGGGGGTAAGAGGATGGGGGTGATAGAAGGGAGGGCATATTGGGGAAGGGGGTAGTCAGAAGCAAAACACTTTTGAGGAGGGACAGGGTGAAAGGAGAGAAAATAGAATTAACAAGGTTGGGGAGGAGATAGGATGGAGGGAAATACATTTAGTAATAGTAACTGAAAAAAAATTGAAGCAAGTTTCTCTGATAAAGGCTTCTTTTCTCAAACATATGGGGAACTGAGACAAATTTGTAAAAATAAGAGTCATTCCCTGATTGAAAAATGATCAAAAGATATGAACAGTTTTCAGATAAGGTAACCAAAGCTATCTATAGCCATATGAAAAAATGCTCTAACTCTCTATTGATTGGAGAAATGCAAATTAAAGCAATTCTGAGGTACTACTTCATACCTATTAGATTGACTAATAAAACAGAAAAGAAAAATGAGAAATGGTGTAGGGGATGTGGAGAAAATGGGGCATTAATGTACTGTTGGTGGAGTTGTGAACTGATTCAACCGTTTTGTAAAGCAATTTGGAACTGTGCTCAAAGGGCTATAAAACCATCCATATACTTCAATCTTGCAATACCACTACTTGGTCTGTATCCCAAAAGAGATAATGAACAAAAAGGAAAAGGGCCTATATGTACAAAAATATTTATAGCATCTCTTTTCTGGTGGCAAAGAATTGGAAATTGAGCGGATGCCCATCAACTGGTGAATGGCTGAACAAATTGTGCTATGTGGTTGTGATAGAATACTATTGTGCTATAAGAAATAATGAGCAAGATACTCTCAGAAAAAAACTTGGAAAGAGTTTTGTGAGCTGAGGTAAAGTGAAATGTACTGTATACAAAGTAACAGCAATATTGTAAGATGATGAGCTGTGATTGACTTAGCTATTCTTGTCAGTACAATGATCCAAGACAATTCTGAAGGACTTATGATGAAAAATGTTATCTGTCCCTAGAAAAAGAACTGATGGTGTCTGAATACAGAATGAAGCATATTTTTTAAATTTTCTTTATTTTTCCTCAGTTTTTTGTCTGTTTTCTTTTACAACATGCCTAATGTGGAAATATGTTTTGCATGACTACACATGCATAACCTATATTGAATTGCTTGCCTTTTCAATGAAGGGGATGGGGAGGGAAGAAGGGAGAGAATTTGAAACTCAAAGTTTTAAAAATGAATGTTAAAATTATTTTTACATATAACTGGGGGAAAATAACATACTAAATAAAGTTTAAAAAAAAGAATTGAGACACTAATACGTTCTTGTGAAGTTATGTATTAATTCAACCATTCTTTAGAGCAATTTAAAACTATGCCCCAAAGACTATAAAACCATGCATAACCTTTGATTGAGCAATACAACTGCTACGTTTGTATCCCAAAGAGATAAAAAAACAAAAAGGAAAAAGACCTATATGTACAAAAATATTAATAACAGGTTGTTTAGTGGTGGCAAAGATTGGAAATTCAGGGGATATCCATCAGTTGGGGAATGACTGAACAAGTTATTGTACATGATTGCGCTGGAATGCTATTATGCAATAAGAAATGCTGAGCAGGATGCTTCCAGAAAAACCTGGAAAGGCTTAGGTAAATTGATGCAAAGTGAAATGAGCAGAACCAGGACAACACTGTATACAGTAACAGCAATATTGTCTAATGATCAATTGTAAATGCCTTAGCTATTCTCAGCAATACAATGATGAAAGCCAATGGAAAATGCTATGATGAAAAAATGCTATCCATCTCCAGAGAAAGAACTGATGGAGTCTGAATGCAGATCAAAGCATACTTTTTCTTTTTCTTTTGAGTTTTTTTTTGTTTGTGTTTTCTTTCACATGACTAACATGAAAATACATTTTGTATGACTGCACATGTATAACCTGTGTCAAATTGCATGTCTTTCTCAGGGGGAGGGGTGAGAAGGAAAGAATTTAAAATTCAAAATTTTTAAAAACAAATGTCAAAAAATGTGTATACCTGTAATTGTGGAAAAAATAAAATACTGAATCTTTAGAAATCTGTTCTCATGTGTTAATCTTGGGGTTGATCTAGCTTCCTATATTCTATCATTGCTTCATTTTTCTCTTTGTATCATTCTATTCCCCATATCCAGCTTCCAGTTTGTGGTTCTTCTCTGCTTACTGTATTCAACTGATCATCTCCAGCCTAGCTTTCAAGGCCCTCCACTATACTTCCACCCCCCACATCCTCCCACCCCCAGTAAATTTCTCCTTGGCCCTAATATCAAATAGCTTGCCTAAGTGTACATATTACACCTCCTCCCAGAAATACAAGCTTCTTGAAGTCAGGTAGAGTGTCATTTTTTTTTCTCTTTCTCCGCAGCACCAAGTGTAGTACCTTAAACATAGTAAGAGCTTAATTCATATTTGGTCAGGTTAGAATCCTCACTGTTCTCCCACAAAGGCCTTCATGTCCTTTCTCTTGCATAAGATGCTTTCCTCTTGACTCTCCACCTATCCAAATCCTACACATTGCTGCATTCATTGTATTAATTAATGTATTAATTGTATTAATGTATTAATTGTATTAATTAATGCATCCATTTAGCAATTACCTTTTAAGTACTTACTTACTCTATATTATTGCTGCACTGGACTGTTCTGTCCTCTAAACACTTTTTGTTCTCTCTTAATTCTGATCCATGCCTTTGCCTTAAACCTAGAACTTTTATTTATTTATTTATTTTGGTGCTTTACATCTGTTGAATTCCTACTCATCCTCTAGTGCTTGGATGCCTCCCCTTCCATCATTCTTTCCCTGATCTCTCCCACTACTTATTCAATAGTGACTAGGTTTCGTATGTATTCCACGTACTAATCACTTAATATTGTGAGAGCTCAGTGAGGGCAGGAATCTTCTTTTCTAAATGTTGTGACTCTCCCAGCATCTAGTACAGAGAAATATATAATGCAGAAGCTTAATGAATGTTAGTGGTGGTGTGGGTTATGGAATTATTTAATTGTTTAATAGCCACCAGTGCCTTCCCCTCCATCTACTGTGTACATACCTTGTGTGTATCTAATTATTTACATGTTGTCCCCACCATTAGAAAGTGAACTTCTCAAAATTAGGCACTTTTTTCCTGCCTTTGTTTGTATCCTCAGTATACTAAGGCATGGGGCCTGGTTCATAATAAGTGCTTCATAAATCGTTGCTGACTACCCGTTGATTATGCCCATTGTGCTAGGTACTAAGGAGATAAAAGGTTAATAAGACACAGGACTCAAGGAATCTACAGTTTAATAGGGGAGATAGAACAGGCACACATATAATTATAATACAGAATAGAACATGAGTGCACAGGACAGATACAGACAAGATACAATGGAAAGGAGCTGATAGCTGAATCTGCAGTTGAAGTAGCCTAGTTGAGAGAGTGTTTCACAAAGGAAATGGCATTTGAACTTGGCCTTGAAAGGGGTTAGGATTTCAATCAATAAAGATACTGAGGGGAAGATATTGCAGGGGAGGAAGCAGCATGAATTTAAAGGCGCAAAGACGTGGAAATGCTGGGCATATCACGGGCAAAGACAAGTAGCTTGATGTGATAGAACTTGAAAGTACATAACGGGAAGTCGCTAGAAATAAGTGGAAAGGTAGGTTGTAACTGGTCTGTGGAGGGCTTTGAATGCCAGGGAAAAGGATCGTGGAAGTTATTTGGTAGGTAATGGGGAAGCGTTAAGGGCTTTTAGGGAATGGGGTGATTACAAGATTACTCCAGCAGCCTAGCATATGATAGATTGGAGAGGCAAGGGACTGTCTAGAAAGAAATTACAGTAGAATGGGTTAGATACAATCAGGGCCCAAAATAAAAACACTGAGGCCCAGAGAGTTGAGGTGACTTGCAGACTCCAAATCCAGTGACTTTTCCACCATACTACAGTTATCCCTTCCACATCGCAACTTTTCCCATTGAGCTTGATATATCTCAGGTTGGCATAAGAAATTAAATAGGAATTTGGGGAGTTTTGCAGAAGCCACAGATGACATGTGAAGGCCAGCAGATGACACAGAAAAAGTTTAGAAACTCAGAGATGAATAAAATATATGCATAGCATTGTATAATGTTAACATATTTTATCTTTTAATATCATAATAATTTGGACTTCTCTGGTACGAAGGAAGGGCCAAAAAATTCTATGCAGATTTTCCAGATGATTGGGGGGGGGTGCTGTGCTCCCAACCCCTTCGATGTGGAATGGGTAACTAACTATACAGTATCTCCCTTCTTTAGTGTGGCCAAGTTTTTTTTTTTAAGGCAATTGAGGTTAAGTGACTTGCCCAGGGTCACACAGCTAGTAAGTATCAAGTGTTTGGTCTGAGACCGGATTAGAACTCAGGTCCTCCTGACTTCAGGTCTGGTGCTCTATCCACTGCAACACCTAGCTGCCCTTGTGGCCAAGATTTTTGGATGGGTTTGTGATCCCACTTTGTTTATCTTGAACAGCAACGTAATTTAGTATATTAACAAGGGTTCATTTGTGAGGGGCAATAAGCCTGAGGTTTGGTGTGGAGGATAGGTGGGAAGGGATAGAGGGGCAGGGGCTACATACAGTTTCTCTGTGTTCTCAGTCCATTCGTTTGGCCTCTGCTTGAACAGTTCCATTAACAGTCAACAAGCATTTATTAAACATCTACTATATTCCAGACTGTGTGCTAAGCACTGGAAACACAAAAAATAAAAAATGGCAAAAACAGACCTTGACCTTAATAGTGTTAAAAATCTAACAAAGAAGATAGCATGCAAATTATATATATATATATATATATGTGAATATATAATTATAGAATAAATAATAAATTTAAACACCATAATATTAATATGTAAATATATACATATGTGTATATATACACATACAAACACATATATGATAAATGCGAGATAATCTCAGAGGGAAAGCGCTAGAGTAAAGGGAACTGGGAAAGTAACAGGAAACTCATTTCTTCATAAAACAGTTCCATTCAATTTTTCCCCTGTACTTTGCAATTTAGCATGTCATTACATGCTGTTTTGTCTTGTTCTGTAAATGTTTCATGGATATGAGATTTGTATGCCCCGCTGTATTCTGTTCTCAGAGGCAGACGGAGAGTACACCTTCTATTTCTCCTGCATCTCTGGCCTGTCTAGTAAAGACTAGGCACACATGTCCTTAGTAAATGCTTGTGCAGTATGTGGACTGAAGCCTTCATGATTGAAGTTGTCTTTCATAGTCCTTGGATTCACGGCACGGCCCTTGTTTTTGTTTCTCCTTGACTCATATCAATATCTGAGAATGATGGAAACATGATGTTTCATTTGGTGTCTACACTCAAACCAATTAAACTGATTCATTTACTGGTGAATAATTAATTATTCTCTGTGTTAGACAATTTAGTTAACCAATGGAAAGGCAATTATTCTGATTTACCATGGTTGGCTGATAATTGCACAAGGTAAACATAAATAATGAAATCAGTTTGATGATAGAGAAACACGGATGAGTCTGTTGAGTTAATAAGCATTTATTTAGCACCTGCTGGGTGATCAGCACTGTCCTAGGCACTTTTTACGAAAGAAATAGAAGACATCATTCCAGTCTGCCTTTGAGGAGCTCAGATTGGTGGAGAAGAGACTTACACAAAGGAAACTCCCAGACAGCAACACAATTTAGTATATTAACAAAGATACATTTGTGAGGGGCAGTAAGCCACAGGTGTGGTGGGGAGGAGAGGAGGGAAGGGAAAGAGGGGTAAGGGCCACGTAGAGTTTCTCTATGTTCTCAGATAGTCCTTCTACTTGACGCTGCATTATCTACAATTCTCACTACTGCCGCCCTGAAAAACTTCACATGGTTATTAAGTTCCAAGTTTAGCCTGGGTTTCTGGGAAGATTCTCCAGTCATTTTTGTAATCGATAATTTCCTGGACAATATCAATATGCATTTATTAAGCACCTACTATGTTTGAAACACTGTTCTAAGCACTGAGTAATCACATGCAGGTTCCATGTGGGACTTTAAAGCTGTTTAATATAACCAGGGAGTAGTAACTGGGGCTTTGCCAAAGGGTGCTGAAGTTTAAAGGACATACTTCTTCAGCTAGTAAGAACAACTGAGCTCAGCACCTAATTAGTAAGAATGATTAGCTTAATTAGGAAGTTACCAGATGGCAGCTTCTTCTTGGTAGCAAATTCCTCCCTGACCTGGCCCTCCCTACTCTCTCTCTCTCTCTCTCTCTCCCCAGCAGCAGCCTGGAAGGCTAGAACTCAAGGTCTGTGTGTACCCACTTTTGGAAAGTGTCCTGAGGTCTCTCCTACCTCCCCTGCCAGGCCTTGTACCCTGAAGTGTGAGTCCTTTGTACCCTATCCTACCAGCTAATGGTTGCCATGGAAACTAGAAATGCTAGGTAAGGCTCTACTAAGGGGAAAATGATGGAGAAATACAAGTTACAAAATGTCTCTGTCCATTTATAATATTGTTTGCCTCTGGCCCTATACCTAAGTATTCTTGAGTTCTATCACTGCGGTTAATTCTTAATGCTTAGCTAAAGTTGAATTTCTCTTCTTTGGTCTAATCTTTTGGATGTCACAACCTGGTAAAAGATACTCACCATCTTGTCCTTGGCCATATTGTCTCTCTTCATCTTTGGTTTATGATGATTGGACGAAGGACTCCCTTTGAGGACTCTGAACCTTTCTTCCTATTTCTAAAACTTCCCCTGGTCCAGTCTTTGTACTTCTGTGATTGATCTTGAACTCTTATCTTTTGTTTTTTGATGAGCATCTCTAATTCATGCCAGACCAATACCTAGTACCAGAGAGAACACTGCCTTTTTCTTCTTTTACATTTTAATGACATAAAATCTCCAAGCATTACATTCCAACCAAAATACAAATAATTCCAATTTGGAAATGTTGCAGGCATGTTCAGAAATGGTTCATGCTAAAAGAATCTGAACAATTGCAAGGGGATTAGGCCTTTTGCCCATCCCATGCTTGGGAAGGAATAGAAGTGCCAGGGGGCATGAAGATATAAATAGCTGGGTGCAAGGACTTCTGGGAAAGCACATGACGAGGAAAATTCAGAGGATTTTCTAAATGAGGGGTCAAGTCAGGAGGAGCGGACAGAGGTACCAGTTGCCCAAGAGCCAAAGTACCATACTGGAAGATTAAATAGGTGATGGCCAAGATAAAGGTGAAGGATGCTGTAGCAAAAGGGACCACAGATCTAGCATGACGAAGAAGAGAATGGACGCTGGGCCAACTCTGAGTCTGGTGATAGCAGTGAATGTAGCGAGGACTTGACGGGGGGGTACTATGAATTTTGCAGGGTCTATGTACTATACCCCTGGTAGTCATTGGAATGTGAATTTTAATTGTTTCCTTGCTAAGGCAGCTAACTTTTCTTATCCTAAATGGGCTAGGAAATAGTCCATCCTCTCTTTTTTTGTGTCATCTTGTTATTATGGAGAGTGCTGCTTGAGTTAGAGTCAAGAGAAACCTAATTTTGGATTCTGGCTCTGATATTTAATAGCCAAGTGATCAAAGACAAGAACTTTAAGCTCTCTGAGACTCAAGTTTCCTGTCTATGAGATGGGCGTAATAAGACTACTTTCCTCCCAGGGTTGTTGTGAAAACATAATGAGATAATGCATTTAAGATGCTTTTTGAACCTTAAAGCACTATAAAAATGATAGCCAGTGATATTTTACTAAGCCTTTACTATGTTAATATCTTAAAAATCTCAGTTATTTGCAAGGGTCAGAGTCCTTAAGAGAGTTACCTGTCAGATTCCTACGTTCCAAGGGAGACTTCTGAGTGGAAGCAAAATGAGCCGTGGAGTTATTATTGAGAAGCCTTTGTAATTGAACTTAGTCCATATGAGTCCAGAGCTTTGGTTATGGGCCACGGGGTACAGAAAGCAGGGAACATTTCATTCAACAAATTAAAACATTTTATTAAACACCTATTATGTGAAGATTGCTGTTCTGAGCACTGGTAAGGGGGCTAGCTTACAGCCTACTGGGCAGATATGGCACAGACTACTATACTACATTATAAATGCATGAGAGCTACAAACTATGTGCTATATGAAATTTGGGGCCAATGAAGGTCATTACCAACTGGGGAAATCAAGGAAGGTTTCATGAAGAAGGTATCGCAAGATGAATCTCAAAGGAAAAGTAAGAAGACTTTAGCATGCAAAGGAGGGGAAAGGGGATATTCCAGGTGAACAAAGACATAACAGGAAAGCTACGGGCATTGTTGAGGTTAAGGACAGCAAAATAGTCCAGTCTAGGTACAGCATAGAGTACATGGAGGAGAATAAGGCAGGAAAAGTAGGATAATGTCAGATTCAATTCAATTAAACAATTTAGTTAAATTTAATAAATGCATATAGTGTATAAATTTTGCTGGGAAGTGCAGGAAAAGATGTAAAGTTTAGATGAGACATAATTCTACACCTAAAGCTAATCTCCATACATTTGCCCCGGGTCTCAATTCCTCCTGCCTTCTCCAAAATATTGCTCAAGTAGTCATTCACTCATGTATCTTCAATGTCTCCATCTCTATTTGCTCATTCCCATTTGCCTACAAACCAGCTTAGTTCTTCCCAATCCACAAAAGCCTTCTCTTTCCTCTTTTAGACCCTGCAGTCTTTCTTCCATTTCACTGTTAAATTTCTTGGAAATTTTCTTTTCCTCTGCCCCTGCCTCTTCATTATTCATTGTCTCCTCAATCTCTTGTACTCTAGCTCTTTTCTCCCCATTGTGGTGAAACTACTCTCTTGAGATCGATAATGATGATATCCTAATCACTGGAACCAATCGTCATCCTCCTTCACTTCTAAGCAGTAGATTTTTGTTGTTGAGATACTGGGGTGATTTGCCATTTCCTTCTCCAGCTCATTTTACAAATGAGGGAACTGAGGCAAACAAGGTTAAGTGACTTGCCCAGGGTCACACAATTAGGAAGTGTCTGAGGCCAGATTTCAGTCTTAGGAAGATGAATCTTCCTGACTCCAGGCCCAGCACTCTATCCACTGCACCATCTAACTGCACTTAAGCAATTGATAATCTTCTCCTGCTTGATCTCTCCTTCCTTTTCTACAAAATCACCACCCTCTTCTATTTCATCTCTGAAGCCTTTCTGATATTCATGTGATTGTTCCTCAAAAGTATGTCCTAAGACCCATCTGGGTCCCCAAGCTACCTTTCCTTAGGTTCTGACCTCCACTATCTTTATCTTCTACCTTTTTCTAGGGAAATCCAAACTCTGGACCTACTAGAAGCTTCTTGCCCTCAAGCCTGCCTCTATTCTGATATTGGTCAAGTCACTTAACTTCCACCCACCTCAGTTTCCTCCTATACACCTACTTCACAAGATTACTCTAAAGATCAAATGAGAAAACACATGTAAAATACATTGCAAATCTTAAAATGCTATACAAGTCCTAGTTATGTATAATAATAGCAATTATTATCATTAGTCCCTTAAAGCAGGTTTTACATATTAGATCTTTCAGTCAGTCTAGTTCTTTGCCACTAATATCACATGAGTAGCAGCCCAAGTGTTTTGGCCAGGCCAGGCTCCCCGATTCTAAGATTCCTAACTTTATAGCTGCCCCCAAGCCTACTGACTGTCTCTCTAATTCTAAACCTGTATTGACACGTGGGCTTGCCTCTAAATCTTCACTACTGGCTGAGTGAGGATCATAAAGAAACTAGAAAGCAAATAAAGATCAGACACATTTCTTTGTTTCGTCCTAAGCTAGGGATTCCACCCCATTTTCCAGGTCCTTCCTGTCTGGGGGTAGATTCTTAAAACTAAATGTTATTATCACAAGGACAAATGGAAATCTACATTTTTCACCAAAGTCCTCATTATAGCGTGGAATTAACCATAGCTCTCAGAGGTTATGACAGCAGAACACAGGTTCTGGTAAGGTCTACCAAGAGCGAAAGTCTTCAAATATGATCCCGGCTGATCTGCCTGAGTACCAGTCCAACTAAGGGCTCATCATTAGAGGGCTGGCCACTGAGAGCCGTAAAACCAAGATGCAAAATGGTCCTCAGTCCCATGAGATCTTGTGTCTCCTCAGTAGTAGTGATGGATAGTAGAAAAACAAGCAGAGAACGCTAAGAACCACACTGTTTTCGTTTCCAATCTAAGACACTAATTTCATTTTTAGTGTTTTAAATGTAAGGCAGTCAGCCCCGATTTAGTGAATAGGAGCTGACTTGGAAGCCTGGAGAATGTGGGTTTCAGTCCTTCCTCTGACACACACATGACTACTCTGGTGGGCTCTGATCTCTTCAGTTGCAGGGAAGGTGCCAACCCTCCCTGGTAGAGGGATTCTTCTCATTTGAGAGTTCTTTAAATCAATGAAATCACAGGTCCTATCTCTCTCTTATTCTAAATGTGAGATGACTGTGCAATCAAGTTAATACCTTCCTGAAGGAGCTGGACCATACCCATATTGACATTCTCACTATAAATAAAGCCAGAAGGCATAAAGCAGATGCTGGTAAATGGAAGAAGGGTTGCTCACAGGTTATCCTAAGAAGCATAAATAAAGAAGTTGGTGGAGTAGGTTTCATTGCACTCCCAAAGAAAAATCATTCCATGTGACACAGGGTCATTTCATCTTACAGCACTTTTTGGCACACAAGCCTAAAAGACCACCATGAATGTAATTGCAACTTAACTGTTAGACTGAGACAGAGGATGAAAACATGGAGAAATTCTAGGGTGATTTTGATCAAATACCACAAAGTCTTGGTGACTTTAATGCCATGGCAGGTACTGTGGAAGATGCTGAAAAATATTTGGAAAATGTGGTTCAAGGTTAAGAAATGTCAGAGACCAAAGGCTTGTAGAAGCATCAGGAACATATATCATGAATATTTTCTTCTAGAATAGTAGCTAGCATTTAAAATTTTAAGGTTTGCTAAGTATTTTACACATATAATACATGCCATAGACACTCTCTCCCAACCAACCTCTGATTGGGTCACCAGAGGGAGGCCCTCTATTTCCCCATTAGAGCTTAGGGTAGCCCTGAGATGCTGCTCTAATGTTATAGCTCACAAACTCCCATCAATTTCCTTCTACCTAGATTATCAATTGAAATTTATTTGTCATTCAGACTTAATTGGCTTTTAGTATTTACTGAGATAGTATAGTAACAATGGGAGCAGCTAGGTGGCACAGTAGATAAAGTGCCAAGCCTGGACACAAGAAGACTCATTTTCCTGCATTCAAATCTGGCCTCAGGCACTTACTAGGTGTATGATCCTGGGCAAGTCACTTACCCCTGTTTACCTCAGTTTCCTCATCTGTCAAATGAGCTGGAAAGGGAAATGGCAAACCACTCTAGTATCTCTGTCAAGAAAACCCAAATGGGGTCAGAAAGAGTCGTACATGTAAGTAAGTCTTACGTACAATAAGAATACTTGGTACAAAATCTCCTCCCACCAAAAACAAAACCAACAATACTCATCTATGTCACATTCTCCCATTAGTACACACAGGAAGAGTCCAAGGGAAAATTGGCTTAGAGGGTACATGTGGCAAAGGGTTCTTGGGTGGTGGATACCCTTTTCTTCCTAGCTAGGATGCCAATGAGAAATCAGAATTCTCTGGTTCACTAGGTCCTCTTTGGATCAAGGGGCATGGGGAAGAGAATGTAACCAAGGTTAAGGCTTTTCTCCTCCCCCTACTCCTCTAAAGGTTCCTTCTCACAGATGTAGCTCAAAGTTTCCACTGTTAAACTATCAGATGCTTAAATCTTTGAATGTTCTGAACTAGTCTGGTATTTTATACAAAATCCACAGGGCATTACCAAGTTTTCTCAATTAATCTGAACATGTTTCCTATGTATGTATAAAGCTGTGCTACCATTTTTATTAGGTTCCTATATTTTTTGAACGTGTCACTGATGAATTTTTTGAGTGTTGTACCCTAACTCCAGTTTTCCTACAAGCCTTGCAGTTTTTATTCTTCTCTTTTGTATAGCACAGTGAATGTTAGCTTCAAATATGTTATGCTATAGCAGAATGGCTCTCCAAGCAAAACGACAATCCCTGCTCTCAAGGAGCTAACATTCTGCTGGTGGAAGACAACACATAAGAGGAGGGGGAAGGGAAAGAAGATCTGGTCCCTGGTGCTTTAATCATCTGTATTAGTTTCATGTGAATTCTAGTGTTTGGTGGCTAAATAGCTCAGTGGATAGAGTTCAGGTCCTGGTGTTGGGAAGACCTGAGTTCAAATGTGACATCTGTCATTCACTAGCTATGTGAACCTAAACAATTTATTTAACCTGCATGCCTCGGTTTCATCATCTGCAAAATGGAGACAATAATGGCACCTACCTCCCAAGGTTATTATGAGGATAAAATGAGATGATTGTACAGTGCTTTGCAAACCCTTAGAGCACTATGTAAATGGTAGTTATCATTAGTACTCATAAATAGTTCAGTGGAGAGGACAATGGATAAGGTGTCAAATCTTCCCGCTGATTTGGCATATTAGCAGAGTTACTTCTTTGGGCTACTCTAGCTATTATTATGAGCTCCTGCTCTTGAGACAGAAATTTCACCCAAAGGACCTCTATGTCTTGCCTTCCTCCCTGCCCAACCCAAGCCATGGAAGAGCTTACTCACTTGGCAGGATCTAGTGATGTTTTTATCAATTGCCTTGTAGAGAATGGGGGTGGGGGTGGGTTAGTGGAAGCTCTGTCAGGTGACATTTAAAGCAAGTAGCCCATCACAGGCCCACAGAGAAACCTGCTAATGAGTCCATCACAGTAAATAGGTAAGAGTGTCAGCCTCTGACCATCTGCATGCACCTGGCAGCTTGTGCTGGCCAGACACCCTCCCCCACTCCCTCCCACCCTCCCACTTCTCCAGCAAGCTGCCAATGCAATTGATTTGTATTAATCTGGCTGAGCATTCATTACCCTGAGTACCAACCTGTCACTGTTTGCTTAGCTTGCATGTAATCAGAGCTACATAAAAATCAATGTGTGAAATCTTTATATCAACATATAGGAAATAAAAAGATTTCTGCAGGCAGCTGCGGGTTTTCAGACAGATTAAAACTGACAAATTGGCATGATCCATGATGAAGCCAATGATGAGGTGCCGCAGAATGTCAGAGGTTTGGAAAATGGCATTCCGAGGAATAAAATGCATTGCCTCCAAGTGAGGATAAGCAGCTATCTGAAGGGGGAGAAAAGAGAGACAGGGAGACATTTGTTTCTAATAAAGAATATTTACTCTTCCTGTAAGTTGCTGACTTCCATGAGAGGATTAAGCTTCTACTCGGTCAGTGAGGTACTGTGTTATTATTCCCAATGTACAGATAAGGAAATAACCCATCAGTTAACTACTTGAGCAAGGTCATAGTGAATGTGCTGTACTGGTACCAGGAACGGAAAGGGGAGTCTAGACTCGCAGTCAGCTCTAATCACAGAGCCCGGTACTCTGGAGGGACATTCACCTCTTTGCCCTCCAACCGACATTCCCTTTATCCTCAGTATGTCTACCTCCCCTGCAAGCAAAGAGATAGAGAAAAGCTTCATGCTGGTAAAATGGTGGCCTGAAAAATCTGTGGATTTTGGGAGCATACTTAATTTCACATCTGTGTATTTTGCAGAAAACTTTTCATGTACCATGTACCTATGAAATTCCTTATCAAATGAAAAAAGTTTGTTAGAATTATAGATAGTGAGGGAGTAGCATAGTTTAGAAGAAAACATTGGATTTGGAACTGGAAGACCTGGGTTCAAATCCTGCTTGGTCACCTGTACGATTTTGAGCAAATCACTTAACCACTCTAGGCCTTAATTTCCTATTTGTAAAATGATGGGGTTGGACTAGTTGGGTGAGCGAGAAAAGAGGAGAGCATAAGCATTTATGTAGCACCAGTTAATGTGCTAGACACTATGCTAAGTGCTTTTTAAATAATATTATCTCGTTTGCTGTTTAAGGTCTCTTCCTGCTCTAAATCTGTGAATGCAGAGCATAGTGTCTGACACATAGTAAGTGCTATATAAATGTTAAGTTATCATCATCATCATCATCATTAAACTGTCCTTTTGCATTTAGTTTTAAAATGCACCCATTTCTAAGTAAAAAAAAAAGACTATTATAAAAACAAATGAGTGGGGGCAGCTAGATAGTGTAGTGGATAGAGCACCTGGATTCAGAAGGACCTGAGTTCAAATTCGGCCTCAGACACATAACACTCACTAGCTGTGTGACTCTGGGCAAGTCACTAACCACATTGCCTAACTCAAAACCCCCCCAAAAAAAACAAAAACAAATGAGGATTTTAACTTTAGTATTAAGCAAACTGACAGTTTAGAAAATTAATTAGACTAATGAATCTAGATTTGAGATTTCATTGGTGTTATAGAAATGCTGGTTTGGAAATTCTCTGCATTGATGCACATCAGCAACTTGTAACATAATTTCAGAGAGCTGCCTGAGGGATCTGGGACATTAAATAACATGTTCATGGTCACACAACAATTTTGTCAGATTTAAGACTTGAACCTAGACATGTCTAACCCCGCAGACATCTTTGTATCCTCTATATCTGACTTTTATGACATATGTTATATTCTTTATCAATCTATCCATCCCTCTAGATCTACCTACTTATCTATCATCCACACATCTATCCATCCATCTATCTATCTATTATATACAACTCTCAATTATCCATGGCAAATTTCTCCTTCCAAGTTGGCTTTTCCCTGCCTTTCAACATACTTTTGGGCCATCTGCCTTTTCATTTTAGCCTGAGCCAAACCTAATGAGGAAGGTAAATCTGCTGCCGCTGTTGCTGGAAAGAGACAAAACAAACACAGAATACCATGTAATACATGGCATTATCAAATAATAATTTTTTATACTATGTTGCACTGTATTATCTGCACCTTCTCTTGTCCATTAGTGTGGAAGATGTCAGATTGTTACCTGTAGCTCTTTCCAAATAGGTGCAAAGTCCTCACCGAATTCCTCCAATCTTGACCTCTCCATTCAGAAGCTCCCTGAACCTTCAGCAAAGCAAAATTAATGAGCATTCTTTACCCTGCCCAGGATTAATGGTTGCTCACTCCAGGCTATAGGTTATTTGAAAAAGATCCCTGTTGTGTTTGAAATGAACTAGGTTAGAATCATCAGCATTGAGCGACCCTTTCTCCAAAACAGGATTGTGTGTGATGCTGTGGTAGGCATGGGTGGGAGCTGGGAACTAGATTTGGCCACTGCCTTCTAGGTTAATGGCTCAATGTTTGCAAGCTAGAGAGTGAATCGGCTGGCTTAGTTTCTCTAGCCAGACAGAAAGCCACAGAGAATGAGTAGGCAGCAGCACACAAACAGACTTCCCAAAGTGCCTTCAGTCTGGGTGTATTCAGGGGCGAGTCATAACACAGGCAAGAGAAGCATATTGAATCATGGGAATTGCATCAGAAATAGTGTGTATGAGGCAAATCCTGAGACCAGTGACATCAGTGTCTAAATTAACCTCCTCAATAAGAGCTTAGTGACCTCAAAATTGAGGGCAAGATGTTGAGAGGTCATAACTTTAGAGATGGAAGGGACCCCAAGGGCCATCCAGTCCCAGCTTCTGATTTTATAGATTGGGAAACTGAGGCCCACAGAGGTTATGTGACTTGACCATCATTACTAAACATCATAAACCCAATCATCTGACTCCGGAGCCAAAGTCTTTTCTGCTCTATAACACTGAGAGATTTTAAGAAGTATTTAAGAAAGTTTCTCATTCTATTCTTATGGAAAAGATTAACAAACATGGATTGGGTGATAATACATTCAGATGGATCTGGAGCTGGATGAATGGCCAGTTCCCAAGGATACTCATTAAATCTAACTTGGAAGGCTGTGGTGTTAAAAATGTCTAGGTTCAAGTCTTGAATCTGACAAAATAGTTGTATGACCATAGGCAAGTTATTTTATGTCCCGAATCCCTCAGGCAACTCTCTAAATCTACAATGCAGTGCCCCAGGGATCAGTTATTGTTTAATATTTTTATCAGCAACTAGACAAAAAGCATAGGAGGCATCCTGGTCAAATTTGCAAATGATACAAAGATAGGAAGGCTAGCTAATACATCGGATGACAAAGGCAGGATTCAAAAAGATCTTGGCCAAAAAAAAAATCTAGAGCAATGGAATTAATTGAACAAACAAAACTCACTTGGAGTAAATTCACTTGAGCTTATACTTGGATTCCAAAAAATCAGTTTCCCAAGCACAAGATGGGGGAGCTATGTTCATTTAGCAATTCAACTGGAAAAGATCTAGGATTTTTAATGTATAGTTCCTCAAACCCAATCAGACTTAAGCAACAGAGTATGGTGGCCAAGAACACCTTAAAGCAGTCTGAGAGTACATTAAGAGAGGCATAGCATTCAGGAGCAAAGAGACGGGAACCCTACTCCACTCTGACCTGGTCAGAACACGTCTAGAGAGGGCTGGTGTTCATTTCTGGGGGCAGCAGCTCAGGAAGGATATTGAGAAGCTGGAAAGTGTTCAGGGGAGTGCAACCAGAGCAATGCAGTGCCTTGAGCTCCTGCTCTATGATCATCAGTTGGTGTTCTGTAGCCTAGAGAAGGGAGGATTTACAGGAGACATGATTGCAATTTTTGACTATTTGAAGGGTTGTCATATGGAAAAGGGATTAAACTTAATTTTATTTGACCCTAGAAGAAAGAACTAGGAGCGATGGGGTGGGGAGGGGGAAAAGAGATGGGAATAAGCACTTACATAGATAGCACCAGTGGCAAAACAGAAGTCGAAACAACTGGCATTGGCTGAGGGTGCTGTGGATGACTTTCCACGTCTTCCACGTCTGACCAAGCTCTAAGCACTCCACAGTGCCTGCTTCAGCTGCCTTCACGGCCATTGGAACAAATTGTTCTCATCTGCCCATTCTGCCAGTGGAGATCTTCACATGCTTGGGGTGGATGTCCATCTCAGAGGGAAAGCACTTAATGTCCCACTATCAGCTCAACAAGCACAAAATGACTACCATACATAAAATTAAAATGAAAATAAAATTCCTTGACAAGAAAAAAAATGTACCAGATTTTTTATAAATGTTATCTCATTTGATCCTCATAACAACCCTGCAAAGTGGTTGCTATTATTCTTCCTATTTTATAGCTGAGGAAATTGAGGCAAACAGAGATTAAGTGACTTGCCAGAGTCATACAGCTAGTAAGTGTCTGAGACCAGATTTGAACTCAGGTCTTTCTGACTCCAGGCTCAAAGCTCTATCCACTGAGTTACCTAGCTGCCTCTAACAGATGGAAGTTGCAGAGAAACAAATTTAAGCTTGATGTTATTAAAAAAAAAAGCTTAGAAATTAAACCTATTCAAAAGTGAAATGGGTTGCTTAGAGAGTAATGCTTTCACCACGATTTGAGGTCTTTAAGCAAAGGCTAGCCGGCCAATTGTAGGATACTTCATCGACAGAAACCTTTTATTCAGATGTGGGTTGATCAAGATGGCCTCTGGGATTCCTTCCAACTCTGAAATTCTGTGATTCTGTGATTTCATCTGAGCATCCTGACTCTTTGGGGTCTGTTTATAAGCCTCTAATCCATCAGGGCATTCTTGTTACATTTTGCCTAATCGGGCCGCTTATTAATTCAGTTAAATGTGTACCCTTCCAATGAGATTTCCATTTAGTAGATGATTTACTTAACCAATCAATACAAAAGTTCCAAGAATTGCTATCTCCTTATTTCCAATAATTTGTAAAGTCACAGAGGTCACCTCCCTCATCTATATTAGAATCAGGAGATCTATGACAAGCAAGCCAAGTTATTAGACTTAACCTTTTAAAAAGTTATCCAGGCTAAGAATAGCTCAGCATTACAGCACACTCAATTTTTAATGAAGTTATGCTGAAGCCCTACTTCATTCCAGGACATGCTTTGCATTTGTGTCGGCATCTTCTTGCTTAGCTTCTGGGGTTGGCCAGCTGCAGCATCTATCCAGACTTAATTCTGGTGGCTTTTTTTTTTTTGGTAATTCTACAGAGCCCTGTAAAGATCTGAAAGCCTTCAGGGGATATTAAATGAGTTTCAGCATTGTCCAGCTGGGAACATTGTGGCTATTCCTATAGGTAGGGGGAAGCTTCAAACTCCAAACATTGTCCTCTCTTTTATGTTCTTTTTTTTTCTCTTCCCTGCTTTTCCATCCCTGCACCTAAGCAACAAAGCCTAGCCTGAAGACTTTCCCTCGCCGTTTAGCACGATTCCCTAATTCCCTTTGGAGGCATCTTTGCACCATCTCTCAAATTTGCCCCCTTGTCTCCTCTGACACTGCCACCACTTTGGTACAGGCCCTCGTCACTTCACAAATGGACTACTGCAATGGCCTGCAGGTGGGTCTACCTGCCTCAAGTCTCTTTCTAACGCCAATACATCCTCCATTCAGTTACCAAAATAATTTTCCTAAAGTACAGGTCAGATCATGTCGCATCCCTACTCAGTAAATTCCAGTGGCTCCCTACTGCCTCCAGAATCAAACAACTGCTCTGTTTGGCATTCAAAGCCCTCCCACCTTTCCAAGACACACTATCTCTTGGCCCTGGGCCTTTTCTCTGATTGTTCTCCATGCCTGGGAAGTTCTCCTTCCTTCACTCTACCTACTGACTTTCCTGGATTCCTTTAGGTCCCACCTAAAATTCCTTCTTTTACTAGAAGCCTTCCCCAACCCCTCTTAATTCTAGTGCCTTTTCTCTGTCAATTACTTTCTATTTACCCTGTATATAGCTTGCTTTGCATATATTTGTTTGTTTGTTGCGACCTCTCTCCCCACTAAATTGTAATCTCTATGAGGGCAGGGACTATCTTTTGCCTCTTTTTGTATCCCTGGTACTTAATAAAGGTTTATTGACTTATAGAATTGAGGATGTTATTTCTGTGTTCTCAGTTTGTTTTTCTGGATTTGTTTGGTCTTCCTCATTAGTGTGTAAGCTGCCTGAGGGCAGGGTCGAGGTTTCCTCTTTCTTTTATAAAAAGACCAGAGTATCTAGATCATCTACAAGTGTCACCCTGGTCACCTTCTGTTCAACAGTTCTCCAGTTTGTCAATATTTCTCTCAAAATTCAGTCTCCAGGTAGAACACACAAATTCCCTAGGTGAATGTGGTCTGACCAGAGCAGAATATAGTGGGATCCTTTCCACTTTCATTTTAGATACTAATGAACTTTTACTAAGGTAAGCCTATAAATTGCTGTTGGTCAAGAGGGCATTGGGACATGTGCCTCAATATATAAACTGGGGCACCATGCCCTGAGAAGAATCCACAACAACCCAAATATCCTTTCAGCAAAGAAGCTTCTTAGAGACTGATTTAATATGAGTTCTTGATGTATGGCATAGAACCAATTACCTTAGTGGTCAAAGCTTCAGTTTTCAAATCTGAATAAGTGGAATGCCATCCAGTGGTGATGTGTTTGCCAGAGTAGCTATTCTAGACTTCCTTTCATGTTAAAGATAGTTTTACAGACTGGCAGTGTCAGAGTGTGTCCTGGGATCTTGCCAAACCCATGGCTTTGGTGGTGATAGAGATCAGAATTAGATTCATCCTAAAAGCTGAGAGGGTACAAGGTGGTCCTGGAGCTGGCTGCTCCCATTTTATTGGCTTAAAATTCTGACCAATCATTAGCTTAATAGATACCTAGGCAGCAAATTCAATGAGAGCACTGTCCATGGAGTCAGAAGGATCTGAATTTAAATCCTGCCTCTGGATAAGTCATTTAATGTGTGCCTCAATTTCCTCATTTGAAAATGGGGATAATAACAGTACCTACCTCCCAGAATTGTTGTTAAGATCAAATTTTATACACACACGTGTGTATGTATATATGCACGTATGTAGTGTATTGTGAATCTTAAAGAAGTATATAAATGTAAGCTATTTTTTTTCAATTCAACATCACATCTGCATTTTGCTCCTTAGTGTTATACCCTCAGGCCTCAGTACCACTATTCAAAAGTCTCTTTCCCCAGAATTCACTCTCTCTCTCTTTCCAGCACCTCAGTTCTTCCTCCACTTATAGAGATTGTAATATAGCACTTTTCTATAAGGGAAAAGAACAAATTCACATATTTTTATACAGAGCATGAAAGAACCAGAGAATTAATGCAATTCTTTGGTCAACACATAACTTCTCAAGCTTCATTAATATGCCAGAAGTCAGATTGTTTCCCTGGACTGACTTTGTGTGTGAATAGGTGTTTAATAAATGTTTACTGATTTGGGTTGAGATGTTCAGCCTGAGGTCTTGATACTAAGAGTTTCTAATTCAGAATCCTGGGTCTTCCCTCCGTTCCCTGTTCACTGTATACTCTCACCTTGGCCCACACAATTGCCACCATTAGAATCCTGAAAGGCTTACAAGTCTATGCCACAATCCCCAGGCAATCAATAATGATAATAATTCACATTTATAGAGTACTTCATTTCTGTTTAAATGAGTTGACATGTGTAAAGCCCTTTGCAAACCTTAAGGTGCTATATAATTGTTTGCTATTATTATTATTGTTTTTTCTTTTTAAAAATTTATTTTTAGTTTTCAAATTCACTTTTATAAGATTTTGAGTTCCAAATTTTTCCTTTTCCCTCCCCTCTCCCCTCCCCAAGATGGCATGCAATTTCGTATAGGCTATACATGTACAATCATATTAAGCATATTTCACATTAGTCATGTTGTGAAAGAAGAATCAGAACAAAAGTGAAAAACCACAAGAAAGGGAAAATAAAAAAAGGTGAGGAAACAGGATGCTTTGATCTGCATTCAGACTCCATAGATTTTTCCCTGTATGTGGATAGCATTTTCCATTATGAGTCTTTTGCAATTGTCTTAGATGATTGCATTGCTGAGAAAAGCTAAGTCTATTACAGTTGATCCTTGCACAATGTTGCTGTTACTATGTACAATGTTCTCCTGGTTCTACTTATTTCTCTCAACATCAGTTCATGTAAGTTTTTCCAGGTTTTTCTGAAATCCATCCGCCTGTTCATCATTTCTTTTTTTTTTTCTCCTTTTGAGTTCACTCCATTTAAAATTTTTTTAAACAAATTTAGTTATTTTTAGTTTTCAACATTCATTTCCATAAGATTTTGAGTTCTAAATTTTCTCCCCATTTCTCCCCTCCCCCACCCCAAGACAGTGTGTAGATTGATATAGGCTCAACATATACATTCATATTAAACCTATTTTCACATTAGTTATGTTGTAAAGAAGAATTAGAACCAAAAGAAGAAACCACAAGAAAGAAGAACCAAAAAAAAGAGAGAGAGAGAGAGAAAGCAAACAATATGTTTCAATCTGCTTTCAGACTCCATAGTTCTTTTTCTGGATGTGCATAGCATTTTCCATTGTGTCTTTTGGTGTTGTCTTAGATCCTTGCATTGTTGAGAAGAGATAAGTCTGTCAAAGCTAGTCATCACACAAGGTGGCTGTTACTGTGTACAGTGTTCTCCTGGTTCTGCTCACTTCATTCAGCATCAATCCACACAAGTCTTTCCAGGTTTTTCTGAGGTCTGCCTGTTCATCATTTCTTATAGCACAATAGTATTCCATTACATTCATACACCACAACTTGCTCAGCCATTCCCCAATGATGGGCATCCCCTCCATTTCCAATTCTTTGCCACCACAAAAAGAGCTGCTATAAATATTTTTGCACATGTGGGTCCTTTTTCCTTTTTTATGATCTCTTTGGGATATAGCCCTAGAAGTGGTATTGCTGGGTCAAAGGGTATGCACATTTTTATATCCCTTTGGGCATAATTCCAAATTGTTCCCCAGAATGGTTGGATGAGTTCACAATGCATTAGTGTTCAGATTTTGTCATTATTATTGTCATAAAGCACTTTATTCTCAACAACATTACAACATTTTGTGAGGCACAAAATGAAAGCAGTATTATCTTAATTTTACAGACAAGTAAATTAAATCTCTGATAGGTTGAAAGTTTTGCCCTGGGTCATCTGGCTGGTGAGTATAAGACAGGCCAATACTTCCCTGAAGCCTGGCCCTCCTTCCCCCATATAGCTATGGGATCCCTCCCCCAGAAACTGTGCCATCACCTCTTCCTTTGATCTAAGACACTTTATAGAATGTTGTTACTAGGGCAGCTAGGTGGTGTAGTGAATAGAACACCAAACCTGAAGTCAGGAGGACCTGAGTTCAAATGTGGCCTCAGACCAAATACTTGACACTTACTAGCTGTGTGACTCTAGGCAAGTCATTTAACCTCAACTGCCTAAAAAAAAAAAAAGAATGTTGTTATTGTTCATCCTTCCTTATCATGTGGTGATGTCTTGATTTGTGGGTAAAATGGATTTAAAGTAAGGCAGAGTTGCCTCACTTTCTCTTCCAGAGTTATCAAAATGCAGTAGCAAGACAAAAGTCAAGATGACTGGTGGTGGCCCCAGGATGCAGCTGAATTTGGTGTCTTCAATGCCTGACTAAGCTCTAAGTTGGAACTAATTGTTCTCATCCACCCATTCCACCGGGCATCCCCTGACTCACCTTACAGAATATTTGTGCATCCACTATAGATATTACATCTATCACCTTCTATACCTCGAAAGGTTCAAGGAAGAGACTCCTCTTTCTTCATGGAGGTTGAAGTTACTGGAAGAAGAACTAGGTATTAGCTTGGTGCTTCATTAAAGCTTAAAACTTAGTGCAACACCTAGCACTTAATAAATGCTCTATCTATCCAATAATCTATAAATCACCCATCCATCCATCCATTCATCTGTGTATCTATCTTTCTAAAATAGTAAACTCTCAATTATCCATGGCAAATGAGGAGAAGTGGTAGTTGAGGTGGTGGCAGTGATTGGACCTTCCTGTCTCTCCTTCAGAATACCTCATTGCTCCTAACTGTTCTGCTTGCCTCTTGTTTTCCTCTCCCCAAATAATTATTCTGAATGTTACGTAAGTAATCTTCCATAGGTTTCATTATGGCACAGCCCTGCTTATTCCATACCTCCCCGTTCTTTTGGCAAATAAATTATAACCTTTTTAACCTGACATTCATGGTCCTCTGCATTGTGACTCCAATCTATTTTTCCAAACTTATCAACTACTATTCCCATTTACAAGATATGTTTCTTCCAGAACTAATTATGGTTGCATGGGTCCTCTTTGAAAACAAAGGTTGTCCTCCTTTGTTTTCAAAGGGGACCAATGACATCATGGGTTGATGTCTTGACTTGCACACGAATTGAATTTAAGTGAGGCAGTTGTATAAAGTCATCAGCCTCACTCTCTCTTCCAGAGTGTCAGGACAAAAGTCAAGACAAAGGGTGATAGCTCCGGAGGCAGTGTAACCTTGGTATCTTGGATGTCTAACCAAACTCCAAGCACTCCATAGTGCCTGCTTCAACTGCGTTCATTGTCATTGTCATTGGAACAAACTGTTAACATCCACCCATTCTGCCAGGGGAAGTCTTCACATGCTTGGGGTAGACACTACCCCTAACTCACTGATGGGTTTGAGGCCTGTGGGTTACCCTCAACCAGATTTAACCCATCTGCCAAGATGTTTTTACCAGGAGGTAGCCACTGCACATGCTACAGCTCCTTGGAGCCACAGGTGAGAGTTGCATGACAGATGGACACCAAAGGCGAACTAGCAGCCCTGAAAGAGCTCAGCAAACCCTTACACCAGAGAAGACCCCAGAGGAAGCACCTTAACTGAGCCTTGAAAGAATGCTAATGTGTTGTATGAAATAATGAAAGGGATGGTTTCAGAGAAACCTGGAAAGACTGAACTGATGCAGAGTGAAGTGAGCAGAGTCAGGAAGTCAACATGTACAGTGACAACACTGTGAAAACATAGCTTTGGAAGACTTAAAAACTCTTATCAACCAGGATTCCAGATGAATGATGTAGCATGCTGCCCACCTCCTGGCAAAGAAACAATGAATTCAGGGTATAGAATGAGACACATACTTTTTGAAACATGGTCAATGAGGGACTTTATTTTGCTTGACTTAGGTTAGTTTTTCTCCAGTTGGTTAAAAGAAAAGTGGGAGGGGGGAAAATAGATTTTTTTTCTTCATTTAGAAAAGCAAACTAAAAGGAAAAAAAAAAACCGTGTTCCAGCCATATGGTCTTCATGCTATATCCCAATCGCATCCTTTTTCACGCTACCCCCAGTGCTTGAATAGTCTTCCCTGCCCACCACATCTCTGACTACTGAAATCCTTCCCTCTTCTGAAGGCCCAGCTCAGGTGCCACTTCTTCTGTAAAGTCTTCCCTGACTCATACACGTTGAAATGATCTTTCCATTTTTTAATCAGTAATATAACTCCATGTGGGCCTTTCCTATGCATTCATAACATTATAACTTGTAGTATTTTAAGTCATTGTGTTTGTTATCTCCTCTCTATTAGGTTATAGGCTCTTTAAAAGCAGGCACTATCTTATTTCATCTTTGTTTTCTCAACAAAGTGTATTATACAAGTGGAACCAATTGTTGAATTGAAATGAATGGTCGAATTTAAGTCCCCCCTGCCCCCTGGCCCCAGTTCAAATGTCACTTCCTCTATAAAGCCTCCTCTAATCTCTTGCCATTGACTCCTATCAGAATTACTTCTGAAATTTCTTAGCTCTTTCTTCATTTTTTCTTATGCATTGATTACATTTTATTTTTTAAATCCTAGTTATTCCTGAAAATGTTTTATTCACTATTCTAGACTACAAACCCCTTGAGGGGACAGGGATCGCCTTTAGATCTCCCTTAGCTTCCAGAATAGAGGAATTAGATTTATTTTTTTCTGCTTGAATAAATGGAGAACTGCCAGATAAAGAAAGACAGTTTTTGAAAGGTACTGCATGAAGTCTGAGTTCACCAAAATATTAATTCTTGGAACTCTTAGACAGGGCCTCACAAAGTGAAGAGAACTCTCTATTTTCTATATTGGTCTTCATCCAATAGGTTACATACTAAATCTCTTCACTTTAGAGAAGTCAATATGGTATAGTGGAAAGAAGGAAGACTGGAATTAAAATCAGAGAACATGGATTTAAGTCCTAGCTCGCACAATTATGACCTACATCACTTTGAGCAAATCATTTAAATTCTCTGAGCCTCAGTTTCTCATCTGTTATGTGGCAGTAATAATGCCTGTAGAACCTACCTCAGAGGGTTGTTAGGAAAATCAAATCGACGAAATGACTATAAAGCACTTTGTAAACCTATATATACTATATATACACTAAATATCAGCTATTATCAGGGAAACGAGGGGTTGGACCTCATCTCCAAGGTCCCTTCCAGCTCTAAATCCTGTGATAAGACCTCAAAGGCAAAATCTGTCCAGTCTCTCCAGTGCCAGCTCAGAACTACCCTTGCCACATGCTGCACGATTTCCCTTTTAATTGAATTGTCGGCAAAAGCTAACGCCTCAGGCAGACTGGCAATCCTTCCACTCTATTCTCCTGTGCCAGGTTTCCTTTAGGGGAATTTAAAAAAGAAAGCACCTTGTCTTTTTGTGGAGTAGGATCCTGGAGGGGTGGGTGTGGTAAGAGGATGATATTGAACTGAGGGGATGCCATGAGGTTTGGCCAGGAAGAAATAAACAATGGGAAGCAAAGCCTGATGCCGCAAACCTAAGAAAGGGTGTTGCAATGGCACCTCTCAGCGTTTTTCTCATCCAAATACCTTGGGAGTCAAAGCACACTTCTGGAGAAGGATGGAGTTCCTGGATGCACCCTGGGGACCCTTTGCCAAGCCAGTGGTCTCTTTTCTTTCATGTAGCTATCGCAATGACCCCTAAGGTCAGCCAAAAAAATACAAAATTCCCCAACCTGCAAAGAAATATGCTTCACGGAAATGACACAGGGAGCCTAAAAGAAATATAATCTTCTTGACCCTGCCTTCCTAGTCCTTTTGTGCCTGCTTTTCGGGGGACTGTGTCTGAAGATTGGGGGAGGTGATGGAGTGTGTTGGTTGGTTCCACATAGTGGGGTTATCTTAGTATAGGGATGGGGTGAGTGGGAGGAAGGTTAGGACTTCCAGGAGGCAAAGCAGCTGGCCTGGGAGAATGTGGGTGGGGTGAATGCAAAATATGCACGTAAAACAGACTATCTGCAGTTTAAGTATGCTTGGGAAAGCTATTCAAGGCTGCACTGGTACTCCAGAGCCATCTTCAATCTGTCTTATCCCATGCTGCAGATTTCACCTTTCATTTCTTGTCATGTTAGGCCAATAATATCTATATATCATGTCCAAGATAGCCTAGATATTGCCATAAAGTCTGAGTACCTTAACAAGTGCTAGACAAGGTGTTACAGTGGAGCATTGATCAGCAGAGCAAGTAAGAAAAAAAAGTGACAAGGAGCCCCTTATGCCCAGCTCACCTCAGTGCAGAAAAAGCCTTGATCTTTCTATTGAAGGATAAACTAGAGAATATTTAGTATCTAGAAGAGAAAGTGAAGAAGAGAAAGAAACGAGAATCACAGAATCATAAAATCATTGAATCTCAGCTTTCGAAAGAATTTCAGAGTCATCTAGTTAAATCATGCCATAAGCATTTATTAAACTCCTGTTACATGCCAGGTATTATACTAAGGTCTGAGGATTCAAGGAAAGGCAAAAAAAAAAAATTAGCCCCTGCCTTCAAGGAGCTCACATTCTAATGGAGGAGACAAATAGGAAATAACTAGGTACCTATCTATAATAAGTATAAGATATATGCAGAGCAGATGGAAGGTTACTTGAGAGGCAACAGCACCAGCACCTGGGTGGATTGGGAAAGGTCTCCTGCAGAAAATAGGATTTGTGTTCAATATTGAAGAAAGCCAGAGAAATGAAGAGGCAGAGATGCTGGGGGAGAACAAAATTAAATCACTTTTCTAGCATAGTTTCAAATTGTTTTCCAGAATGAATTTACCAATTGACAGGTTCACTAATAGTGTATTATTGTGCTTGTCTTACCAACAGGTCCTCCAACAATGACTGTTTCTGAGGGATTGCAATAGGGGCTGGACTTATGACTTCATTAGTATGAGGAATTCCCAAGTAAGGAAACTCCTTCTACCAAAGTAGATCAGCATCTTCTCTGCAACTGAGAGTCTCAAAGAGATACCTATGAAACTGAAAGGTTAAGAGACTTGTCCAGTTACAAAGCCAAGATGCCTCAGGGGCAAGACTTGAATTTAAGTCTTCCCAATTGTTCTCTATCCGCTACTCCACATTGTCTCTCTTTCTATTCCTACTAAAATATATTGAATTAGATTGGCCCCGTTGTTATAGCCTGTTGAGATATTTTTGCTTCCTGGTCTTGGCATTCCATACTTTAGTTTATACCTCACAATTTCATTGCCATCCATAAATTTGAAAATCATGTCACATAGAGAAGCAGCATGGTGTACCCCAAAGTACATTGCAAACAATCATTGCCCTGCATCAGACAACTTTCAGAGCACTGAAGCTTGCAGATTCCCAGGCTGCCCCTGAGATCCTGGAATAACACAACACTCAAGATTCCAAGACAGTATTAACAGGACCAGTCCACACCTTCCCTCCAGAAGTGTGGCAGAGCCTAGCTCTAACATCAAGTCTGAAGTAAAGAAGTAGACTGGAAGAACGAGCAACCTCCATCATAATGAGCTATTATAATGGTAGAGATGCTGAAGACACAAACACAGAAGAAATGACTATATAAGCAATGAATGCCTTGGGAAAAAATACAGCTTGGGCACATACTCAAATAGAATTCCTGGAAAAGATGAAGCAGGAGTTGTTTTTTTTTTAAAAGAGAGTTAAAAATGTTTATATAGATAGATATGAATATATATACATAAGCATATATGTATATATCTATATATACAAACACATGTGTGTATGTGTGTAATAAGGGTGCCTGAGGAAAAAATTGGAAAAGAAATGAAAGCTACAGAAGCAAAAATTGGAAAGGAATTAACAGTTTGGCACAAAAAGAAAAAACCTTTCCCAAGCAACAAAACTCCCTGACAATTAGAATGGATCAATTAGAAGCCATTGACTCTACAGGGCAATAAGAAATACTGAAACAGTCAAAAGCTGAAAAAAAAAGAAAAAACTTAAAAGAAAATTTTCCAGATCTCTTAGAACCATAGGGCAGAATGGAAAAAGAAAAAAACAAAACAAAACCAAACCCTGGTTGTCTTCAGAAGTAAAGCCCGAAATAAAAACCTCCAGGAGCATCACTCAGGAACAAAATCCAGAGCTTCCAGGTCAAAGAAAAAAATACTTCAAGTAGCTAGAAAGAAATAATTCAAGTACCAAGGAGTCACAGTCAGGATCACACACAATTTAGCAGCCACCTCTATAAAGCAGGAGAGAACTTGGAATATAATAGTCCAGAAGGCAACGGATATGGGCTCACATCTAAGAATAACTTAGCCAGCAAAACTGAATATAATGCCACAGGGGGGGAAATAGTTCTTTAATGAAATAGAGAACTTCCAAGCATTCCTGATGAAAAGAACAGAGCTGCAGACAAACTTTGAAGTTCAAACACAGGAGTAAAGAGAAACATAAAAAGGTAAACATGAATGAAGAATGATAAAGGTCTAGAAAATGATGAACTGATTACTTTTAGATATGGAGAGATGATACATGTGTCCCCTTTGAACTCTATCATTATCAGGGGGGGAGAGGAAGTCTAATTAGGTAAGACCTAGGAGTCTTCTGTCATGTCTTGATGACTTTAGAAGAATAGAAAAAGAGAGGAAGAGAAAAATACACTGAGTGGAAAAGGGAAATGAAGGTTAGAGAAAATTATTTCACATAAGCAAGGTGCACAAGTAGACATGTATACAAAAAGAGTGGGGATGGGTTGAAAGGAGTGGTTGACACTCAAATCCAACTCTTATCTGAACTGTTCAAAAAAAGGAAGAATACACACATTCTCATACACACATAGGCAGATCAGTTCTAGGAAAAACAAACTCTAAGGATGTATGAAATATTTATAGCTCTTTTTGAGGAGGCAAAAAAATGAGAATCTGAGGGAGTGCCCATAAATTGAGGAGTGGATGAGCAAGTTATGGTATTATGTGATGGAATACTAGTGTGCTGATGAGGCCATCTCCAGTCATTGTTATATATGTCTTGCCACTGGACTCAGATGGCTCCAGAAGAGAAAGTGAGGCTAGTGACTTTGCACAGCCCTCTTCACTTAAATCCAGTTCACTTGCAAGTCATGGCATCAGCTTCCTGATGTCATGGTCCTTTTTAAGAATGAAGGACAAACCACAACCACAATCTAGTGTGCTGAACTCTAATAAGCACAATGACTAACCAGGATTCCAGAGGACTAATGAGGAGATATGCTACCTACCTCCTGATAGACAAGTGAAGGACTCAATACAGAATGAAACATTTTTTAGACATGGCCAATGTGGAAATTTGTTTTGATTTATTATACATATTCGTAATGGGTTTTGTTTTACTTGTATTCTCAGTGGGTGGGATTAAAGGGGGGGGGTGAGAAGGCAGATATTGCCTGATTTAAACAAATATAAGTTTTTTTTTTAAAAGATGATAGTTAACCCATAGAAGCTGATGAAGTTATCAAGAGCAAAAATAAAGAATAGAGGTTCTTAAACCTAAGGACCATTTAATGTCTTAAATATTTTGATAGCTATATTTCAATATAATGGATTTCCTTTGTAATCTTACACATTTTATTTTATGCTTTTAAAAACATTATTCTAAGAGGGGGTTCATATGTTTCCTCAGACTGCCAAAAGGGTCCATGACAAACAACAACAACAAAAAAGATAAAAGTATACCCAGTATAACAAGAAAAGAGAAGAAGGCCCAGGACATAACCTTGGGGGGAAATAAGTTAGGTGATATAACATGGATGCTAAACTAGCCAAGGCAACTGAGGAGTGGTCAGAGAGGGAGGGAGCTGTGTCACCAACACCCAGAGGGGACAGAGTCTTCAAGGAGAGAGGCTGGTCAACATTTTCAAATGCAGTGAATAGTCTAAGAATGATTAGGACTGAGAAAAGATCCTGAGACTGAGAATTAAAAGATCATTGGTAATAATAATAGCTAGAATTTACATAGCTATTTAAGATTTGCAAAATGCTTTACAAATATTATCTTTTTTTACAACTTGGTAAGTAGGAACTGTTCTTACTCCAGTTTTATCGATGAGGAAACTGAGACATATGGAGCCTAAATGATTTGCCAGGATAACACAGCTAGTGAAGTGCCTGAGGCCAAATCTGAACCTGGATCTTGAACTCAGGTCTAATGCTTTATCCATTGAACCACCGAACTTTGAAGAAAGTAGTTTCACTTGAACTTTGGGATTGGAAGCCAGATTATAAAGGTAATATGAATGAATGAAAAAGTGGAAGTGGAGTGGTGCATGTAGATCACTTTAAAAATATTTATTTATTTTTAGTTTTCAACATTCACCTTTATAAAATTTTGAATTCTAAAATTTTCCCCTCCTTCTTGTCCCCCCTCCCTGAGATGGTCTGCAATCGGATATAGACTATACATGTATAATTTATATTACATGTATTTCTATATTAGTCATGCTGTGAAAGAAGAATCAGAACAAAAGGGAAAAACCACAAGAAAGAAACAACAGAGAGAGAGAGAGAGAGAGAGAGAGAGAGAGAGAGAGAGAGAGAGAGAGATAAGTATGCTTCTATCTGCATTCAGACTCCATAGTTCTTTCTCTAGATGTGGATAGTATTTTCCATCATGAGACGTAGACCACTTCTTTAAGGACGTTGTCTGAGAAAGGAAAGAGAATTATAGGAAGATGACTTGAGGGGATGGAAGAGCTTAGTGAAGACTTTTTTTTTTTAAAGAATGAAGGAGAGTCAAGTGTATTTCAAGGTACTAAGGAAGCAACAAGTTGATAGAGATAACTTGAAGATAAGGTGAGAGAAAAAGAAACAGAGTGAGAGAAAGAAAACAGAGATATAAAGAGAGAAGGCGTGACTGAAGATGCAATCTGCTGGAGAAGAAGACAGGAAGGGATTAGATCAAGTACACATGTAGAGGATCTGGCTTTGTCAAGGAGAAGTGTTGCCTCTGGAAGAGAGATGGGAAATTGTGTCAAGGGGTTTTGAGGTGAAGAGAATGAGAGAAAAGGGAACTCATGTTGAATGGCCTCCATTTTTTCAGTAATGTAAGAGATTAGATCCTTCACTAGAAGAATGGAAGATGTGTGTGTGTGTGTGTGTGTGTGTGTGTGTGTGTGCGCGCGCGCGTGTATGTATGGGAAGGGTGTTAAGGAGAGAAGAGAAGATGTGGAATGGAAGAGAGAAGGGAACAAGTATTTATTAGATACCTACTATGCATCAGGCACTGTGTGAAGTGCTTTACAAATATCGTCTCATTTGAATAGCTTCTGTGGGGAATGAGATAAGAAATCCACTAGGGAAGCATTAAAGGCTTGTCTTGCTGCAGTGAGACCCCAGTGGGGACTGGCTAATAGGATTTTGTCAGGATACTATTCAGCACAGTTGTGAGACTCTCCCCAGCTTTGTTCAGTGGCTGATGAGTAGGAACAGAGGAGATGGAAGGTTAGGGTTTGTGCATGAGTAGAAGGCTTCTGGATTCCACCCCTATAGTCATCTGGAAAGCTCTCTTGGCTCTGAGGACAAATTATAGGCTCCTTTTGATCTGGGATTCTGGCCTTAGCTATTCTTCTGCAGGCTGGGCTAGATATTAGAAGTGAGATCCTGCTCTGAGTTTGGGGTCTAAGCCAAAGTGCTGCTGGGTTTTTTTAAACTTTTTTCTTTCTTGGTATACTACTCAGAGCCTCTCTACCTGGGGTTACCCCTTTAAAACATGATATGCCTCATCCCTTCCCTGGATCTGTGACCTGCATCTGGGTAGCAGGGAACAAACCTGCCAGTTCAAATTTTTTCTTTTCACAGTGCCCTGGTATGGATTTAGAGGTGACCTGGAATCAGTTTGGGATCTCCTCTGGCCCTAGTACATAGTCTCTCCCTGCCTACTGCAGCTCTTTCTTCCTGGCCCAGTCCTGACCCCAGTGTCCCCAGACCTCCCCACCTGTCTCCATGTGGTGAGCTGAGCAAGAGAAAGGACTCACCATGATTTTTTTCTGGATTTCCCCATCAGGATTTGGTCTGGTGCATTTTCCCTATCTGCTTGGAGGAGTTTGTGGAGAGGAGCTCACCACATTGCTTCCTATCACTCCACCCTCTCTGTTAATTCTCATCTTCAAGCAGATTACTCCCAGTTTTATACATCCAGGCCAGGCTCTTCCCTGAGTCCCTCTGGATTACATATTGTACATTTCAAAAGGGATGGCCCAAACGTTTTAGCCCAACATGTCTAAAACAATTCTAATTATCTTTCTTAGTAAATATCCTCCTCTTCCAGACTTCCTTATTTCTGTCAAAGGCACCGTCATATTTCCAGTGTCTCAGGTTCATAATCTCCTTAACTCTCCCTCACCCCACATATCCAATCAGTTGACAAATCTTTTTGCTTTTACCTTCACAATATCTCTCACATCTGACTCCTCTCTACTCACAGCAACCACTTTAGTTCTGGCCTTCATCAACTCTCACTTTGATTATTACAACAACCTTCTAATTGGTTTCTCTGCCTCAAGTCTCTCATCACTCTGGTCAATGCTACACACTGCTGCCAAAGGAATTTTCCTTAAGTGCATATCTGACCATGTTACTCAGCCAGCTCCAGTGACTTCCTATTGCCTCAAAGATAAGTATATATTCTCCATCTAGCTTTTAAATTCATTCAAAACTGTGTCCCAACCTATCTTGATTTTTAGCATCTTTCGACATTATTTCCCCTCCTGAACGCTTCCATCCAGTAAAACTGGCCTTCCTTCTGTTTCTCACCCATGATGCTCCATCTCCCATCTCTGTGGCCATCCTGCTTCTCTGGAATTCACTCCCTTGTTACCGCCTCCTCATGGAGTCCTGCCATTCCTTTGATACAGTTCAAGCACCACCTTCTTCCTGAAGCATTTCCTGATTCCCCCAACTGGCATTGTCTTGCCTCCTAAACCAACTTGCATTTAACTATTTTGTATATATTTGTATCTATTAATTTCACATTTATACCATATACATTTTTGTATGTACTTGTCACTCAGATGAGAATGTAAGGTTTTTGTGAGTAGGGATTGTTTTGGGTTTTTTTGTATATGTATCTCCAGGACCTCACACAGTTGCTGTTGCTGTTCAGTTGTTTTCAGTCATGTCCAACTTTTCAAGACTCTATTTGGGTTTTCTTGACAAAATACTGGATTGAGTTGCCATTGACTTCTCCAACTCATTCTATAGATGAAGAAACTGACATAGTAGGTGCTTAATAAGTACTCGATCAAAACTCAGTCATCAAACATTGATGGATCACTACTTCTTTTACTAAATTTTCACAAATCATCTCTTTGATAATGCACTTAAGGATTTTTGCTATGAATGAAAGTCAGGCTCACTGTCCTGTAGTTTGAAGAACTAAGCTGCTTTCCATTTTTTGAATACATGCATTCATTTTGAACATATTTCTACTTCTGAACACATCCATTCATTCATTGCACTCATATAATGTGCCTGGCATTGGGTTAGGTATGTTGAGAAATGCATGCTCCTGCCTTCCAGTTTCCAATCTATTAAGGGAGCTTAGACACAATGATGGAAGACTAACTGAGAATACAAGACTATATATATATAATGTTTTATGTTTTATTCATTTAAACTTAAATAAAAATAAGAAAAGAAAAAATATTTCCATGTACGTAGCAGAACATAGAGGATTCAATATAAAACAATAAATTTCCATTTTAAACTGTTAACTTTTAAAGAATCTATATAATAAATACTACATATTGTTTTCAAAGCTATCCAGATTTTTTGTGCTTCTAAGTTTTCTTTTTTTAAACTTTATTTATTTTCTTTTTAATTTATGAAATAAAACAAGCATTTCCATAACATAGTAGAATGAAAAAGATGATTGTACATGAAACTGCAAATCTATTATGTACAATTTGCTATTCCTTTTAACTATATAATGATGTTATCATGTAACTTTCTTTTTTTTTTCTTCCCTCTCCCCACCCCTATGCCAGAGATGGCTACCATTAGACACAAATATGTATATATGTAAAACCATTCTAGACATACTGCTATTTATCATTTCTTTTTCTGGATGCAGATAGCATCTTCCTTCATAGATTAAGTGCCAAGAGAACAGTAAATGTAACTCAGAAGAGGAGTCTATCTAGTAAAGTAGAAGAAGCATCAGACACAGAGCAAAATGGCCTAATGTTTGAATCCTAGACCCTCTGCTTACTCTCTATATAACCTCAGTTAAATCACATCATCCTTTGGGTCACCAATTTCTTTCTCTGTAAAATAAAGAGATGGCACCAGATGGTCTCTGAAGTCCCTTCCAGATCTAAGTCTATGCTCTGATGGTCACTATGGGCCAGTAGGTTTGGAACAGACATCATAGAAGAGACAGACTTGACATGGCCATTTTGAAATTCAGGAAGTTTGAGTTGTTTGTTTCTCATGAAGGGGAAACTGTTATGTTTGGAAAGTCAACCAAAGGGGTGTGTGTGTGTGTGTGTGTGTGTGTGTGTGTGTGTGTGTGTGTGTGTGAGAGAGAGAGAGAGAGAGAGAGAGAGAGAGTTTGTGTGTGTTTGGGTGTGTGAGTGTGTGTACATACACCTCTTCGATTGACTACACACACACACACACACACACACACACACACACACACACCTTCAATTGACTACACAGGCTCTAGTAAAAGCTGAGAGGATTGTGGTTGGATTTAGAGACACTACAAACTAGCTAGACACCTAAGATAGCAATAGCTTCCTTCCTAGTCCAGACCCCTTGCTCTTCAGTTCCAGCTCTATTACCCCAAGGATCTCTGAATGTTATGGAAAACAGTATCAGAAAGGAAAGGGGCTATGTTTGACTTAAAAAGTGGCATAACCCCACAGGCTAATGGCAAGAAACCGTGGAAATTGCCATAGTGAAAGGCAACTCAATGTAAGTGACAGCGGGGCTCTGACCCGGGGAACAACAGCCATCCATAGCATGACCATCAGTTCAAGTGGACACAGTGTAATCACTACATCCTAGGCTGCTGTGGTCAGGGATCTTGCAGTTCTGTACCAAGAAGGGAATTCCAACTCTACAAAGTTATTCAATTTCATGGCCAGAAGGAGTCCCTTTGGGGGAATGAGAAGGAAGCTGTCAGATCATGTTACAAACTGAGAGGCAAAACTATGCAGAGCAGTGAATTCTCCTGCTAGGAGGCTAGGCTAGATGACTGGGGCTTGGGGGTGGGGTGGAGGAAGTCAGGACACAGGGGCAAGCAGAGCTCAGAAACCCCAGGTTAAACAGTGAGGGCTTGGGGAGGTTATTTACTGGATGTTCAACTCATTGGTACTTCCCATTTGGCCTTCCTTCTTTCCTTTTAAAAATGAAATTTTCATCATCTATTTTTATGTGAGGTATAGAACAACCATCGTAGAAAGGTACCTTTTATTTCTTTTTTCACATTATTAAAAGTTTTATTCAGGTCCTGCTTGGGGTCTGCCTTGCCTGGCCCACTTTTTCAGGCAGATGTCAGCAGGCTGTACTTACTCCTTACTCTTTCCTACCATATTTCCATTCTCATTTGCTTCTTTGCCATCCTCACCAGAAACTATGCTCCTTTCTTCTCCTGAATATCTGTGCCAGAGTTGCTATTATGGTTGGTGATGGCTTCACCTGATGTTACTACCCACACTCCAATGATCTTTTTAGCAAAAGTTTCAAATATCCAAATCTAGACCATGAGTACTCAGTGGGAAGTATCATAGAGTAATGGAGGTATGGCACTTGCTTAGAACACCAAAAAAGGAATCAACCCCTTGAGAGGCCAACACAGAATGCCCACATGTGTGTCAGCTTTCCTTTTCCCCAGAAGCAGGTTCCCCCGAGCTCTTCCACGTGGTTGACACCATGTTAGGTAGTCTAGCCGTTTGCTAAACCCTGATTATAAAAGGGACATAGATTTAGAGATGGAAATTACATCATAGGCCAACTAACCCAAGCCTGTCTTTTTTTTTTTTTACAGATAACTGAGGTCCACAGAGATTAATTGACTTGCTCATATGGAAAGTAAGCATCAGAGGTGGGAAGTATTATTACAGTCAGTGCATCACCAGGATAATATTGATTTTAAAAAATAGATGGTTCTTTATTCTGGAAAAGCCAGGAGTTATCAAAAGCACTGCAAAAAAATTTCAAAGGTAATCTAGTTCTGTCTCTTCCTCCTATTTACTTCTGGGCCCTACTTCATTTGCAGTGTCCTGATGTACCAACTGTGGAAAGCATTTAGAGGATAATAATAATAACTAAGATTTATATAGTGTTGCTATGTGTCAGGCACTATGCTAAGCACTTCATAATTATTATCTCATTTGATCCTCACAACAACTCTGGGAAGAGGTATTTTTTTTCCTTCCATTTTACAGATAAGGAAATTGAGGTTGACCAAGGTTAAATGTCACACAGCTTCTAAGTGTCTGGGGCCAGATTTGAACTAAGGTTGTCCTGACTACATGCCCAGTACTCTATCCAGAGACTATCAAGAAAAACCTCCCCATTCAAGAAATATTTGCTTTATCTGGAAACCTAGACTATGTATGCATGAAAATTACATTCTAAGCGACAAATGAGGTTCAGACAATGTGTTTGAGGAACACAACTGAGAGAATCTCTAGATTTCTGTTTGGCATTCAAGGCCCTTTATAACCCTCCCTCCCCTTTCTTTACCTTTCCAGGCTTCTTAAACTCTGCCATGTTCTCTTCCATCCAGGGTCACTGGTATCCTTGCTGAGAGATACTCCATCTCCTGACTTGGGGGCTTTTCACTGGTTGTACCCTTTCTCTGGAATTCCTACTTTTCATCTCTGCCTCCTGTCCTCCCTGGTGTACCAGCTAAAATCCTACCTTTCATAAGAACTCTTTTCCAATCTCCCTTAATTCTAGGGTTTTCCCGCTGTTATTTCCTATTTATACTGTTCAGAGCTTGTTTTATACATAGTTGTATATTCCCATTAGACTGAACTTCTTGACAGACTGTCCTTTGCCTTTCTTTTTATCTCCAGTGCTTAACACATAGTATGTGCTTAATAAAGGTTTATTGATTAACTGATTGACTGAGGCGATCAGGCCTACCTTCACCAAAAATATGGGATTTGAACTAGGCCTCAAAGAATGGGTAGTATTTGAAAGATAGTGAGGAGGGACGAGAGGAGATTGAAACAAAGGGAAACAAAATGTATAGAGGCAAAAATTACAATACATGTTCAAGGAACAAAGTAAAGTTTGGTTAGAGAGAAAGTAAGTAAGTTCATGTTAGCAGCTAGTGGAAGATAAAAATAGAAATTTAGGTGGAGGGCAGATTGTGGAGGTCTTTAAATGCCGGGCTAAGGAATTTGGATTCAATCCCAAAGGCAATGGGAGAATACATAAGACATATAAATAGGGAAGCTGATCAAAGGTATAGTATAAGGATTTTTCTTTTCTGTTTTGGAGTTTGTGAGATAGTATAGAGAGGCAAAAATCTTCAATTCAACCCAGTAAGCTTTTTATCAAACACCTACTATGTGTCAGGCAGAGGCAGTTTGGCAATCGATACAGACCAGGCCCTAACACCTAGGTACAAATCCTGCCTTTGACCCATATACAGTATGTGACAAAGGGCTAAGTCACTTACCCTCCTCCATTCTCTGTCCCAAGCACTGTGTTGGATGTAGGAGTGCAAAGACAAAAACAAATTGGTCCCTGCACATATAAAGCATATATTCCACTGGTTAGCTTATATTCTATGTGGAGCAGGGAGGCTTTTTCAGGAATGGTAAGGGTCTAAACCAGCATAATTGTGGGGGGATGGAAGGGAAGGGACAGTTATAAAACGCATTGTGAGAGCTGTGATGAACCCAGATGACTGAAAAGATGTAAAGAAGAGAGAAGAATTAAAGATTCTAAGATTTTAAGCTTTGGATGACCTGGGATGACTGTGGTACCACCAATAATGATGAAAGTTAAAATACCATCAAATAACGGTGGTAACATCAATGACAATAAATATTCTCTCCAACCTCTGATTCATTCATTCCACAAATATCTAGTGAGTGTCAACTCTCCATAATTCACTATGTTCTAGACACTGGGAGCAATATAAAGACAAAGGCTTTTTACAATCTCAACCTTTAGGATCAATATCAAGGTCTTTAGGACACCTGGAACCTGATGAGAAAATCAATATTAACCTTAACTTTCAGTTTGAGAGGAAATCAACAATGTTTACAGAGAAGAAATTATTCACTCAAGGTTATTCACCAAGGCAATGGTCAGGAAAGCATAAAGGGGTGTATTCCCAAGGTTCCTTCCCACTCACCATCTCCTCTTATTTGAAGTCATTCCAGCAGGTGGGATTACTGCCTTCTAACAAAGTGCTTCTTAGGCATCCCAGCTCTGTGGACTTCACAGCTTCCCATGGATGAAACTAGGTCTTGTATCACTAATTGAGCTCTATTTTATTCTCCAAATGCATAACATTCAATAAAGGATTATTCATTAAAAACAAAAACAGAGAAGCTAAAGGTACTTAATGACTGCTTCTAATAACTGGTACAGGAGCTCTCTCTGTGCTAAATTAAAGGATCAGTTACAGTTATCATTAAGCTCTTTACAACGGCTTCTGATATTTAGCACTCCTAAGGCATCCTCCTCACTCACATATGCAAGCACAAATTCCAAGGGAGAGAGCTGCTGCAACCCCACATTCTCTTTGCTTATCTCCTGGAGCAAACTCATTACCGAATGAAGTGTTTGGGATGGGGAGGGGGAGAGGAGAGGTGGAGAAGGAATAAGTATTTTCTGGGGGGAATCACCATTCACGTATTCCCCTCAGATTAAGAGTAAGGAGAGAGTTTAATTAAGACAGTGCTTAATGACAAGGGAGGAAGATGTTGGTTATTGTGTGAATTCTGCTGCTAATGGAGTCTCTCTCTACCCCACCTTGCTTATTCAATTACCCAACTAAGTAGGATAGATTGGGCACTTGAAACACACCAATACCCAACTTTAGGACAAGATTATCCACAATAAGGGCCTACACCACAGCTGACCCAACATGTGATTAGCAGCTTGTCTCCTTATCATTCAATATGTAAAAGGCCTGGAAAACAACAGAGACTACTATAGTGAAAGCCAAAATAGGACAGGTAAGGGGTAGAGGAGTGCTCATGTGAATTTATTAGCCTGACTCAGAACATCATCATGGCGGCATAGTCCAGAAACAACAGAGACCCTTTCGTACCTAGTAACCGTGGGAGACCAAAGTGGTTCACTTTGGACAAAAGTGTTGAGTAGCTAGAAAGTTCAAATTAGGAAGTGTCCAATCCCACAGAGGATGGACAGAGCTACTAACCAAAAGGTGGTCTAGGTTGGTCTTTAATATGGATGAAAATTTAGGGTTTTTTGGTCCCATGGTCAATAATTTCTCTATTCATCCCATCAGCAGCATTCCTTTGAAATATACACACATCCACACAGAGAGACATGTGCAAATATATCCATATTTCCCTTTGCAAGAAAATGGGCAGTATGTCTTGGAATAATGAGCACTGGACCTAGAGTTAGGAGATCTGAGTTCAAATCTTGCCTCTACCACTTACTATATGACCATGGACACATTCAATCAATCAGTATTTAATAATGCCACAGAGTATAGAGCTCCAAGCCTGATGTCAGGAAGACCTGAGTTCAAATCCTTTCTCAGACACTAACTGTAACCCTGGCCAAGTCACTTAACCTTTATTTACCTCAGTTTCTTCATCAATAAAATGAAGATAATAATAGCACCCACCTCCCAGAGTTTTTATGAGGAGCAAGTAACATAATAATTGTAAAGTGCTTTAGCTGTACCTGACACATAATAAGCATTATATAAATGCTAGCTGTTGTTGTTATTGTTGTTACTATGTGCTAGGCTCAGTGCCAAGCACTGGGGACACAGTTACAAAAGTGAAATAATCCTTGCTCTCTAGAAACTTAAAGTCCAATGGGGGAGACAATATGTATAAACATTTATATAATAAATGAAAAATAAATTCAAGTTTGTATTGGGAGGAAGGCAGCTAGCAGCTGGAGGATCAGGAAAGACTTCGTATAGAGAGTAAGTGGAATGAGAGAATGGAAAAGTAAGGTTCTGTCCCTGGAGCATGAAAAGAGGACCCACAGAGATGTTTGGTGAGGCTACTTCTGGAAGTTTGTGATGCCATGAAATGGAGGGACCTGGCTCTCTACTTCAGAGTGTATACAAGTATTTTCTGTTTCTGGTTGGCTTATTATGTGGTGAAAAAAGGTTGTTTGGTTGGCTGCTGAGCCAGAAATGGGTCATTAACTGGCCAAATCAGTCATCCTGACCTATGTCTTGCCACTGGACTCCAATGACCCTGGAGGAGAGAGTGAGGCTAATGACTTTGCACAGCCCTGCCTCACTTAAATACAATTCACTTGCAAGTCAAGATATCACCCTCCAGATGTTATTGGTTCCCTTCAAGAGCAAAGGATGAACAAAAACTGGCCAAATTGGGGTTTTTTGGCTTTATTGGAATGAGGAAGATAAAAGTCCCTAGTCCTCTGGGGCAGGGGAAGGGACCAGGAGTAAAAAAGGAAACGCCTCAGGCTTTTATTTCATGGGGGTGGGGTGAGTGTGGGGTCAGACCACCTCCATGTAGCCTTGTCTTGTCTATTCTTTCTTACTTTTGGTTGAGATAGCCTCTGGGTCCAGGAACCAGAGTTCACACCCAAGTTTATTGGTAGCCAAGTCCACTGAGGAGTGTAGCCCTAATGAAAACATAGCTGAGGTGCCTAGCCCAGAAGCTTTTATTTCATGGGGGTGGGGTGAGTGTGGGGTCAGACCACCTCCATGTAGCCTTGTCTTGTCTATTCTTTCTTACTTTTGGTTGAGATAGCCTCTGGGTCCAGGAACCAGAGTTCATACCCAAGTTTATTGGTAGCCAAGTCCACTGAGGAGTGTAGCCCTAATGAAAACATAGCTGAGGTGCCTAGCCCAGAAGCGCATCAATGGCAGCTAAGTCACTGTCCTACAAGCAAAGGGGGGTGATTCTATCCATTGACTAGATCACCTTGAAAATTAGTAGGGTTGGGGCAAATGATTTAGAACAACTGCTTTAAGTTTGAGCCCACTTTCCCATTGGACTAAAGGAGAGAAGGTATTCCATTCCTAGTTAAACACGGTATTTTTTGAAGTTTGGTTCTCATTATACCTTTTTTTTTCTAGTAAATAACCATTAATAGAAGCTAATTGATATTAATTGGTTAAATATATTGAAGTGCTAATCAGTGAGTTAATCAATGATATAGGGGAGATATTGACTTATTTGGTGATTGGTGTGGGGAGAACACACCAATATGGGAGCTTGAGCCAATATTATTAGAAAGATGCACTCAGGGAGTACTGCCTAGGGCCCCTAAGAAAGAGATTTAGCTGTCTTTTGGGAGCACAATTTGGCAGTGTGAATGTGAGTTGGGATAAGGAAGTCCAGAGTTGATAGAAAGGCTATAGGTGTAACAGGAGCTAAGTTTTTTAAATAAGCCAGATATTCAAAGAGGCAGAGGTGAGGAGTAAATGTACCCTAAGCAGGGGAAATAGCCAGTACAAAAGTACAGACAAGATCATCAATTTTCTTATTTTTAAATGGGGAAAGGAAATTTAGGGCTATGGACTAAGCATGTGAATGAATGAAAAAGCATTTATTAAGCGATGACTATATACAGGTGCTGTGCTAAGCACTGGGGATATAAATATGAAAGCAATGACAATCCTTGACTTCAAGGAACTTACATTCTAATAGGGGGAGAGAAGACATATAGTGGAATGTGTCCAGAGAGGAGTATTTTTGTTTGGAAAGTTATAGGGATGGTGAGTAGAACCATAGTGGAGTAGATTGACACACCCTATCCAGGAACAACGGTACAACTAATTTAATCATATTTCATGGCAGTAAGGGATTGTTATGGGGTTGTAGAAAAGGTGGTTAGAGAATAAGGAATGGACTGAAGCAAGTCCTGGATTTTTTTCTGAAGTCAGTCACCCAATAGGAAAGGAGGTCCCAGGGCAGAAGTTCCTCCAAGGCATGTTAAAACAACAATCGCTTTTTTGGTCTTATATGGAACTAGAAAGAAGAAGATGAAGCAAATTGTTTCACTAGAATGAAGTAAAAAAAAAGTCTCTAGTAATTTGGTTTGTTTGAAAAAGGAAGCCTCACTCCCCCCAACCAGTCTCAACTATGTCCTTTTTATTTGTCTGACTGGGGAGACTCCCAGCCTCAGGGCCCTCTCATGAATCATCCTTGATTCTGAAGGATACTTTGCCTTACTCCAAGAGTACCTCAGGTTACTGAACTCTTAGGATACTCAGACAAACCATTTCAAATCCTGTCTCCTGCAAGGTTTCCCCTTGGTCCCTCATTTCCGACCAACCTCAAGGACAACTGGGAGACCATGTGATAGATATGGCCCAGACCCTTGTGAAGGGAGGGAGAGAGGAGGGCAAAGTACCACATTACTGCCATCATTATGCCTTCGATTTCCAGGGCCAAGGAAACATTTCAGACTCCTGACAATTCCATCAGGCCCCAGCACGAATGAAACTCGTCAGCAAAAATTAATTTCCTTTGCCAAGCCCTCCTGGCTGAGGCTCTGCTGCTGCTGGTTTCCATTCCTCCCTTAGCCCCCATACAAAATCAATAATACTCAAAACAATGAAAGTTAATTTTATGCTCCAGAACCTGACACTGAAAAATATTTTAGGTGAAGGAAATAATGGTCTGTGACTAGTTGAGTTAGGAGTCAAAAAGCCCTGACAGAAGGATGCAAGAGAATGCTGCATGAACTATAAGACCAATAAGAAGCTTGATTTTTCATAAACGCTGGCAGTTTAAATGCAATTGGGTCAATCAAAAATACTTGAAAATAGATTTTTTGTCCTATTCTTTAAAAGAGAATTTAAAAATAACAGGAAACATGGTGTAGGGAAAAGAATTCTAGATTTGGAATTAGAGGATCTGAATTCAAATCCTGACTCTGCTCCTTACTACCTGTATAGACAAATCACCTAACCTCTATGGGCTTCACTTTTCCTCCTCTGTAAAATGGGGAGGTTAACCTTTTTACTCCAAATAGAATACCCTCTGATCTCTGCCTCCTCAATATAAGCAAAAAATAATCTGGCTAATATAACAAATATTTCTATGTTGTAGCCAAACTGGTCTACTTCTTGTTCTTCACATATAGTATTTCATCCTTTGCCTCCAAGATTTTGCATAGGCTGATCCTCCTGCCTGAAATGTTCTCCTACCTTAACTTTACCTCTTGGAATGCCTAGCTCCCTTCAGGGCTCAGCCTCTGGTCAAAGAGGCCTTTTCTAACTCTCCCAGTTGCTTTCCCTTCCATGTTACCTTCAAAATCACCGTCGACTTAGTTTGCCTAGATTTTGTATTTATTCATCTGTAAACATTTTGTACTTCCCACTAGGAGGAAAGCTCCTTGAGGTTAGGGATTTTCTCAGTTTTGTATTTATGCCCCCAATTCCTAGCATGGGACCTGGCCCATAATAAACACTTAATAAATGTTTATTGATTGATTGATTCCTGTATCTGGAAAAATGTTCATAGAGTTTCCAAAACCTTTTAGTTATGGATTCGGGTAGGGCAGATTTACCTATCCTATTCTAGGGGCTGAAGAAACTGACATTCCTCTGATACTGATGTGCCTTTTTGGTTCTCTAGAGCATATTTGATTCCAGGAGTCTATGCCTACGCTCTAAGTACCAATGATCACCTGGACACCCCAGAAATGGAGGTCATTTATTCATCCAGAGTGTTGGCACTAAGTGCTGGGGCTTTCAGGAGACCCAGGCCTGCTCATTCCCTTATCAGAAACTGCCCACTACTGAGCTAGCCACTGATATTCCTAAGGTCATTCAGAGAAATTCTGTTATTCTGGGAGGCTGGTATGGAGTGAATATTTGGCAAAGACAACATCATTCAAATCATAATGCCCTGATAGTCATGCAAGATCTGCCCCTTCTCTCTTTATTTTATATACATACATGTATATGTATGTATAATTATATATATAATATACATGCACACACACATAGAACACATATAGGCTAACTCATATTCTAAACATATATCATAAATATATAATATATACACATATGTGTATGTGCATATATATATATATATATATATATATATATATATATATATATATATATATATATATATATATATATACACACACACACACACACACACACACATGCAGATTTATTTATACATACATATCTCTACCCAGGTCTACAGCTAAAGTCACTTGCTCAGGAAAGAATTTTCGGGTCAACTATTTTTCTAGGAGAATAGAAAAATGAAGTCCTGTCTTAGACGACTGATAAAATTTTGGTCTTTTGGAAGCTAGAGACTGATGGTCTGTTGGGAGCTAGAGATCCTCAAGGGACAGTCTTTGCTAGTAGAACCAACAGCTGGTTAGGTATCTTTGATGACTCAAGACACTCAAACCCTTGTCTAGCCAGTGATCTGAGTCCCTACCTTTTCCAGAGAATAGTTAGCATAGTAAGTAAGTAAGTAAGTAAGTAAGTAAGTAAGTAAGAATAAGACTAAGTAAGAATAGACTAGGGAAATCTTTGACCTAGGATGTCTGAAAGTCTGAAGGTTTAAGCCATAAATTAGAAGTGTGCAGCAAGCTGTTATTTGCTTCAGTTATAAACCAAAGGAAAGAGCATTAGATTTGGAGTCCAGACGACCAAGGTTGAAATACCATCTCTGATAGTGACCCATCCTTTCTTGGTCTCAGTTTCCTATTATATAAAATGCAGTGCTAGACTCAGTGGCCTTTAAGTTCCCCTCTATCTTTAAAACTATGATCCTATTACCTTTTGCTTAGGTACATGGGGTGGGAGATGGGGAGGGGTGGTGGGGGAGGAATGGGATAGATTGTGTTTTGATCTTTTCACCTTGAGCTCTATGTATAGACAACAACTACTGTCAGTCACGTCTATCAATTATCAACAAATACTTAATGAGTCCCTATTTTGTGCCCCATCTTGTGCTAAGTGCTAGGAGATAAGCCCAAGCCATGGTCCCTGCCCTCTAGAAACCTACAGTCATAACAGCATAAGATGATATATTTAGAGGTGGAAGGGACCTTAGAAGTACTCAAGTCCAATACCCTCATTTTGTAGATGAAATATGTGTCAGAGTCAATATTTGAACCTGAGTTCTTTGATAACTAACCCAGTTGGAGTTGGGGTGACCACGCATGACGAGATTAAAAACTAAGTGCTAAGCAGTGTGGTGCTGTCTATAAATGCAACAGGAGTTCAGAGGGAGGAGAGAGAGAGAGAGAGAGAGAGAGAGAGAGAGGGAGGGAGGGAGGGAGGGGGGAATATAGGGTGGGGCCTTCAGAAATGGCTTTCTGGAGGAGGAATTTATTCAGCACCTTGAAGAAGAGGTAGGATTTAAATAGGCAAAAAGGAAGGCTTAGGACATCCCAGTAGTAAGGACAATTTCAGTGCAGAAGCATAAATGAGCATATCACATATCTGATAGAGCCAGGGAATGGACCAGGCCAACTGGGGCAGAGATAGGGAGTAGCTGGTACTGAGATTGGACAGATAAAGGAGACAGACTATGAAAGGCTTTGAAAGTCAGGAAGAAAAATTCAGACTTGATGGGGAGCAATGGGAAGTCACTTGGGTTTTTGAAGTGACATGATGAATGTGGTGCTCTAGAAAGACTGACCTAACAGTAAATGGAAGATGGACTAGAGAAGAGAGAGGCTGAAATAACAGAGACCATCTGAAGTAGCTGTGAGTAATGTAGGCCTGAAGATCCAAGACTAAGGTGATGGCAGAGGAAATAGAGAGGAAAGGACAATTCTGACAGATCTTTCAAAAGAAGAAGTGATGGGACTTGTTACATACTAAATGAAGGGGATAAAGAGGGAAGAGTTAAAGATAAGTGCAAGGATTTTTGCCGAGAAGGCTAGAAGAGTTATGGAACCACTGACATAAATAAGGTAGTTGGAGGGATTGTGGTTGGAGAGAAAGATGACTTCAATTCAGAACAGAGGATTATAGATTGTAGAGTTATAAAGGATAATAGAGGTGATTTAATCGAATTCCCTCATTTTAGATTCAAGGAAACTGAGACCCAAAGAGACTAAGTGATTGCCCAGGTCTCAAAGGTAGTAAATGGAACCCAAGTCTTTTGACTCCAAATCCAATTCTCATTCTCCTCTTTCTTCTCTGTCAAAGCCACATCAAAGCTTCTATCTCTTCCCCATAGTCAAAATCATGAAAGTGAATGGAACTTCGGGGAAGGAAGTATAGAAAAGGATAGTAATAAAATGCTCTTCTCAGAGACAGAAAAAGGAGCAATATGGTATCTTCTGTGTGATTGTTATCATTATATATATTTTGTAGCTACATATATATGTATGTGTACATATGTACAGATATAAATTTGTGTGTTTGTGCATGCACATATACATGGATAGATACATATATGCAAATGTATGTATGTACTTATGAATATATGTTGTTCACATAGAGATATATGCATACACACACAATTTCCCCCTTATAACATACAAGATGCTGGAGGACACATACTACTTCATTTTTCTCTTTGTATCACTAGTTCCTAACAAGGTGTCTGGAACATAGGTGCTTGATAAATACTTGTTGATTGTACCATCAGGTTCCACAATCAAATTTGTTAACACCCATAATTTCATGGTACTGAAATGGGGGCTTTGGGGTGTATGGGGTGTTCGTGGAAGACTTAGCACTTTCACCGTGAAGGCTTGCCAAGCTCTTTTCAGGGCTTCTCATCCACCTTTGGTGTCCACCTTTCACCCAACTCTTACCTGTGGCTCCAAGAATCTGTAGCATGTCCAATGGCCACACCCTGGTAAAACCATCTAGGCAGAAAGACTAAACCAGGTTGAGGGAAGCTGAGAGGCTTTAAACCTGTTGGTGAGTTAGGGGGCTGCCTATCCTAAGCATGTGCAGACTTCTTCTAGCAGAATGGGAGAAGAACGAGAACCATTTGTTCCAGTGGCCATGAAGGCAGCACAGACTGGTCAGACATCAAAGACTCCAGGGTCATTCACTGCATCTTGGGCTGTCACCAGGTGCCTTGACTCTTCTCTTGCTGCTGGACTTTGGTGACTCTGGAAGACAGAATGAGCCTGACAATTTGTGCAAGTCTGCTTCACTTAAATTCAGTTGACATGCAAGTCAAGACATCACTCATTCATGATGTCATTGGTCTTCTTTGAAAACAAAGGATAAACAACAATAACTGGCATAATCATCTCTTCCACATCATGGGGGTTAGGGGTATAGCACCCCATGATCAGGAAAATCTGCATAACATTTTTTGGCCCCCCCTTCTTACCAGAGAAGTCTGAATTTTTTTTTCTTTTTCTTTTGTGGCATGTTTACAGTACCTTATTGTAAAATTTTGGGGTATTTGGTTATAGGCTCTGTGTCATCTGCTGGTCTTCACGTGTCATCTGTGGCTTCAGCAAAACTCTTCCAAAATTCCCATTTAATTTCTTATACTAATCCCTAATATATCACAACTGCAATGGGGAAAGTCATGATGTGGAAGGGATAACTGTACTAGGAAGTTACCTGTGGTTAGTAGTGCTTTCTTCTCAGAATGGAGGACCTATTTTTGTTTTTGTTCTTTAAATTTCCTCATCCACCCACACCTATTCAGAACCTGGAGAGGCAGCTTGGAATAATCAATAGAAATCCAACTTTAACATTAAGAAGTACTCTATACGAATTTTTCTTCTAACAGACACTGGGTTGTATGACCAAGTTATTTAGGCAAGTTATTTAACCTCTCTGTGCTCAAGACATGTCTCTAACACTTTAAGTTAGAGACAAGTAGCTGATCTGTGTCTATAGAGGGAGTTTTCACACAGGGAGATCCCCACAGAGATGAAATCATAGGTCCAGAACATATTCCCATCCCTGTCCCTGCCCCTGCAATTCATCACCTAGGCCAGTAAATGTTGAGCTTAATGGAACTGAACCACTATAGACAGAAGGATGCCTATCCTTCCAAAGTCTCTTCAGACTTCAGGTTCTATAATTGCCCTGTCTGCTATCCATTTCAGAGTCTCCCAACTAAACTCCTTTCATAGGAATTTCCAAAACATTAGTATTAATTGAATATTATGATAAAACACTTAGGGTTTGACCAAGAATGATAACAAAACAGTCCCTGTTTCCTGAAGTTCCAGTTCAATAGAGACAAGGAAGGAAGTGGTCACAAAAGCAGGTCCAGATTGATAGACACTTGAACATTGAGGAAATATTCAGAGGAGAAATGGGGATACACTACTTAAAGCTTCTTTCTCTCCCCACAAAAAGCCATTTATATTAAGGAAATTGCTTTTTTTAACTTAAATTTTGACAAACCTGATTTTGAAATATTTTATCTGTATCATTGCACTTAAATTTTATCTAGCTTAATTCTCTCAGGTTTCAAATCAGAAATCAGAAGACTTAGGTTCTAGACCCATTTCTAGCATTTGCCATCTATGTGACCTTAAAAGAGACAAACAAGTTACCTTGAAACTGAGCCTGAATTTCTTTATCTGCAAATGGGACTAATACCACCTTCCCTGTCTAACCTGTGGGCTTGTTTTGAGGGTCAAATGAGATAATGGATGTGCGATCACTTTGAAAACAGTAAGGCATTTTTCTTTTTGGACCAAATCTGTGATTTGTGTGGCACAAAGAACTCCTAGGTTAAAGTGCAAAATACTCTTATCAATACAGATCAGCACTATTCCTCAGAGAATTGTCTGGACCATTGATTGCTTAAATGACTTACCCAGGGGTCATATAGTCAGTATATGACCAAGATCTTGAACCCAGGTCTTCCTAACTTGTGACAATAGTGAATAGAGCACAAACTTCTTCCAAGTAGAAAGATCTCAATACAAATCCTGCCTTGGTGACTTACTAGTTGTGTGACTCTGAGCAAGTTGCTTAACTCCTATCTGTTTCCATTTCTTCATATGTAAAATTAGAATAATTATCTATCTTAGAGGGTTGTTTCGAGCATCAAATGAGAAAATATATGTAAAGTGCTCTGCAAACTTTAAAATATTATGTAACTTCTTTTTCCTGTTCTTCCTTCTCCTCTTCCTCCTCTTCTTCCTCTTCTTCTCTCCTTTTCCCTCTTCTTCCTTTCTTCCTTTCTCTCTCTTTCTTTCTCCTCCTCCTCCTTCTTTTTTCTTCTTCTTCCTTCTCCTCCTCTTCTTCTTCCTCTTCTTTTCTTCTTCCTCTTGCTCCTTCTCCTCCCCTTCCTCTTGCTCCTCCTCCTCCTCCTTCTTCCTCTTCCTCCTCTTCCTCTTCCTCCTCCTCCTTTTCCTCTTCTTCCTCTGCTTCTCTTCCTCTTGCTCCTCCTCTTCTTCTTCCTCTAGCTCCTCCTCCTCCTCTTCTTCTTCTCCTTCTTCTCTTTCTTCTCCTTCCTTTCTTCTTCTTCCTGCTATTACTATCCATTATCCTATACAGCCTCATAATGCCTTACCCAGAATTTTTATTTGGTGTTATAATAGAAAATAGTCATCCTCTTATGGAACACTCTTCAAACTCAAAAAGAGTTTCTTCTCCATGTGAAGCATAATTCATTTACTTTTTCTCAGGGCAAAATGTGGCACAAAAATCAGTGGTTAGTGGTAGTGACAGAGAAGCCAAAATGGAACTTTTCTAAGATAGACAGTGTTGCAAAGCTGTGAGAAGGAAGAGCTTGGGAGGTCAAGTTGAGCAGTGCAGGGTGAGGCTAGGCAGGAGCCAGGGGAGGCGCCCAGAAAGCAGTGTAGAACCTGTAATCAGAGCAGCCCAAACAGCCTGGCCTTAGGGACTCCTCGTAGGGTGACTGATGCCTCCTGGAAGCGTAAGAATAAGAGGTAAGAAAAAACAAAGATCTAAAGGTCCAGTGGTGCTAGCAGTCATAGTCAATCTTTCCTCCACACAAACATTTTCTTCTTTATCCACTGATCTATGGGATAGAAGGATTCTACTAGTTCAGCCTACCAGCATTCCAAAGAATAACCCAGAAAAGTGACTTTAAATCTTCCTGAACCTTGCTGAGGGCAATATGTTGCTTCACTGTGATACATAGCAGGAAAGTTAATAACTCAGGGTTTAGGGGATTAGTGTCAAGGCTTGGAGTTGAGAAAAAAAAAGCAAGTGAAAGCTGGAGATGGAAAAACTCTTTCAATCCCGTAGTATCTCACTACACATGCTGGAATTACAGGAGGAGACTTTTGGTGGTAAGGGGGGTAAGGGTGTCTCATAGCAGTTTGATTGATTTGCTAATTATGTAGAGTTACAAAGAATCTACAGAGGATAATAGTATCACAGATTTGGAGCTAGAAGGAACTTTGGAAATCATTGTTCATCTACTTGATTTTACAGATAGAGAAACTGATGTCCTGAGAAGGAAGGTAACTTGCTTGAGGTCACACAGGAAGAAGGGGAAAGGAATAAGCATTTATATAGCACCTATTAGAAATATTATATTATTTGATCCTCACAAAAACCCTACAAGAGAGGTGCTATTATCACTATCGAGGAAACCGAGGGAAACAGAGGTGAAGTGACTTGCCAAGGGTCATACAGTTTGTCAGTATCTGAGACTGGATCTGAACTCAGGTCTTCCTGACTCCAGGTCCAGCACTCTGTCCTCTGTGCTAACTAGCTACTAGGTTACACAGGTAAGAAGAAGACCTGGGATCTAAACCCTGGTTTTCTGTGACCAAATTCAGTATTCTATCTACCTCGAGACAAGGAGGTCTCTCTGTCTACTGTATAGAAAGTGGATTTTGGATGTGGTAAGAAATGAACTCTTCCCATATAACCCTATAACTCTCAATTTTAGAGCAAAACTATAAGCACATCACTAATTAATGGGTCAGATTGTCCTGGCATATTTTCAACCTTGTAGGATAAGTAAAGGGGAGCTAGATGGCATAGTGGACAGAATGCCAGACCTGGAGTCAGGAAGACTCATCTTCATGAGTTCAAATCCAGCCTCAGACACTTACTAGCTATGTGACCCTGAGCAAGCCACTTAACACTGTTTGCCTCAGTTTCCTCATCTATAAAATGAACTGGAGAAGGAAATGGTAAAACACTTCAGTATCTTTGTCAAGAAAACCCCCAAAAAAGAATTAGACACAGCTGAAAAAATGACTCAACAACAACAAAATGACAAATAAAAACAAAAACCAAAAAACTTGTATTTTGTATATCAATAAATACTTATTTTATATAAAGGAAGTGTCCAACCAGATTAAAATGTAATTGGGAAATATTTAACAAAATAAATAAAAATATAATAATATGTTTTCTAAGTCAATATTTGGCCAGCAGGGATTATTATTTATAGTTTAGTGGCCCTAATTCTATTTGAGTTTGACATCACTGAAAAGCACTTTGTAAACCTTAAGATACTATGGAGATGTTAGCTATTATTGTTTTTGTTGTTATTACTCACATACCAAAGGCACAGCCCATCTCCATACCATGTTGCTTTCACTCCAGCCATCAACCTCATCTCCCCTGCCCTTTACCTCCTACCCCCAAATCAGAAGCTTGGCCTCTGACCTTGGATCCCCCACCTTTGGTAGATGAGCATTCATGTTATCTAGCCTGGAAGAAAGTCTCCGTGACACTTTAATGCACCTCCATACCATGCCACGCTGAATCTGTCTCCCTTCCATTTCTTTTCCATTTTATGGGTAGTCTCTCCACTGTTAGAATCTAAGTTCCTCAAGGATGGCACTGTTTTTGTTCACTTGCATTTGTGGCCCTAGTGCTTATCACATACATAGTAAGTTCTTAGTAAATGTTTTAGTATTGACTGGAGAAGAAAGGGTTTCAGTGCAGTGGAAAGGCTATTGTATTTAGAATCAGAAGACCCGAATATCAGTCCTAGCTCTGAAACATAATAGCTATGTGACCATGGACAAAGCTGCTTCAACTCTCTGGGTTATCAGTTTCCTTGTCCACAAAATGGTAACAATAATATTCTCACTGTTTAACCTCAGAGGGCTGTTGCAAATAAAGTTGTGAATCTTAGGGTATTACAGAAATGAGAGTTACTGTTACAAGGCATATTTTCTGTATTCAAAGAGCTTATAGTGTAGTTGAGGGAAAAAAATTAGTATCTATCTGGATCCTAAATCACAGATATTTCTCAGTCCTGTTTATAATCTATGTCCCAAATTAATGAAATGAGGCCTAAATCAGTGATGCTGAATTCCAAAAGAAATAGATCCCTGCTGGCCACTTACTGACTTAGAAAGTCACATATTAACATTATCTCTGTTGTGCTGCATTTTTTATTTGTTTTGTTAAACATTTCTCAATTACATTTTAATCTGGTTTGGCACCTGTTTTACAAAGAATAACTGTTTATTGATAGGCCAAATATGAGGTTTTTTGTTTTTATTTGTCATACAAAGTTGAAAATATGCCAGGACAATCTGACACATTAATTAGTGATGCACTTACAGTCTTGCTCTAAAACTGAGATGTAATCAATTGGGTTACATGAGAAGAGCTCATTTCTTACTTCATCCAAAATCCAATTCCTCTGCAGTAGACAAGAGACCTCTTTTCTCTTACTAAATAGAAGTCATTGTAAGGTAGTAAAAAGGGCATTGAATGGTGAGCTCAACCAAGGAGGGAACTCGGAGGATTGGAGCAGGGTCGAGGGTACAGGACCCACCAGACAAGGGCAGGGTCAGACTCCAAAGAAATAAATCTTTGGTGATGCCTAGTCCTTTCCTGCTAGTACCAGAGAGTCCAATGGCATAGTTCCATGTTCTGTCCCACTTCTGACACCAATTAATGTTAACCAGACCAAACTAGCCTCTAACCTGTGGATGACTGGAGCCCAACAGAGCAAGCTAGAGTCAGAAATCAAACAGAAGTTTAATTTCAAAGCAAGGGAAATAGCTTGCAACCAAGGAGAGAGCATCTAGACACATGTGCTGGGACCTAGCCCTTAGTTGGGAGGAGGACCATGGCAGTGTGGGGAGATCTCAATATTTACACTAATGGCTACACAGTGTGCTGTAGCCTTGACAATGAGTGGTAACAGCAACAATAAGACAGGTTTTATTCATAGTGGGGCTTCATGACTAAAACAAGGGTACTTGTCCAGTGCTTGTCCGAGCTCAGAGAACACCTGATGCTGGTCAAAGCAATACCATAATTATGGGATTTTGCCAGCAGGTGAGATCATCCAGAGAGTGAGCACAAATGATTGTTATTATGCCAAGCTCAGGACATAGATTACTTGCTAGGCCTCAGCTGGGGAAAACAGGGTGTCTCCTAATATCTTGACAAAGCCTAGGAATGAAATCTCTGGGTCACATGGTATGGGTATTTTAGTCACTTTATTTACATAATTCCATATTGCTTCCCCATGTACTAGTTCACAGCTCCACTAACCACACACTAGTGTGCCTATCTTCCCACAACTCTTCCAACACTGACTATTGAGGATTCTTTCTTTTTCTCATGATCTCTGGATCTTTCTTTTCTTGCAACACTGTCCTTTGGGGTGAACAATTTCAGTTTCCTCATTTGCAGAATAGGGATAATAATTCTTGCACTTCCTATGCCACTATGCTATTGGGGGTGGGTGGGTGTAGGCAGTGATTTGTAAACCTTAAAGAAATATAAAAATATGGATAGGTTTTTTTTTAATTTATTGGAAAAAAGGCAATTATATCACAGGGGGTAGAGAGCTAGCCTGGATTCAACCAACCTCTCACCCATGACTTTTGATCCTGGGCAAGTCACTTAATCACTTAGTGCTCTACTCATCTCTCTAAGACTTTAAGTTGCAGAGAAGGTGCTAGCATGTGGTGAAGGGGATTTTCTCACCTGGGAGTTCCCTATTCTAATAAAATCACAGATCAATTCCTAATCCCTATTTATTGAATAGTTTCTCAAAGTAAGCCAAGAACATTTTAAAAATCATAATAATAGCTGATATATCTAACTTTAAGACTTCCAGAGCACTTTACATACCTTATCACATTTGTAATTCATATCAAGAAAATATTATTTACTTATTTAACAGCTGAGGAAATTGAATGTAGGGAGGTTAAATGATTCATTTATAGCAATACAGATAGTAAGTATGAGAAGTGACAATCAAGTCCATGTGTCCCCTAACTCTAAGTTCATTGCTCTTTCCACCATGCCACACTGGCAAAATATTCAATGATCCCATACCCATAAGCACTTTTCATGATTTCCAGCCATTATTGTTCCTTTAACACTTCTAAGGTACAAATAGCAAGATCTGAGGGAGTCCTTCCATGTGAGCCCTCCCATGTAAGAATGTGGTAAGGTGTAAAAAGTACTGGATACAAAGTCAGAGGTCCTGAGTTCAAGATCTAGCTCCAATTCTTCCTAAATAGCATGTAAAGGAAAGAGAGCCCTATGTTATTCAGTAGACTGTAATATCCTTGAGGGCAAATCACTTCTCTGAGGCTTAGTTTTCTCATCTGTCAAAGATCAGGGGTCAGAGACTAGATCTGTGATTTCATTGGTTTAGGGAACTCCCAGGGCAGAAAATGCCCTCTACCAATACGGGTCTGAATCATCAGCAAATTATGGTCTTAGAGAGTAGTGTAGATCACTGAGAAGTTAAGCAATTTGCTTGCAGTCACACAGTTAGTATTTGCTAAAGGTGGGACTTGAACCCATGTCCCCCTGGCTTTGTGACCAGGTCTGTATTCACTACGTTTGTCTTGCTTTACTGATTTCATAGAGTTTTAAGGAAAACGATAAAGAAAAAACAACAACCAAAAACTAAAGAGCCCAAAAAACCCTCTTGTAAACCTTAAAAAGGGAAATCAATATAAGCTGGTACTAGTCAAGTCTTACTCTTTCTTCCTCTTATACAGAACTTTGTACCCTACTTCTCCCCCCCAGTCACCTCCCAGTCTGACCATCCTCTTTGGGAGGGGATGCTTTGGGCTACATGGCCACTCATACTCGTTCATGGCCTCTGATCTAATGAACTCTGTGGGAGTCACGCTTGCCTGGATCTTTTGTACAGAAAATGTTGTTGCTTCTCATGACTGCAGGAGCCTCAGGAAGGATGAGAGCCTGAAACAGACACTTTGGAAAATGTTCACAATTAGCCTGGATGAAGGCCTTGGGAGGCCTTTCTAATTTGCACCAATTTGGAAAAGATGATTACATTTAAAATTAAAAAATATATATTAACAGGTGCACTGCCATAAGGTGGGGAGGGAGGGGAGGTGAGGAGAGGGAGAAGAGGCCTTAAATAAACATTTGATCATCAGTTTTACATGTCAGGAAAATAATT
>NW_027556098.1:177983919-178001419 GCF_003287225.1 Phascolarctos cinereus
GTCCAGATCTCTCTACTGATTCAGAACAGGAGCTTTTGGACAACCTAGATCTACCTCAGGCAATGGAAGATAAATCATTGGCCCAGGATCACAAGCCATTATTGGTAAGCCCCTGTACTTGAACCTGACTCAAAAAACCCTTTATTAATTATGTTATCCTGCTTCCACTTACATTTATGTATACATAGAGGGACAGTTCTAATTGTTATGATTTATTTCTTGACATCTAGTCTAATTTTACCTTTTTGAAACTTCCACCCATATTTCCTAGTTTTTCCTTCTAGAGCCAAACAGAAGTCTTTCCCTCTTTCATTTCCTACTAGTATTCTTTCTACCAAGCTAAATATCCATGGTTGCTTCAACTGAATCAGATATAACATGAATTTCAATGAAATGTCTATCCAATACATACACACACACATACACACATATGTGTGTGTGTGTATGTGTGTGTGTGTGTGTGTGTGTGTGTCCTACATAGCTGCATATTATTGTCTAGGCAACATTATTATTTTTCTTCTACTTCGTTTTTCTTGTACAGATGGTTGGACCACTCTCTTACGTATTTGGGTTAATTTTATTGAATGATATGTTGGAACTCAGCATAAAATGTCAACTGGAATATTTGGGGAACTTTGCTATCGAAAACTTTGGTTTATACTCTGTGGAGGACATCTTTCATGGAAAAAGTCTTACTGAGATTGTGGTTTCTTGTTTCATAAGCCGATTTAATGAGTCAGGGTGGATCAATTTCTCCATTTGTGTGTCAGCTGAAATACCATCTCATTTAATAGACAAAGATTGTAGGTTAAATGTGTTGTTCAGTCATATCTGACTTTCATGACCCCATTTTAGGTTTTCTGGGTAAACATCCTACAGTGGTTTGCCATTTCCTTCTCCAATTCATTTTACATAGAAAACTGAGGCAAACAGTGACTTGCTCAGGGTCATATGGCTAGTAAGTGTCTGAGGCCACATTTGAACTCAGGTCTCCCTGACTCCAGGCCCAGCACTCTATCCACTGTGCAACCAAGGTGCAATGTAGCAGCAGTTAAATCACAAATGGTTGGAGAACTGCATAATTATTAAGCCACTTCTGACTCCATTACTAACAGTGCCACTGAAGACTTACAGTGGGTCAGCCAACTCAAGTCATTCCCATTTGACAGAACCAGCGAAAGCCTGTGCCTAGCTGGCATAGAAGAATCCAAAGTCACCTCCATGTCACCACGAGTTGTTGGAGTAGCTACATGATGGCGTAGAGACAACGGAGCTGGAAAGGCTTCACTTATGTGTTCAGGGACGAACTGATGACTGAAGATCAATGACATCAGTGAACAAGCTACCATTCGCTGGGCACTGTGCTAAGTGCTGGGAATGCAAACAGAAGCAAAAAGTAACATTTGCCATGTTCCCGGAGAACTTACATTCACCTGGGGGAGGCAAAACAAAAATGGAGCTGAAAGGCGAGTGGGGCAAAGGGAGTAGGAGGTCTGTGTGCAGGAGCAGCTAGGTGGCACAGTGGATAGAGCACTGGCCCTGAAGTCAGGAGGACCTGAGTTCACATCCAGCCTCAGACACACAGCACTTATTAGCTGTGTGACCCTGGGCAAGTCACTTAACCCCATTGCCTAGCCCAAAAAAGGGGGGGAAAAAAGAGGTCTGCGTGTGAGGGCCATGCATCCTTCCCCCAAATAGAGTCTCTGCGAAGAGCTCATTAACGGGAGAAGCGGCCTGCAGGGCCAGGCAAGATTTAAAAAGTCTTGTCCTTGAGAGTTTGGATATTAGAATTTTTTTTCAACAGTCACCAATCCCTGGCCCCGCCCATGCGGCGGATTGGTTCCTCCGCCCCTTCGTAGGGTGTCATCATCGCAGCACGACCGCCGGAAGTGTATTCTCCGAGGCCGGCCTAGCGCAGGCGGCTTTCCCTCGGACGTCCACACTGGGCCGCGAGGGCCGATCCCCGTGAGTTGTCTCCGGAGAGGGCCGGCGAAGGCTCTGCGTGCGACCGAAGTGCGGGTCGTTGCCACCCGCCGCCATCCCTGAGCCCTACGTGGCCTCTGAGGAGACCGACGGGGAGGGAAAGAGCGGGGACTCCGAGACTGGGGACGAGGACGACGACGTGCTCGAGAGCCGGGGAGCATCCGATTGAACCGGCTCTGGAAGGGAGGACTCATTGGCTTCCTCCCGCAGCCAGGAACTAAAGAGAGGCAAGAGAAAAAGCACGAAGGAGGTGAAGATAAAATCCAGAAGATGCGAGCCCTGGTGTCTTCCTTTTCTGAAGAACGGTTAAAACGTTATGAAATGCAGCGGCATTCCCCAAGGCCACCATTAAACGGCGCATCCAGCCCGTCACCGGCGCCTCCGTCTCAGAATGTCATCCTGGCTGCGTCTGGCATGTCTGAGGGATTCGTCAGGAAGGCGATAGTAGAACCGGCGCGTGTGTGAGAGAGATGGAGAGGGCTGCCACCACCCCAGCCCAGACACGCGCAGGAGGCTGTTCAAGGCTGAAGTCAAGGAGGCGGATTCCTGACGCGAAGCACCAAAAAGAAAAGTCATCTTTCACTAGGTCTAGGGGGAGCTTCCTAAGTCGCAATACTGAAGACTCTAAGGGCGCAGCAGCTGAACATCTGCCCCCAAATCTTCAAGATCAGAGTTACCTGGTAGAGAAGAAGCCACTTTCAGATTTGCCTCCCGTCAACGGAGGGCCATTTAGTTCAGGTTGTGACTGATGTAAGAGTTATTTCTTAATTGCCTAACTGTAAAAGGGAAATGTCCTTATATAGAGACTCCTTGTACAAAGCATACCAGAGTGCCGTTTTCAAATGGGTAAAAGGATTAATCTTGATTAATCTCTAGAGTAGGGGCAGCTAGGTGGTCCAGTGGATAAAGCTCTGGCCTTGTAGTCAGGAGGACCCGAGTTCAAATCCGGCCTCGGATACTTGACACTTACTAGCTGGGTGACCCTGGGCAAGTCACTTAACCCCAATTGCCTCAACTACCCCCCCAAAAAAAAACAATAAAAAAAGAAGTCAAGAGTACCTTATTTTGCTAGTTTCACATTGGAACCCTAAACTGCTACTATCAGGGTTTCATATCTGATTTGAAGTTGATAACAGGACAGAAATTTGTAACTTGTAAAATTTGACAGCTCGGCTTACAATGTTTGCAAATGGTGGAATGACAGGATAGTTTTGTTCCCCAAAACTAAACATTATCATGTTGTTTTTGGCGTGTGATCATTAAACTGTTTTCTAAATTTGGAAAAGAAAAAGAAAATAGCCACTAATGAAACAATGTGACCAAATGAATCAATGTGTATGTGTGTCTGTATGTGTGTCTTTCTCCCCTATGTCAGCTTGAGCAAATCACTTAACCTCTCTGGGTCTCATTTTGTTTATCTCTAAAATGAGGAAGGTGAACTGGTTAACCTTGAAAGGGGTCCCTTCTATCTCTAAATCTATAGTCCTTTGGTCTCTCTCTCCCTCTCTCTTTCTATGCCTAGCTTTACTGTGTGCTGAGAAATGTACTAAGCCCTAAAGATACAAAGGCAGAAAAAAAAAAGCAATTCTGCTCTCCAGAAACTTATATTCTATCAGGGAAGACAACATGCTCACACATGCAAAATACATGTAAAGTGAATACAAAATAGTTAAATACAAGGTAGTTAGGATGTCTGGCCAAAATGGTGTTTGAAGGGGAGTTAAACTGCCTGTCTCCTTCATATGTCCACCCAACAAAACTCTGAACTGTTCGCCAGGCCAAATAATGATCAAGAAATCCGATAAAAAACTATAGCAAAGAACTGTTTCCACATCAGAGCTGCACAAGAGGTCAGCCTGGAGAATAAGGACACTAGCAAATCCAGTACCAGCAAAAGATGGCTTCCCTACTCAACCAAAGTTGCCCAGGTACATGTGTACCCTGCAAAGCATATGTTCAGAAGGCCTGGAACTAGATACTTTGAAAGCCCCAGGGAGTAGAAATAGGTAGTAACCAGTAATATCATAGCAATCAGCTACGTGCTTAGGAGTTCTAAGATATCTAATACTCTGTCCTGAGATGACAGAGAGCCCTGAAGAACCAGGGCTCTGAACCTCAAAATTTCCTAATTCTGGGAAGCAGAGGTCATCATAAGAATCCAGATGATACAGGGCAAGACCAAGCATGGATGGATAACCCCACCCAGTAACTCAGTATGGGATGTAGCTTGGCTCTGGCACAAGCCCCAAGAAGGAGAGACAAGCAAATCAAAGAAAAAACAACAACTGATAAAAAATAAAATAAAACTTTTTGCAAATCTAGAAATTCCTCCTGAAGAAGGAATGAATGGTTAGTTGGTTGTTGTCCTTCATTTTTAAAGGGACCAAAATGACATTACTATGTTAGAGTACAACAGTAAACAGAGACTAAGTGGAAAAATAAAGTATTTTCCACAAGGGTAACATGAATATGTAGAATAAATGAAATGAGATGTTTTAAAATGTGAAAAGTAGCTTAGAAGATAAAGTGATAAATCTTTCTCAAGAATTAGAATCTCTGAAAACTAGACTAAAACAAATAGAGATCCATGAGACAGCAAGAAATATTGGAACAAAATCAAAAGGTTGGAAAAAATTGAAGAAAATGTAAAATATCCAATGTGAAAAACAGCTTACCTGGAAAACAGGTCAAGGAGAGATGATTTAAGAATCACCAGACTACCTGAAAACCATGATTTAAAAACAAAACAAAAGCCTGGACATAATATTTCAAGAAAGCATAAATAAAAACTGCCCAGATCTATTTACTGAAACCAAAGGACAAAGTAAAGATAAAAAGTGTCTACTGACCACATCCTTAAATGAGTCCCAAAAGGAAAAGTGCCAGGAATGTCATAGCCAAAGTAAAGAGCTCCTTATCAATGTAAAAACATTGCAGGCATCCAGAAAGAAGTAGTTAAAGTACCAAGAGACCACAGTCAGGATCACCCAAGACCTGGCAGCTTCTATAAATGAGATATTTTGGAATATAATATTCCAAAAAGCAAGAGAGATAGGCTTACAACCAAGAATAACAGTCTGCAAAGCCAAGTATAATCCTGTAGGGGAGAAATAAGAATAAACTCACAACCTCTCTGGGCCTTAGTTTCTTCACCTGTAAAATATGGGGGTTGGATTAGAATGCAATATGATATACAGTGGAACTAGCACTGAATTTGACTTGGTATCTTCATATGTAAAGGAAGGGATCGGATTACATCATCCCACAGGTCACTTCCTACTCTAAATCTGATCCCAAATTCAGTGGCTGGCAGAATTGGAATAAAGAAGATCCCAGTGGGTCAGCACCACCTTTGTCCTTGAATTATGTTCTTTTGGAGAGGATTCATACAACCCTGCTCTACTGGGTTCTTCATATGGTTCAAGTGTTCAGTCAACTGATTGAAAACGTCCTAAATGGGTGTGTTGAAATGACTTTAAATGTGTACTGAACACCTTGCTAAAATTTTTGTTTCAAAATACAGCTTGGAGTTGCAATATTTGCAAGGAAAAGAATGTAAGCTTTTTCAGAAAGCTGTGTCCAAGAGACCCTATAAAAGTTGCTAGGGGAGATTGTATTTAAATTGTCGGTAATTCCTAACCAGAAGCTACTACTGGGAATACCTGATGGGAAAGGAAAGTTTCCAAGAGCAGAATGGAAACTTAACTTCTGATATGGAAAAAAAAATAGTCATGGAATTTTTCACGCTATTGGTGGCATCATTTGCCTATGTAATTTTAAATCTTTCTGCTTTGCTTGTGTCAGAGAATAGGAGGCAGAAGAACTAGAGGGGATGGATCTTCCAGAAAGTCATATGAGCATTGACTGGTAAATGACTTATCTTTCTACAGTACTTTAAGATTTGCTAAGTGTTTTCCTCATAACAGTCTGGTAAGGCATGAATATAAGTATTATTGTTCCCATTTTACAGGTAGGGAAATTGGGAATCTGGGACATTAAGTGACTAGCTAATAACTGCACAATCATTTATTAGGTAAGATTTCATTTCAAGTCAAGTGCTCTATCAATATACTATGCTGCACTCAAAAACACAAGAAAAATTGTAATGAATTCAAGGCAGGCTTATACTTAATTGCTTAAGAGGGTCCAGAGTGGGGAGGAATAATTGGTACCTAGTAATGTTAAAAATAACAAAAAATACTATTTGTTATATGGGATGTTTTTCTGGGAGGGGAAAAGAGAAGAATACTGGAGAAAATGATGTAAAAAAATAAAAGATCAATAAAAACTTATTTAAAAACAAAAGAACACTGGCCTTGGAGTCAGGAGATCTGGGTTTGAGGATATACTCCAGCCCTGCCTGTGTAACACTAGTCTTTTCCATTAGAATGTGAACAGGGACTTTATTTGGCTTTCTTATTATCACCAACACTTACCACAGTGCCTGGTACACAGTACCACAGTATCTTGCAAGTGAGGATAATAATACTTAAATTATCTAATCTCAGCAGTTGTTTTGAGAAAACAGGATTTATAAACCTGTTATATAGCTTCAGAAAATGATATAAATTTAAGTTATTATTGTGGTAATTATTATCATTTTATATTAATCAGAACTTTAGTCCACTTGGTCTACATAGAATTCTTTTAATTTCTAAAATATATAGAGAAGTCAAATTTATAAGAACACAAGTCATTCCCCAATTGATAAATGGTCAAAGGATATGAACAGGCAGTTCTCAGATGAAGAAATTAAAGCCATCTATAGTCATATGAAAAGATGCTCTAAATCACTATTGATTAGAGAAATGCAAATCAAAACGACTCTGAGGTATCACATTACACATATCAGATTGGCCAACATGACAAAACAGGAAAATGATGAATGTTGGAGAAGATATGGGAAAATTGGAACACTAATGCCTTGTTGGTGGAGTTGTGAACTGATCCAACCATTTTGGAGAGCAGTTTGGAACTATGCCCAAAGGGCTATCAAAATGTGCATACCCTTTGACCCAGCAATAGCACTTCTAGGGCTATATCCCAAAGAGATCATGCATATGGGAAAAGGAACTATGTGTACAAAAATATTAATAGCAGCTCTTTTTGTGATGGCAAAGACTTGGAAATTGAAAGGATGCCCATCAATTGGGGAATGGCTGAACAAGTTGTGGTATATGAATGTAATGTAATACTATTGTGCTATAAGAAATGATGAACAGGCTGACTTCAGAAAAACCTGGAAAGAGTTGTATGGTCTGATGCTGAGTGAAGTGAGTAAAACCAGGAGAATGTTGTACACAGTAACAGCCATGTTGTGGGATGACTAATATTCTCAGCAATACAAGGATCTAGGACATCTCCAAAGGCCTCATGATGGAAAATGCTATCCACATCTAAAGAAAGAACTGTGGAGTTTGAATGCAGATCGAAGCATACTATTTGCTATTTTTTTTCTTCTGTTGTGTTTTATTTCCTCTTTCTGGGGGTTCCTCCTATTGGTTCTAATTCTTACTTTCAATATCACTAATGTGAAAAATATATTTAATAGGAATGTATATGTATAGCCTATATCAGATTGAGCACTGTCTTGGGGAGGAAGGTGGGGAGGGAGGGGGAGAAAAATTTAAAACTCAAAAGCTTATGAGGCGGAGCCAAGATGATGGAGTAAAAGCAGTGACTTGCTTGAGCTGTCCCCCAAACCCCTCCAAATACCTGTAAAAAATGGCTCTAAACAAATTCTAAAGCAACAGAACCAACAAAAAGACAGAGTGAAACAAATTTCTGCCCAAGACAGCCTGGATGGTTGATCAGAAAAGTATATTGCACTGGGCTGGTTGAGGAATGCAGCTCAGTGTGGGTGCACAGGCAAAACTGGCGTCAGCAAACATGGAGCAGGCCTTGGGGGACTGAATCACAGCAGCGTAGTGGATTCCAGACTTCTCAACCCATGAATGCCAAAGACAACTTAGAAGGTCAGAAAGAAAAGTCTGTGACTATGGTGAGAGAGAAGCTTGGTCTTAGCCCCAGTCCCTGAGTGTGCCCTGGGGCAGCGGCTGCTTCCAGAGCTTCTGGCCCACAGACTGAGGGGGAATCAAGTGGCTGATCAGAGGGGGATTGCAGGGATCTCTTTGCTGGTGCTGAGGCAGGATTCTCTTGCTTTGCTCATGCTTAGATCTGGGTCACAGGTCTGGATGGCAGTCCTAGGGCAAGGAGGAGTGCTGGTGTGGTGGATCTTGTGGTGGTTGTGAAGAGGAAATACTCACAGTTCCAAGGCAGAAAAGCATGCTTGTGGTCACTCATAGACCATAGCACAGGCCAAGAAAGGAGTAAACACTTCACCCCTTATCATACCACCTTGGAAAAACTGCAAATTTGTACAGGGCCCTAGAAGTATCTCTGAAAACAGCTGCACAAAACCCGTGAAACTTGGGATAGTACATTCTCCTCACTGGAAGCAGACCCTATCTTAACAAAGAGTTTATAACTTAAGTAATTGGCTGAGATCATGAGCAAACCTCCCAAAAAAAAGTCAGACCATAGAATCTTTCTTTGGTGACAAAGAACATCAAAACATACAACCAGAACAAGACAACAAAGTCAAATCTCCTACATGCAAGGCCTCCAAGAAAACTATGAATTGGTCCCAGACCATGGAAGAGCTCAAAAAGGATTTTGAGAAGCAAGTAAGAGAAGTAGAGGAAAAACTGGGAAAAGAAATGAGAGTGGTGCAAGAAAATCATGAAAAACAAGTCAACAGCTTGCTAAAGGAGACCCAAAAAAATACTGAAGAAAATAACACCTTCAAAAATAGCCTAACCCAAATGGCAAAAGAGGTCCAAAAAGCCAATGAGGAGAAGGATGCCTTAAAAAGTGAAATTGGCCAAGTGGAAAAGGAAGTCCAAAAGCTTACTGAAGAAAATACTTCCTTAAAAATTAGAATGGAGCAATTGGAAGCTAGTGACTTTATGAAAAATCAAGACACTGTAAAACAAAATCAAAAGAATTAAAAATTAGAAAACAATGTCAAATATCTCATTGGAAAAACAACTCACCTGGAAAATAGATCCAGGAGAGATAATTTTAAAATTATTGGACTATCTGAAAGCCATGATCAAAAAAAGAGTGTAGACATTATCTTTCAAGAAATTATCAAGGAAAACTGCCCTGATATTTTAGAACCAGAAGGCAAAATAGAAATTGAAAGAATCCACTGATCACCACCTGAAAGAGATCCCCAAAGAAAAATTCCTAGGAATATTGTAGCCAAATTTCAGAGTTCCCAGGTCAAGGAGAAAATATTGTAAGCAGCCAGAAAGAAACAATTCAAGTATTGTGGAAACACAATCAGGATAATGTAGGATTTAGCAGATTCTACATTAAGGGACTGGAGGGCTTGGAATATAATATTCCAGAAGTCAAAGGACATAGGATTACAACCAAGAATCACCTACCCAGCAAAAGAGTATAATTCTTTGGGGGGGTGGGGAAATGGGTATTCAATGAAATAGAGGGCTTTTAAGCATTCTTGATGAAAAGACCAGAGCTGAATAAAAAAATTTGACCTTCAAATACAAGACTCAAGAGAAACATGAAGAGGTAAATAGGAAAGAGAAATCATAAGGGACTTATTAATGTTGAACTGTTTACATTCCTGCACGGAAAGATCATATTTGTAATTCATGAGACTTTGCAGGATGAGGGTAGTTGGAGGGAAAAAATTATATGTATGTATATAGATAAATAGATAAATAGAGGGCACAGGGTGAGTTGAAGATGAAGGGGTAATATCTGGAGAATAAAATTAAGGGAAAAAAAAAAGAAAATCGGTACTATTGTGCTATAAGAAATGATGAGCAGGCAGACTTTAGAAAAACCTGGAAAGACTTGTGTAGACTGATGCTGAGTGAAGTGAGCAGAACCAGACAAACATTGTACACAGTAACAGCCATGTTGTATGATGACTAACATTGATAGACTTAAGCCTTCTCAGCAATGCCTGGATCTAAGACATCTCTAAGGGTCTAATGATGGAAAATGCTATCCACATCCAAAGAAGGAACTATGGGGTTTGAATGCAGACTGAAGCATACTATTTGCTATTTTTTTTTTCTTCTGTTGTGTTTTGTTTCCTTTTTCTGATGGTTGCTCCTATTGGTCTAATTTGTACTTACGACATAACTAATGTGAAAATATGTTTAACAGGAATGTATATATATATATATATATATATATATATATATATATATATATATATATATATATATATATATATATGTATGTATGTATGTATATATGTGTATATTATTTATATATACATACATATACATACATATACATACATATACATACATATACATACATATACATATATATACATACATATATATATATATCCTATATCAGATTGAGCGCCATCTTGGGGAGGAAGATGGGGAGGGAGGGAGAGAAAAATTTAAAACTCAAAAGCTTATGGAAATGATTGTTGATAAATCAAAATAAATTAATTTTAAAAAAAGTTTATGGAAGTGATTGTTGATAATTCAAAATAAATTTTAAAAAATAACAAGGGGATAAACAATATCTATCTTTGATGATTCAAATATAGGTCCCCTAAAAACAAGAGGCTGAATGAGATGAATCCTTGAAGAACTTGTCAGTCATAGCAAGTGCTACAGGGTTGAAGGAATTGGTGATGTTTAACACAGGATGAGACATGTTAGGACATTCCTAGCTAGCTTCAGTATTTGAATGGCTATTGTGGAGAAAAGGGATTAGACTCATTCTACTTGGTCCTAGGGTGGAAAACCAGAATCATTGGGTGGACATTGCAAAGAGAGAAATGTAGGCATCAGGCTTGTTGTAAGGAAATACTTCCTGATGGAGTTATTTAAAGGTAGAATGGGTTTTGTGAGAGATAGTGGGTACCCCTTCACTGGAGGTCTTCAAGCAAAAGATGTATAGCTATTTATGAGAAAGATTGTAGAAGGGTCGTGGTCTGGTTATGGATTGCATTAGAAGGCTACTCAGATGCCTTTTAACTTTGTGATACTATGATAAAACAACTCATGCCCTCAAGGAATTTGCAGCCTAATAAGAATAATAACTAAGGCTTATTTAAAGAAAAGCTTAGTGTTGATGAACTGCTTGAATTGCCTAAAACCAGCCCCATCATGCTACATCTTTAAGAGAAAAGCTATTGCAAGTTGTGACAGTAAGAAAAATCATCAGTGAGAGATAATTGTCATGCTAGCTGAGAGTTCCCAGGTTTCTTCCTTTGTCTATCTTCAGTGTCTTGCTATGGTATTTCTTATCTGGAAAAGGTAACTGGGGGATCATCTCAGGTATGTTCTGCAGTGAGTTTAATCTCTGTCTGGCTTTGGAAGCTTAGGGATTCAAGCAAAGTGAATATTAAAGGGAAATCAGTCAATGATGGGACTCAGCAAACTGTTCTTTGTCTGATGCTCACCAGAGAGGTCATTCCTCTCTTCCTAAAGGCATTCCAACTTATAGGTTGCAACTTTTAACATCACTAAGTATTCTGTGTTTCTGTGTTAGAAATAACATGCAGAGATGAGTAGGTATGTTAAAGTCAATGCCATTTTTGTTGACATGAACAAGATTGTACCTTGGAGTTCTGCTTGTTACCTTTCTGACATGTGAATGTTATGTCACAAATTCTAATAGCTTCATGGCCCATGCCTTTTCATTGTCTAATTCTAAGGAGGATGATAGACGCGTGATAAGAAATATGACACTTGATGGTTGAGCTGTTTGTAAATATCTACGAACAGGACCAAAATGCCTTGGACATAGTTGGTTTGTCTTTAGAACCTCTATTATCCAAAGAAGAACAATTCATGAATATATACCCAAGAGCTCCATGACTATTAATACTTCAAATATTCCCAGCATGAAAATGAAAGAGATCTCTATGGTAATCAATGAAGAAGCATATGTTATCTAGTAGAATGAAGTCTCTTTAAGGATAGATATTGTTCAAGGGGGCAGAGTCAAGATGGCAGAGTGAAAGCAGTGACTTGCTTGAGCTCTTCCCCAAACCCCTCCAAATACTCATAAAAAATGGCTCTAAACAAATTTGGAAGCAGCAGAACCCACAAAAAGACAGAGTGAAACAAATTTCCAGCCCAAGACAACCTGGATGATTGATCAGAAAGGTATATCATGCTGGGCTAGGAGTGCAGCGCGGTATGGGCGTGCAGGCCGCAGCAAACCTGGAGCAGTCCTCAGAGGACTGAATTGCAGGCAGCTGTGGAGGTTTCCAGACTCCTTAATCCACTGATGCCAAAGACAGCTTAGAAGGTCAGTGGGAAAAGTCTGTTTCTGTCGGTGGTCAGAGAGGAAGGCAGGGTCTCAGCTCCATTCCCCAAGAGCCTGGCCCTGGGAGGGGCAGCTGCTTCTCGAGCTTCCGGCCCACAGACTGAGGGGGATTCCAGTGGCTGATCAGAGAGGGACTGCAGGGATCTCTTTGCCAGTGCTCAGGCAGGAATCTCTTGCTTTGCCCGTGTGTGGATCTGGGTCACAGTTCTGGGCAGCAGTGCTGGGGTGAGGAGGAGCGCTGGCATGATGGAGCTTGTAGTGGCTGTGGAGAGAAACCCCTCCTCACAGTTACAGGACAGAAAGGAATACTTGTGGTCACAGGCCAGGAAAGGAGTAAACACCTTGCCCCTTATCATACCACCTTGGAAGAACTGAAAATTTACAGGTCCCTACAAGTATCTCTGAAAACAGCTACACAAACCCCTGAAGCTTGGGACAGTACACTCTCCACATTGGAAGCAGACTCTTACCTTAACAAAGAGTTTAAAACTCAAGTAATTGGCTGGGATCATGAGCAAGCAGCACAAAAAGAGTCAGACTATATTATCTTACTTTGGTGAAAAAGAAGATCAAAATATACAACCAGAAGAAGACAACAAAGTCAAAGCTCCTACATCCAAAGCCTCCAAGAAAAATATGAATCAGTCCCAGGCCTTGGAAGAGCTCAAAAGGGATTTTGAGAAGCAAGTAAGGGAAGTAGAGGAAAAACTGGAAGAGAAATGAGAGTGATGCAAGAAAATCATGAAAAACAAGTCAACAGCTTGCTAAAGGAGACCCAAAAAAATACTGAAGAAAATAACACCTTAAAAAGCCTAACCCAAATGGCAAAAGAGGTCCAAAAAGCCAATGAGGAGAAAAATGCCCTAAAAAGAAAAATTGGCCAAATGGAAAAGGAAGTCCAAAAGATTACTGAAGAAAATACTTCCTTAAAAATTAGAATAGAGCAATTGGAAGACAGTGACTTTATGAGAAATCAAGACACTGTAAAACAAATCCAAAAGAATGAAAAATTAGAAAACAATGTGAAATATCTCATTGGAAAAAACTGACCTGGAAAATAGATCCAGGAGAGAGAATTTAAAAATTATTGGACTATCTGAAAGCCATGATCAAAAAAAGAGCCTAGACATCATCTTTCAAGAAATTATCAAGGAAAACTGCCCTGATATTTAGAACCAGAGGGCAAAATAGAAATTGAAAGAATCCACAGATCTCCTCCTGAAAGAGATCCCCAAAGGAAAACTCCTAGGAATATTGTAGCCAAATTCCAGAGTTCCCAGGTCAAGGAGAAAATATTACAAGCTGCCAGAAGGAAACAATTCAAGTACTGTGGAAACACAATCAGGATAACACAAGATTTAGCAGCTTCTACATTAAAGGACCACAGGGCATGGAATATAATATTCCGGAGGGCAAAGGAGATAGGATTACAACCAAGAATCACCTACCCAGCAAAACTGAGTATAATCCTTCAGGGGAAAAAATGGTCATTCAGTGAAATAGAGGACTTTCAAGCATTCCTGATGAAAAGACCAGAGCTGAAAGAAAATTTGACTTTCAAATACAGGACTCAAGTGGAACATGAAGAGGTAAACAGGAAAGAGAAATCATAAGAGACTTATTAAGATTGAACTGTTTACATTCCTGCATGGAAAGATGATATTTATAACTCATGAGAACTTTGTCAGTATTAGGGTAGTTGGAGGAAAAAAATTGTATGTATGTATATAGATAGATAGATAGATAGATAGATAGATAGATAGATAGATAGATAGAGGGCACAGGGTGAGTTGAAGATTAAGGGGTCATATCTGGAGAATAAAATTAAGGGATGAGAGAGGATGATACTCGGAGAAGAAAGGGAGAGGTAGAATGGGGTAAATTATCTCACAAAAAAAAACAGAAAAGAAAAGTCTCTCACAGTGGAGGGGAAACAGGGGAAGGTGAGAGGGAATGAGGAATCTTATTCTCATAGGATTTGGCTTAAGGAGAGAATAACATACACATTCAATTGGGTATGGAAATCTGTCTTACCCTACAGGAAAATAGGGGAGAAGGGGACAAGAGAGCAGGGGGTGATAGAGAGGAGGGCAGCTTGGGAAAGGGGTAATCAGAAGCAAATACTTCTGAGGAGGGACAGGGTCAAAAGAAAGAATAGAATAAATGGGAGGGCAGGATAGGATTAAGGGAAATAGAGTTAGTTTTTCACAACATGTCTACTATGGAAGTGTTTTGCATAACTGCACATGTACAACCTATATTGAGTTGCTTGCCTTTTCAATGAGGGTGGGTGGGGAGGGAGGAAGGGAGAAAATTTGAACTCAAAGTTTTAAAAACATGTTTTAAAAAAAAGTTTTTACATGCAACTGGGAAATAAGAAATACAGGAAATGGAGTACAGAAGTCTATCCTGCTCTACAGGAAAATAGAAGGGGAAGGGGATAAGAGAAGGGAGGGGGGAGAGATAGAAGAGAAGGCAGACCAGGTGAAGGGGTATTCAGAATGCATGCCATCTTGGGTGGGGGAGGGGTGAGAAATTTGGAACTCAAAAACTTGTGGAAGTGAATATTGAAAACTAAAAATAAATAAATTTATATTAAAAAATTAAAAAATAAAAAAAGGATAGATATTGTTGTATTTTTTTATCTTTGTGTTTCCAGAGCCCAGCAGTGTCTCACATATAGAAGGTGCATAATTGTTGTGTTTGTTCTTTGTTCTCAAAGAGGACCACAACATCACGGAGATTGTGATATGACTTGCAATTGATTTTGATTTGAACGAGGGACGTCTGTGCAAGGTTACCAGCCTCACTTTCTCTTCCATAGCCATCTGGGTCCAACGGCCAGATATTCATCAAGACGACCAGGAGAAGGCTCAGGATGCAATGGAAAACCCTGGCCCTTTTAAGCTAAGATCTTTTCAGGTTCTTACTTTGAGTGAGGCAATGCCCATTCAGTGAACAGGCCTCTTTAAGAAAGAAGGTGCTTAATAAATGTTTGTTGAGATGGATTTAATTGAGGTAACAAAAGAAGAGCTGTATGTGACATTGTTTCTACACTCACTGCTCCCAGGGTAATCTCATGGACAAACTCTGAGCACAGATTTTGAACCTTATCCCTTTGAAGTGACTTTGTTCTCTATGGCATCTCATTAGGGTATAAGGTATCAGACAGCACAAATGGAAAATGCCTCAGAGCCAGCAACAGGTAGAACTAGTAGGGCTCATCAAACTGCAGGACTCCTTATCAACCTATCAATTCTGTTTAAAAAGAAGTGACATATGGGGTTCAGCCAGGGCTGGGCAAGCCCTACCAATTCTCTTTGGTGAAATTCACTTCCTCTATTCTTTCAGCTCCCATAATACTGGAGGCCTCTAGTCTGTGTGCATTGTCTTTTTTTTTTCTTTTTGTATTCACCAAATAAAACTTCTAAAAATCAGCCAGCAGCTGGCCAGGATTTGCACAAGTTTCATAATATTATAGGATATTACAGCCACAAAAGACTATTTAGTCCAACCCCCTAATTTTACAGATGAAGAAACCGAGCCCCAGAGGGCTTAAGTGATTTGTTTACAGAGGCACCACAGTGTCTGAGTTAGGATTTGAACTCAGGCCTTCTGATTCCAAGTTCAGGACTCTTCCTTTCTCAAAATTAAACTACAACAACAACTAACTTCTGATACTGAATATAAACAAATGAGTCTAAAGGAAGAGGGGGAATACATAAACACGTACATTCAAAATGATAGCTTGAAAACTACCCAGGCACCATGAGAAAAAAAAATGCTGTTCATCCTATGAAACGCTTGACATAATATCACTTTGGTAAGCCTGAGCCAGTGTGAGTCATGGCACAACCATCCTATCAGTTCAGAACAAAAAAACTTCATGGGATTATTATGCTTCTAATCCAAAGAACTGGGTGTTTGGAATTCCACAGCCCCTTTGTGGCATCACGTTAGCCAGGGGAGCTGCTCATGAAAAGAAAGTATTGTTGAATTGCGGATCTCTGCTCTGTTGGATTGAGAAAATGGCAGTTGGTTTTAAAAGACACTTTTTGACTGGAGAAAGGATTAGCAGATTAGGGGATGGCATGTAATGTTTTTCAAAAAAAAATATAAAGGAACATTTCATATGCTGGGGATTAATTAGAAGATTCATTGAAGAAAGACAGAGAAAAAGAAGACAAGGAAGAGGCAGAGAGAGAATGATAGAATAAGAGAGGAGTTTTAAAATGTATTTTTGGAGAGACAATACCTGAATGAAAGTTATGAATGTTGAATAATTAAAAACTCCTCCATCCAGTAGGTGGTGCTATATTTTATCCCTTTTGATTTCTTTCTTTATATACCATTAAAATTCCAGTGTCTTTTTCTTCTTCTCCCTCCCCATTCCCAGCCTTTCCTCCATTTCTTTCTTTCCTCCTTTCCACTATATTCACATATTTCCTTCCTTCCTTCCTTCCTTCCTTCCTTCTTTCCTGCCTCCCTCCCTCTGTGTCATACAATGTTTTTTTTTTACCTAGTATCACATAGCAGTAATGGAAGCCAAAGAAGTGTGAAGTCCTTTGTGACCAGTCTTTTGCACCCATCTCCACCTAGTAATATCCTAAATTACCTTTAAAGCCCAAATCAAATGGCACCTCCTTCATGGAGCCTTACCTGATTCCCCAGCTGAAAGTGATCTCTCCTACCTTTGGTCTTACGGCACTTTAGATTCCCCTTATACATTTGTAATATTTGAATTTATATGTATCTGTATATACATCTTATCTATGTATGGATAATATATAGATTATATTTCATATCTATATATGCATGTATGTAAATATGTAAATAAATGCTATACACACAAAATGCATATACATATATACTAGTATATGTATATATGTACATATATATACATATGTATATACATGCATATGTAGTACAGACATACACACACACACACACACACACACACACACACACACGCGCACACACACAGAGCATTTCAGTTTCCTTCAGCCCAGCCAGGGTCCATGTCTGATTTGTCTTCATTTCAGAACTTCGTTCAAGAATTTCAGGATTACATTGACTGATGTGGCTTGGCTTCCTTGATTCTTTTCCCTGTTTCCATTCAAATAAGGAGACTACATGTTGAGCAAAAAAATATTTTCCACTGTCTCCCATCCTTTTT